>NW_020537646.1:60195546-60515546 GCF_003426905.1 Ctenocephalides felis | reverse complement strand
GTCGGAGTCCAGATTTATATAAAAGTTTTTTCCAAGGAACAAATTGCTGGAACTTTACGAACCGTAATTAAAAATTCGAATAATAAAAATAATCAATAACTGTTTTAAATAATTTCAAATAGATTATCTTCTATATATAAAAATAAGTCGGGTTTTCCTTCCTGACGAAATAACTCCAGAACGCACGAACCGATCTCGACAATTTTGCATTCGTTGGAAAGATCTCGGGCTCCGCAAGGTTTATAGCTAAGAAAATTAGTGGTGCATGGCATCATGCCCTAATGGAAATTGCTGGAACTTCACGCACCGTAATTAAAAATTCGAATAATAAAAATAATCAATAACTGTTTTAAATAATTTCAAATAGATTATCTTCCATATATATAAAAATAAGTCGGGTTTTCCTTCCTGACGAAATAACTCCAGAACGCACGAACCGATCTCGACAATTTTGCATACGTTGGAAAGATCTCGGGCTCCGCAAGGTTTATAGCTAAGCAAATTAGTGGTGTATGGCATCGGGCCCTAATGCAAATTGCTGGAACTTCACGCACCGTAATTAAAAATTTGAATAATAAAAATAATCAATAACTGTTTTAAATAATTTGAAATAGATTATATTCTATACATAAAAATAAGTCCGGTTTTCCTTTCTGACGAAATAACTCCAGAACGCACGAACCGATCTCGACAATTTTGCATTCGTTGGAAAGGTCTCGGGCTCCGCAAGGTTTATAGCTAAGAAAATTACTGGTACATGGCATCGTGCCCTAATGCAAATTGCTGGAACTTCACGCACCGTAATTAAAAATTCGAATAATAAAAATAATCAATAACTGTTTTAAATAATTTCAAATAGATTATCTTCTATATATATAAAAATAGGTCGGGTTTCCTGACGAAATAACTCCAGAACGCACGAACCGATTTCGACAATTTTGCATTCGTTGGAAAGGTCTCGGGCTCCGCAAGGTTTATAGCTAAGAAAATTAATGGTGCATGGCATCGTGCCCTAATGCAAATTGCTGGAACTTCACGCACCGTAATTAAAAATTCGAATAATGAAAATAATCAATAACTGTTTTAAATAATTTCAAATAGATTATCTTCTATATATAAAAATAAGTCGAATTTTCCTTCCTGACGAAATAACTCCAGAACGCACGAACCGATCTCGACAATTTTGCATACGTTGGAAAGATCTCGGGCTCCGCAAGGTTTATAGCTAAGCAAATTAGTGGTGCATGGCATCGGGCCCTAATGCAAATTGCTGGAACTTCACGCACCGTAATTAAAAATTTGAATAATAAAAATAATCAATAACGCACGAACCGATCTCGACAATTTTGCATTCGTTGGAAAGGTCTCGGGCTCCGCAAGGTTTATAGCTAAGAAAATTACTGGTACATGGCATCGTGCCCTAATGCAAATTACTGGAACTTCACGCACCGTAATTAAAAATTCGAATAATAAAAATAATCAATAACTGTTTTAAATAATTTCAAATAGATTATCTTCTATATATATATATATATATATATATATATATATATATATATATATATATATATATATATATATATATATATATAAATAAGTCGGGTTTTCCTTCCTGACGAAATAACTCCAGAACGCACGAACCGATTTCGATAATTTTGCATTCGTTGGAAAGGACTTATTTTAGACTCGTATCTAAATTTTTTAAACCTAATTAAAAACAATTAATCCTTTAATAATTTTTGGGTATATATATATACATGTATATGTGTTGCAGTATATGCACATCCATATATGTGCTTATATGTATGTTTTTATATATACACTATATACATGCACTTGCGTATATGTTCGTGTATATAATTGTAGGTACATGAATATATAGATATATGCATATGTATGTATGTGTATGTAAGTGTGCATATACATGTGCATGTATATATACCAAAAATATTTCTCAACATTTTCTAAAGCAATATTTCCTCTTTTTTCGTAAATTACCAATACAAGAGCCATAAAAAATCATTTTTGCCTAAAATTCCGTACATATCCTTTACCTGGTCGTAATATTCTACGTCATCGTCAGTGGTTCTACAATTTTGAGAAAAAAAACAGAAAGTAACGTTAGAAACTAAATATACAATAGCAAAAATAAAAAGAAAAAGATTTAACTAAAGAGAAAGACTAATTATATTTAAACCTAAAATTAAAATATGCATAAAACATTACTTAATTGAAATTCTTAGATTATCACTTACACATATTGATACATCATTTAAAAAATTAGTAATT
This sequence comes from Ctenocephalides felis, assembly GCF_003426905.1. Classification (NCBI taxonomy): domain Eukaryota; kingdom Metazoa; phylum Arthropoda; class Insecta; order Siphonaptera; family Pulicidae; genus Ctenocephalides; species Ctenocephalides felis. Next base: position 60,513,257 of record NW_020537646.1, on the reverse strand, counting down.
GGAAACAACCACCAAATGTCAGTAATTTCTTTTTTATAAAGAATAAAAAATAAAAAATAATTAATAATAAAATATTATACGTAAGCACTCATGTTCCGAGGCAGGCCAGACAAGAATAACGTTTTGTGAAAATCTGAGGTCAAAATTTTGAGAAAAAACACATGTGTTCGTAGCTGGACATCAGTATGACGCACTGTGCAAGTGTGTGTGATAGTTTTGTGCAAACCGTTGTGTTAGGTTTTGATATAAACTGGGAAACATTATTTGGAACTTATTGGTAATTTTTGCAAATGAAGCTGGTGTCTGATCGTTTGTTTGAACAATTTTTATTCAAGAAAATATAGGCTGATTCTAAAAAGCTACTTTGTGAGATTTTCGATTCATGATGAAGAACCTTTGCGTCATAAAAATTGAACTTATTATTAACGTTATTTAAATTCAGAACATAAATTTGGTATCGATCAAAGGGACATTTTGTCGAATAAGAATTTCCCAGTTATAATTTTCCAGAATTTATCGAAGAATAGACTGTAATGACACTTGCGACCCGTTCAATAATGTTTTTATTAATTTTAAATTAAAAATGTAAAGTTTTTACGCCGTTTTGCAACAATTTCTCATCTTTCCCACAATCTTTAGATCGGCATAAATACTTCAAGTCCATAACTGGCCAAATCGGTTCAGCCTAATTCTAATTATGTTTGTTTTATTTTATTGCTTTTTTTGTATCTTAGCTGAATGATGATGATATTAGCTCGAAACGCAGTAAAGAAGATTTTGTATTTACTTTTTTTGTATTTTTGACTTGTAACTGAAAAACCTTAACAATATATATATATATATATATATATATATATATATATATATATATATATATATATGATTTAGTAGTTAATTTTGATGTTGAAATATATGAGTGAGTTCTTGAGGGCGATACATCAAACAAAGAAAAGCCAAAGATTTATAAAATAATCTTTATTTCCAAACGTTTCGACATTCAATTTAATGTCATCATCAGTGGATCTAAAAACAGTATGAAACATAGCTTATCTAGGTAATTATAATATATGTGGATTGGTAAAGTAACTATACAATAAGAGAAAAATTAACAAACAGCAACACTTAACAACAAACCAAATATAAAATATAGGAAAGGTAGTAGAGACTAGAATTAAATAAATAATTAAAAAGTATAGGCAAAAATATTTAAGTACACTCATATAAACCTACGCATATATACATATATATACATACACATATACACACATATACATATATATACACATATATATATATATATATATATATATATATATATATACATGCATATATCCATATACACACACATACAAACATATAATACACATATACATATACAGATACAACAATATATACCTATATATGTACACATATACATGTAAGACTATACACATATAAATATACGTATATACATATATGCAACGTGCATGCATATTCACAACGACGTACATGTACATGTATGAACCATACATATAGTCATACCTATCTATGTAACTATAGCTATACACGTATACACATACATATACGCATAAACATGTATATACACATATATACACACATATATATATATACATATATATACATACATATAAATATATATATATACACACAATACATATATATACATATGTACATAAATGCTCACAAATATATATATATATATATATATATATATATACATATATACATACATATATATATTGACAAACGTCCCCCTACAATTAATTTTAGATGCCATCACTGCTAGATGGGACGAAATCTCTTGTCATACAACATTATCACTGCATTGGTTTCTCGAGTCCATAAAATTCATAGTTTCGAATACTTATTTCGAATTCAACGACCATTTTTACCTTCAAATATTTGGCACACCTATGGGTTCTCCTATTTCCCCTTCACTCGCAGAAATTGCTTTACAACACTTAGAGTTGAAAGTTTTTAATTCCTACAATCTAGACCTTCATTTTTATAACAGATATGTTGATGACATCCTTACTTGTGTTCCTGTTAAAAATTTCGAACTCTTACTTCATAGTTTTAACTCATTTAATGAGCATCTCTCCTTTACGTTTGAAAAAGAACAAGAAAATTCTATCAGCTTTTTAGACGTAAAAATTATAAAAACCGCAGACAATCGAATTATCACCAATTGGTTCCAAAAACCTACTTGGTCGGGTAGGTATTTAAATTATCATTCTTACCACCCTTCTAGCATGAAGATAGGCACTATTATTAATTTAGTCGACCATGCCATCCTACTCTCAGACAAACAATTTTGGCCCTCTAACTTATCCCTCATCCGCAAAACTTTAATTAACAACTCATATCCACCGCACCTCATCAACTCCGTCACCTCCAATAGACTTAAAACCCTCAACAGTATGCATTCTTCTTTTTCCCCAGAAAAAAATTCTAAAGACAATAACTATATAGGCAACGTTTGTTTACCTTACGTAAAAGAACTTTTTCCAGTGTGGAAAAAACTTTTTCATAAGGTAGACATCAGACTAACCTGCAACATAGATCTAACTCTTAAATCCCTCTACACAAACCTGAAATCTCCCACTAGTATAGAACGTACTTCCAACATTGTCTACAAAATAAATTGCAATGATTGCCCTTCTACTTACATAGGTGAAACCGGACAAAATTTAATAAAAAGACTCAAACAACACGACAATAATTCGAAAAACCCCAACCAAAACCAAACTATGATAACAGAACACATAAAAAATTTCAAACACTCCTTTAACTTTTATAATGCCAGTATTCTCTACCATGAACGGAACACCATTCAGAGACGTTTTGCAGAATCTTGTTTCATATCAATATGTGACCACGTGGTGAACAAAAGATCGGATTCCTCCTTACTCTGCGATAACTACCAATTAATACTAAATAATGTTTCCAAATTTATCTCCCCTGAACAAAACTAATTGACCTTACTAACCTTGCCAACACTTCCTAGTTTAACTTCGACCTTGATACCCGAGCTTTACCTACCCATACATAGCAAATTTTGAATAAACCTTAAAAAATTTTTATTTTAGATTTTTGAGTTATTAGTATAACTACTTAGTAATACTAAATAACATTTCCAATTTTTTTTCTCCTAATGCTAACCATACAAACCTAGCCTAACATTACTAGTTTCAACTTCCGACTATTTTCAACCTACCCGCCCATAACAATCCTGGAATGACCCTTAAAAATCTCTCAAAACATGTGGTGACTTTTATACATGCCTCGGTACTAGCAAAGTACAGAAGTCGTGGCAGAAATTACATAATTCTACTTACATTTTTGTTCAATAAAACTATCATTTTTCTGTTTACATCATACAAAAAAATTATATAAAAAATGCATAGTGCTGACAAGTTAGTTGTATAAATGTTAGTGCCAATCTCTAGTGCTGTGTACACTTCTCTATATGTAACTAACCAACGTAATGTAAGTCCACTTGTATTTTATATGTATTATCCATCTTCATAAATAATTTGTTTGCTTTACATATATACGAGTTTACATATATTGTATTATATATATATATATATATATATATATATATATATATATATGTATTTGTATGTATGTATGTATATATATGTATATTACTTATTTACATGTAGGTTTGTATGTATGTGCATATGTATATGTGTATACATGTAATTTTATATACGTATATGTGCATGTATGTATATATATATATATATATATATATATATATATATATGTATGTATATATGTATATATATATATATTTGTGAGCATTTATGTACATATGTATATATATGTATTGTGTGTATATATATATATATATATATTTATATGTATGTATATATATGTATATATATATGTGTGTATATATGTGTATATACATGTTTATGCGTATATGTATGTGTTACGTGTATAGCTATAGTTACATAGATTAGTATGAGTATATGTATGGTTCATACATGTACATGTACGTCGTTGTGAATATGCATGCACGTTGCATATATGTATATACGTATATTTATATGTGTATAGTCTTACATGTATATGTGTACATATATAGGTATATATTGTTGTATCTGTATATGTATATGTGTATTATATGTTTGTATGTGTGTGTATATGGATATATGCATGTATATATATATATATATATATATATATATATATATATATGTGTATATATATATATGTATATGTGTGTATATGTGTATGTATATATATGTATATATGCGTAGGTTTATATGAGTGTACTTAAATATTTTTGCCTATACTTTTTAATTATTTATTTAATTCTAGTCGTTGTTAAGTGTTGCTGTTTGTTAATTTTTCTCTTATTGTATAGTTACTTTACCAATCCACATATATTATAATTACCTAGATAAGCTATGTTTCATACTGTTTTTAGATCCGCTGATGATGACATTAAATTGAATGTCGAAACGTTTGGAAATAAAGATTATTTTATAAATCTTTGGCTTTTCTTTGTTTGATGTATCGCCCTCAAGAACTCACTCATATATATATATATATATATATATATATATACATATGTATATATATATATATATATATATATATATATATATATAATATATTTTGAAATATGTGAGTTTGGTGTTGATATATATTTTGATGAGTTATTTAGAGTAACACCAAGTAGAAAAACTAAAGTAGTTTTGAAATACTTCATTTATCCACTCGTTTGGGTCTTCATCGAGACCGTCATTCAGTGGAAAAACTAAAAGGTTTTATATAATGTAGGAGGAAAATTATATAAAGTTATAGAACTTATATATAAATACTTATAGAAAATTAATTATGCAAAAATACACTACACTATTACACTGATATAAACCAAGCTATTAATAACTGAAATATTTGCTAATTATTTTTGACAATTTTTGGTTACATTCTAGTGTGTACAGATTAACTAACGTCTAAATACTGAATGAATTGTGTTTACAAATTTTGCGAATGTGTAAAAAGACATATATTTTAGACAGGCAAACATATATTTTAGTAAAATAATGAAATAATAAAATACACGCTTCATTCAGATATGGACAATCTAGGCAATTAAGCTTATAAACTAGATTACTTAGGATTCTTGGGTTAAATTTCGATTTTAATTTTGTAAAAAGAGTTGAATGAGTGTTTTCGGAAGTACAAACTACTCTAATATTTTTTTTATTGAAAAGTTTTCTCCGCGGGTAATGTAATTCTTTAATGAAAGGTAAACTTATAGTTCCGACGTAGTTATCATGATTTGGATTTTCAATTGAATTATTGTAACAGTTTTGGAGATATAGGATTCTATTTTTGTAATAGATTGGATGAGGTGTTGTGGGTAGGAGTTGTTGGTTAGAATTTATGAAATGAGAGAGAGAGATTCTTTCCTAAAAATGTAGTGTGAAATAATAATAATGCGTGGTCTATTAAGTTTATGATTGTTCCTATTTTGATAGAGAGGGGGTAGTAAGAATGGTAATTAAGATAACGGCCTGAGTATGTTGGTTTGTGATACCAATCAGTTATTATATTATTATTTTCGCGAAATTGTTGGGCATCTAAGAAACTGATAGATTTATTATTTTCTAATTCAGAAGTGAATTGTAGGTTGAATTGAATTTACAAGAGTTGTTGTGTCACTATTTGGGATGCATGTTATGATGTCATCAATATATCGGTAGTAAAAAATTTGTTTATTGTAGGAATTTAATATTGTGGATTCTATGTCTGGCAGAGCTATTTCAGCTAAAGATGGGAAGACTGGAGATCCCAATAGAGTAACAAATGTTTGGAAATAGAATTTACTATTGAACTCAAAATATAAGTTGGTAATTAAAAATTTTATTGTTTCTCGAAACCAGTACCATACCATAATTTCTCTACACTGGTTTTGAGAAACAATAATTTTTTTAATTTCCAACACATATTTTGAGTTCAATAGTAAATTCTATTTTTGATACTAATTTAAGTATTTCGGTCAGAAGAGACACCTTCTGACCCAAAAAATTTACACCCATATTGCCCCAGACTTTATGGCCTTCCCAAAACCCACAAAAATAATTTACCTTTTAGACCAATAGTTTCAGACATATAAACTCTCCAAATATATAAATAACATTATAACTACAATAACAAAACAATCACCGCACTGCATAAAAATTCTTATGAACTCGTTACTCACTTAAAACTCAAGATAAATTATATACCAGACAACTACAAACTAATTAGCTTAGACGTAGTCTCACTTTTTACTAATTTACCCCTAGACCATATTTTATATGCTATAACAACCCGATGCGATGAAAATTCCCCGTTGACTTCTTTACCTTTGCACTGGTTCATAGAAACTGTCAAGTTCATTGTCTCTAACACTTATTTTGAATTCAATGGCTCTTTATATTATCAAATTTTTGAAGCGCCAATGGGGTCACCAGCAAGTCCATCTCTAGCATAAATATCTTTACAACTTCTTGCTAATACAATTTTTGAAAATTACAATAAACATATTCTTTATTAACGTTATGTAGATGACATTATCACTTGTATCCCTAGTGATGATGTCACTATGATAATTGATCAATTTAATAACGTCAATAAAAAATTAAAATTTACAGTAGAATTAGAGACAATGAACTCGATAAGTTTCTTAGACATTAAACCTTTACGTACTATTGATAACAAACTAATTACAAATTGGTAGCAAAAACCAACTAACTCTGGGCGTTACCTTAATTATTTTTTCATCATCCACTCAAAATAAAAATAGGTACTATAATAAATCTAACTGACCACACAATACTTCTATCGGACGAAACATTTTGGGACAACAATATCAATTTAATTTATCAGATAACTCCTATCCCTTAAAACTTATAAACTCCGTAACCAGTAGCAGACGAACATACCTTTTGAATAAAATGGACAATTCCATAGTACATAACGATTTACCTGACTCAGAAACTCATTCTGGTCTAATATATTCACCATACATTAAAGAATTGTATGTTCATTGGAAAAAACTTTTTTATAAATCTGGACTCCGACTTGTAAACAATTTTAGTACAACGACTAGTACTATTTTTACCAAAACAGAAACCCCTTTTATTATCAAGCGACTTAGAAATCTCGTCTATCAAATAAATTGTCTAGATTGTAATTTAATTTACATAGGAAAAACAAGCCAGAACTTAATTAAACGTTTACAACAACAAAAAACAATTAAAAAAATTCGAGACAATTTGAAACTATGATTGTGGAGCATATTTATACTTTAAAACACAATATGGACTTTTTTAACCCGACTGTACTACAATTCGAACAAAATTTATTCAAACGAAGAATTATGGAACGATCTTTTTTAACTATTAATGACAATGAAACAATAAATAAACGGAATGAACTTAACACGCTGTGCGACACAAATCTATTTTATTTAGATAGTATTTCCAAAATTCTCACAAAACAATAAAAACGTCGCGCACAGGATTTGCAATTCGTTCCACACATGTGTAGAATCGTGGTAAAAATATTTTTTAAAAAGTCTTTCTCCATTATATCTTTAATCAGTCTACGAACAACACACTATCTATTTGTGATTTTTTAAATTAATATTTTGTGATAATATTATGTGATTAAGTTTAATGTTTATAATACATAGTGTAGTGCAGGGGTCGGCAAGCTTTTAACTGTAGTGTGCCAAGCCACTCTACCAATATGTTTTAGAGTGCCGCCTTAATTTTGAAATATATAGTTAGGTTCTAGGGGAGAAGAATTATAACCAAATTTATCTTTTAAACATATTTATTAACAAATAACATGAATTTCTAATATAAACAGTGCCCGATTACCCCAAAGGCCCGTGAGACCCGGGCCTAGGGCGGCATAATTTAGGGGGCGGCAAATTTTTGATGATGACACAATTCATTTTAAGGATAGATCCTGAATTTTTTTTTTGTAAATTTAGAGATCATTTTCGATGAAATAGAACGTAATGCGTTTTCTAATCAATTTATTATTCGTGGGTGCCGCATTGATATTTTCTTGATGTATCATATTATCAACTTCAGGAAGGCTAAGTTATAATAATCCTAAAAAATCGTAAATAAAATTGTTTATATATCTCTACGCTTCAAGTTCTCCTGAACATTTTGACATGCCTTAGAAAAAATGAATGTATGCATGTGTTTATGCGGTTACAATTTTTTGCCAATTGGCATTCGGGAAGACGTGCTGATTAGTTTTTTGCAAAGACAGTTCCACCCATCTCGGAATAGGGAGCAAAGAGTGAAAAAAATGCTAATTCAATTTTTCAAAAACGAAGCGTCCGATTTGAATAATTCAAGACACTTTTTACTTGTATGACGAAATAAGAACTATCGAAAATTTTGCGAGAGCATGGTCAGCGTTTTTGGTGACCCAAAAAGGTGTCATTTGGTGATAAAAAATGATCATTGACATCAAATTATTAGATTTGTTATAAAAAAATTATTAATTATTACAAATTTTGTCTTCATTATTTTGATTTATTACGTACCGAGATTTTTAATTTTCAAAGTTTACTTCTTAGATAGTTTAAATGTCCTTTGCAAGGATCAATCGCCATGAATGATTCAAAAAATATTCGCTTGGCTTTGATTGAGAGGCGTACTGTTTATGCAGGCAGGTTTAGCATTTTTAGAGATACAGAGCGCAGAAGGTGCAAAAGTGGTCATAAAGGTTTTGAGAGTACAGATCATTCGATTGGAATGACTCAAAAAATATTTTGTTCGTGGTATTTTAGTGATATGAAGAAATGATTAGTTTTCCGAAAAGGCAAGTCCACTGGTTTCAAAATTTTGAGAAAATTAAAATATCTAAAATTTTCAAATTATCGAATTATTTTAGAATTTAAAAAAAAAAACTCGAAATTTCTGAATATCTCGGTTCTATTTATCGAGTTTAGTCCAATGTCTTTTTAATTTGTGAAATCAGTTCAGGCGTTTTTGAAAATTAAATTTTGATTTATCACATCACAAAAGCGCCTTTTAACACAAATTTTGAGTTTGAAGTTTTATCAAACTTTGATGAATTTTTAAAATTGTCAAATATTTTGACTCCTAATTGATATCTTTCAGAAATCTTTTTTCAATTTTAAAAATCGGTTTCTGGCTTTATTCCAGAAACGTAATATTTTTGCTTTTTTATGTTAATTTCTAACAACCGGCCCATCCGATCGTCCCGCAAACCTAATCAGTCCGGATTTCGAACCAAAATTTTTTGAATGGTTTTTGAATTTTTAAAATCGACTTAAAATTGTGGGCTAAAACTTCGACGAATTTTTTCTCTCTTTTACTAATTACAAAAAAAAGCTTGGTCGACCGTTAAACCTGCCTTCCCAAAAATTTAGGTAATTATTCATTCCTTTAGTACAAGCAAATTTTTTTTTAATTATTTGGAAACAGCCTCTTGGTTCTTTCAAAAACTGAATTGCAATTTTTACACTTTTGTTCTGTATTTTCCAAACGGCTAAACCTGTCTTAGCGAAATCAGAACTTTCTTATCTATGAGAATGTAACATACATACATACACACACATCAATTTCTTTTAAGGCATGCCAAAATGTTTAGAAATGTCTGAAAAATATGCAAAAATTTTTATTTTCGATCTTTTGCGATTACTAAAACTTACGAGTACTTTACGCAAAGTTAAAAGTTGTATTTAAGTAATTTAGAATAAAATTATAGTTTAATTAAAAAAGTAAAAAATTGTCTATTAAAAAGGGCGCCTGATCAGATAGGGCCTAGGGCGACAGAAAGCTTAATCCGTCACTGAATATAAACTAAACAACTTTAATGCGAACCTTGTGCCTGCACATTTTACCTTAACATTTCAATATCCGGGGTATAATTTGTAACTTTTAATTTCACACAAGATACTGAATGTTTAGTTGTTAAACGATTTCTTTGTGAACTCAAAATATGTTTCATGTGAGAAAAAAATTGTTTACAGAATTATGTGGAATCAAAAGTTGAAAGAAGAGCGCATACAATTTTCTTTAAACAATTAAATCTTTTCCGGCAATGTCATTCAACAATTTAATATGGCTGTCGATTTTTCCATAGAGTCATCTTCCAGATTTTTTTGTAATTCCTTCAAAATATAGGCACATAAGCTTCAAAGTTTTTGCATCTTCTAGAAAATTCATCTTTAAGTACTTCAACGTAGGTTGAATTACATTAGCGAGCTACGTTAGAAAAATAATTATAATTAAACATTTTCTCTAATTTAAAAATCACTCAATATTTGCGATTTTCCTGATTACTTTATAGAGTGCCATTTAGAACCCCATCGCGTGCCAAGCCTGGCACGCGTGCCGTAGCTTGCCGATGCCTGGTGTAGTGCATTACCATATCCTGATACCATGGATTATTAAAATTTTCCAATTTAACACGAAGATTAACTAATTGTGAGTACTATTTACTTTTTTTATTTTTTCTTTTCACTCCAATTCAATTGTTTTAGTTTTTAATTTTATTTTTAGTTTCCACTGAATGAAGGCTAGGATTATAGCCGAAATGTATAGATTTAAAATAATTTTTTGAAAGAAAATCATGTTTTTTATTAATTTTATGTCCGATTACTAGACTTTGTTAATATATATATATATATATATATATATATATATATATATATATATATATATATATAGAGAGAGAGAGAGAGAGAGAGAGGTTTTTTTAGATGGTAAAATATTATGATAAGGTTGATCTTGGGCATCCAACTAGTAATTAAAACAGTTTTAGTAAATAAAAATGTCCTAATTGTCATTCTTTGTTCAATTAAAAACTTTAGTTTTATATATAAAAGTTATATGTAAAATTATGATGAAATTCTTCTACAATAATGTTTGAAAGCTTAATTCTCCTAAACCATTATTCGGATTTTGATAAATCTTTTTAAATATTGTTCAGGATTTTTTTAGGATTTAACTAATTAGAAAAATATTAATCAATATTAAATAATTATTAAAATTGCAAAAAAACAACATATTGTTTGACATTGAGAATATTTTGATAGAACTGTCATTTCACTTGAAATTTGAATTTAGGTTAAATAATGAGCCTTAATTATAATATAATATATTCATGATTATGCATTAAAAAATGTAATATCTTCATTATTATTGCCGAAAATCAGCAGAGATATGCAAGAAATTAAAATAATAAAAGATACAGTATATGTTTGGTAGGTAGAATTATATATTTTAGTTTGACAGATTTTTTTTAACTTATGCATGTCATATTTTGCCTAACTTTGCATTGGATATGAAATATTTTGTTAGTTGATTAAAGATAGAATAGTTCACATATGAACAGAATTTGACAAATTAATTCACTTAGAATATGAAATTAAGTAAGAATGTATTTCCAGTTATTATTAAGAAAAATGTAATTTTGATATTATTATTACTGAAAACATTGATATATATTACGAAATTATAAAAATTATAGACACCATTATTGTAGTAATTATTTTAGGTGGAAAAATCCAAGGTGATATTGTTTTTTTACCGCAAATACTATATATTAATTTTTTCTAAATGTGTTATACTGACGATGAAATTTTGTTGGATAAATTTAGAAAATCAATGTTTTAGTCATGGATAAACAAAAAATTATCTTCTCATATATAAAAATGAAGCTCTCGATAAAATAATTTATTAAAACTTGAAAACGGCTAAACCGATTTGGCCAGTCTTAGTCTGGAAAAGTTCGTGCCAATCCAGAGATTATCCAAAAGATGAGAAATTATCTCAAAACTGCATAGAAAATTTGCATTTTTAATTTGAAAATTTTTGGTAAACAGCACTTGATTTAAAATGGCTTCCTATACAATATTATTCATATGACAAATAAATCGCCTACTCATATGTCAAATGGTTTTGACAAGTTGAAACAGATTATATTCAGTGTTAGATAGTGTTGTTATTCTTTTAATTTTAAAATTTAATTATTATTGAAAATATATATTTTTAAATGTTAATAAGAATGCTTATTTTGATTTTATATAAAGTGGACGATTAAATTTTGTATTCAAATTTCGCGCCGCTCTATAACGGCCTCCCACACTACTAGGAGAGTGTCTTACGCTAGAATTGCACTATGCCTTGTACAAGCACGTCCTGTTCTGCCTAAGCCGCCTAACATACAACAAGTTTTCGCAAATGTAAAATTATTAGTTCTGTGTGTTCAATAAATTCTTTATATAATTTCTTCGCGTGTTTATTTTTATACTTAGTTTGGTACTTAATCACTGATAATATTAATAAAATCAGTGCTAATATATATAAAAGGACGCCGATTTCGGCGAGAAGAAAGTTGATAAAAACTTTCATAAATGGTAGAAACTTAAAACTATCAACGCTAAAAACAAGAATTAAATACGCTCAAGCTTAACAATAGGGCAGCAATATTTATCATTGGTGAGTTGAGTGGATGCACGCAAATTTCATTTGAGAAGAGGTTAGGCGCACGAGTTTCCAGAGTTTGTCATCGCTGTTATTCGTGTTACTGGGGTCATCAGAGGATAGAAGCATCAAAGCCAATAATACCAGTAGATGTTAGCAGTCTAGAGGCAAGCGGAGCACGTGTTGAAAAAACACTGTCATACAAGGGTTTGGAGCACCGGAGTCCATAGCGGGATAGCGGGATTATTCTAGCCGAGAACCACGTGGCGTGAAAGCGGTATTCACGACAGTTGTAACTTGTAAGGTTAGGTACAAATAGTATAAGTTTTTTAATACACATGTTATTTAGCATGAAGTGTTACTGATTACCTTTGTATACGAGTATTTTAAATAACATAACTGTTAATGTCACAGGGTAATTAGGCACATTATATAAATTTTCGGTATTATTTTATACGAAATGCATTTATTTTTTCACAAAACTATATTGTGATATTATCATAAACAAAGTCATTAACGATATAGCAAACTACATTGAGTATTGCAAGTTATTTGTTTGTGACTTACTGTGCTAGCATATATATTCATCTTTTAAAACATCGATGATTTAAATTCATAAAAAGTAAAACATAAAACATTAACAGCTCATTATGACACCATTTTTGAATTTGTTACCTCGGGTCAAAATGATTGCAATAATGAAGCATTAAAAAGACGAAAACAGAGGTTAGTAGAGCTGTATCATCAGTGGGAAGTGAATTACATAGGGTTAGAGGTGGCTCAGCCTGGAAAATATTCAAAGGAGTACTTTGAGTACTCTGAAAAGTATTTAGACATTATGTCACGTTTAGATGTTCTTACGAATATTGGTACCCCATCACTGTCTAGGTCGGCTGATTCAAATCAAGCATTACATGTAAAGTTACAAGAGATCACGTTATCCAAGTTCGACGGTGATTATAGTGAGTGAACCCAATTTATAGATCTTTATAACTCGTTAATTCACAATAACACAAAATTGCTGGAAGTCCAAAACTTGCACTACCTAAAGGGAGCTCTACTATCGTCTGCTGCAAAAGTAATATCATCTTCAAGCTTAACGAATGAGAATTACACTGTAGCATATGAGCTACTGTGTAAGACTTATGACAATAAATTTTTAATACTGAATTCCCATTTGCAGCAAATCGACAACATAACACAGATACACAAAGGAACACATAAAACGTGGAGCAATTTTCTGTGCAGTGCGAGACAACAAATACGTGCTCCTTCAGCTGTCTATGAACCTACTAAGTATTGGGATCTTATTCTGTTGTATATGCTGAACAAGAAGGTTAAGAGACATACTCGCATGTAGAGCTGTGAACCGGATCCGGGTCCAGCGCGGTTCCGGTTCTGGAACCGGTTCCCAAATTTTGGAAACCGTCGATTGATAGGAAGATGTGCTGATTAGTTTTTGGCAAAGGCAGGTCCAGCCGATTAGGAGAACATAGAATTCGAGTTTTTGAGAGATCGGAGCGTCCGATTTGAATGATCCTAAAAGCATTCAATTCGTAATGACGAGGAGAAGGGGTGGTTAGTTTTTGGCAAAGGCAGGTTCAGCGGTTTCGGAGATACAGAGCTAAAGTGCAAAAAATGACAGTTCTAATATACTTTAAATATACTTTAAACGAATAATTTCAACTTCTCAATTTAGTTTATTAACTTCCCGTAGGGCAAGTTATAGTAATCGCAAAAAAATCGAAAATGAAAATTTTTATATATCTTTACGTTTCAGAGGTTTGTGAACATTTTGGCATACCTTAGAAAAAATGGATGTATGTGTGTGTGTGTGTGTGTATGTGTGTGTGTATGTATGTATGTGTGTGTATGTATGTGCGGATACAAATTTTCGTCGACGATTTCGGAAACACGGATCAACCGATTTGAATAATTCAAAAAACATTCGATCCGTATTGATAAGGAGACGTGCTGATTAGTTTTTGGCAAAGGCAGGTCAAGCCGTTCCGAAGATACGGGGCAAAAAGTTCCGAAAACGGTAACTCAGTTTTTAAGAGAACGGAGCGTCCGATTTTAATAATTCAAAAAACATTTTATTTGTATTGACAAGATGAAAAATCGATACAACTTTCATGAAGGTAGGTCCAGCGGTTTCGGAGATATAGAGGAAAAAGTAAAAAAAAGAACCATTTGGCGGTCAAAAATGATCATTAGACATATGCACATCAAATTATCAGACATTTTATAGAGATTTTAACAATAAGTATACATTTTGTTAACATTCCTATCGGTTCCGTACCAATGCTTATGCGTTAGACAGCGACGCGGCGCTTACGCGCTTTATATTTTGTCCCTATGTAGTTAAAGCAGTACGATTGCTTTGAAAAAAAAGTTCAGATCTTCCACAATATGTCAAAATAAAGAAAAAAAAATTTTTTTCAAAAAAAAAAAAATTTTTTTTAAAAAAAATTTTTTTTTTCAAAAAAAACTAATTTTTTGTCCAATTTATAGTTTCTCAAAAATCTAATTTTTTCAAAGTAATTTTTTTTCAAAAATGTTAATTGTTTTAAAAAAAAAAAATAATTTTTGGTACGGGAAGTTCCAGCAATTTGCCCTAATGGCACGATGCCCTAATTGCCTTAAGACAGAATTCCACTTACAGCTAGTATAATTCTTATAAATATAAATAGACAATGTTACAATATTTATAATAATCTATTTTAAAACATTTAATATTCCTCGATCACTTTGTTATAGTACGGGAAGTTCCAGCAATTTGCCTTAAGGCACGATGCCATACACCCCACTAGTTTTAATTTTTTTTGTCTACTACATAGTTTTATTTTTATATCCTATATTATTATTTCTAATTCTGATTAATTTTAACTCAACATTTCAAATATTCAAAAATAAGAACTCAAGACATTATTTACTTCCATTTCGAACCCTAATTTCGATTCAAAATTAATTAACTTATTCGAATTAAGAAGTTAAACCTATTATAACTTTCGCGAAGGAGTACTTTGTTTTAGCCAGAAAATCTGACTGGATAATATTATGCTAATAAGTCGTTCTGTATTGTTAGAGACCACATTTGCCTGTTTTTCAAAGTTAATTTTTTTTTTTTTTTTGAATGATTTTAGGTACTGGAAGTTCCAGCAATTTACCTTAAGGCACGATGCCAAGCACTACTAGTTTACCTTTCACTTTCTCACAAACTGAGCTGTTGTTCATTCAAAACCTTTTCTTAAAAAAATTTAAATCGATTTTGAATATTACTATTCGAAAAATTTGGGGATGTACTGATTAGTACATCGAACGGGTATTTTTTTCGTAATCAACCGTTAAAATATTTTTATTTACGATTTTAATTAAATTTACAACGATTTTTTACCAATAATAATAATGAATTATAAATTAGGTACATTTCAGTTCAATATTCAGCTTTAAGAATTTATAAATTTATTAATTTTGTTTAATAAATCGTTACCGAATATGTACACTTAACTTATGTACAATTGTACACAACAGTTTGTATTTGGGCAGAAAGAGAGATCGGAAGTTCTGCGAATGCTTGAAAGGGACAGAATAAGGGATAAACTGCCGCTGTTCATCGCTTATGTCCCTTTATAGTGCAGTAAACGGAGAGGAAAAAAGGGTATAACCTCTGAATTTTTTTACTGTGCTCCGAATTGAATGAAATTTTGGAAATAGGTTCATCTTACCCTCAAGTTCAAAAGTGAAAACAATTCGGGTTGCGCAATCACCCCCCGGGGGGATGACACCCCCTCTCAATTGTGTAATTACATTTTTTCAAAATAATTTTTTATAAAATCGTGAGTTTTCTGAAAATAGTTTGTACTAAAGTAGTGAATCTTCTAGAATCCATCAAGATGTCTATAATGAAGTAAATTCTAAATGGAATGTGACTTACTTTAATTCTGGTGGAAATGGCGCTTATTAAACCATATAATTTAAAAGAAAAAAACTTGGTATATGCTTCTTATTTGCATGATAGCTCACTCACTTTACACGCAAAAAACTTGTAACAGCACTCATTTTAAAGCTTATGTTGAGCACTATAGACTAGATGGCTTTAAATACAACAATTAAATATTGAACGAAATAAAAAACAACTTTGCTCTTTCAAATCTTGCTTAACATTTTCCCTAGAACACTTTATGTAATACCGATTTATTAAGATTTTTATTGACATTATTTTGTTCATTACATGATTTTCGTTAAAATGTATATTGCAGAAGATATTTGCAAAAAAAACGAAGAAAAACGCCAAAAATATATGAATCTTTAGTGGCCAGTAACTTGAAAAGTATTAGTTTTTTGAAAAACTATAAGAGACATTTTTTTCTTATAATTAGTTCTTCTATCGATTTCCGACGTTATTCTGAAAAAATGTAATATACAATACAATTGAGAGGGGGTGTTATCCCCCCGGGGGGTGATGGCGCAACCCGAATTGTTTTTACTTTTGAACTTGAGGGTAAGATGAATAAAAAAATTAGAAAAAAGTAGCCGGATTTTTTTCGGAGCCGTCCGGAATTTTCCGGGATCGATCCGGACTTTTCCGGGTTGGAACCGATCACAGTTCTCCCGGAACCGGGTCTTTTTTGGACTTTGGGACCGGTTCGTGAAAATGACGGTTCTTGACAGTTCTACTCGCATGGCGTAGAATTTGTCCAGGAATGGGAAGGTTCTTCCAGCGGTAAATGATTTTTTTCCTTTTTGGAGCTGCGGGTTTGTGCCTTAGAAAACTAATTCAAATTAGAAAGTAGACTCATTCAGCGAAACTCTAAAATGGTTTATGTTAGTACGGTGAAAAGGGTAGTATCTCCATGTTTTTGTTGCAAGGGAAGTCATCCATTGTACAAATGTTCCAAGTTTAAGGACTTGGAGATTTCAGGGCGCAAGGATCTGGTGTTAAAGCATTTACTGTGCACTCGTTGTTTACTTCATGCACATGATGCTGAGAGGTGTAGTTTTAGAGGTACTTGCTTTAGATGTAAAGAGCCCCACAACA
Organism: Ctenocephalides felis; assembly: GCF_003426905.1. Taxonomy (NCBI): domain Eukaryota; kingdom Metazoa; phylum Arthropoda; class Insecta; order Siphonaptera; family Pulicidae; genus Ctenocephalides; species Ctenocephalides felis. The sequence goes on along the minus strand of NW_020537646.1, from coordinate 60,495,725 downwards.
CTTTAATTCATGATGAAAATAGTTCTTCTTCGCCATCAACTAGCCAACTCAATTCTGGAAACTAAGTTCTTTTAGGTAGTCACAATAACATACAAACTCTTCTTTCCACAGTCTCTCTATATGTTTTCGATGCAAATAGCAAAACCCAGTGGTTCTCAAATAAATTTAGTTACCAGTTCTTTAATAAGGAAACTGAAATGTCCTGCTATAGCTTCGCTGAGAAGGATGAATATGTTGCAGGGACAATCTTGTATCAGTCAACAAGCAGCAAAAATTAAAATCAGATCCAGACCTTTTGAGTATCAACGGACCGTTTACTGTGTGGCGGTCGATCATATTACGCAAAACTTACCCAGCAGCTTTATAGACTACCATGATTGGAATATTCCGAATAATGTAGATTTAGCTGATCCAGAGTTCAATGTTTCCTCACCCGTTGAGTAATTAATAGGTGCTGAGTTGAATTTTGATATATTGCAACAGGGTTGCATTCGGCTAGGTCATTGTTTGCAGGTGTTAAGGAAAAGTCAGTTTGGATGGTTATTATTATTTACAAAAATTCGGATGTTACAGCTCATGTTGGGTTTATCTCCAATAAAAACCTCCACAATAATCTGACAAAGTTTTGGCAACTCGAAAAGGTTTCTTCAAATAATGTTGCGCTGAATGGGTCAGACAGGTTGTGTGAGAAGCATTTTGTCTCTAATGTAGTTAGAAAGAATGACGGTGTGTTTGAGGTTGCTTTACCATTTATATCAGGTAAACAGGTCAGCTTAGGAGAGTCGTTTAACAAAATGCAGATGAAAATTTGGAAAGACGTTTCAGTCGGGATCCCAGCTTAGCAAAGGCATACTCTGATTTCATCCAAGAGTATATCAGGTTAGGGCATGCAGAGCGTATTGATTTGAGTCATATTTTATACCGCATCATACTGTAATAAAGGATGGGCATTATAAGAAGATCAGGGTGCTTTTCGATGCATCGTGCAAAATAAGTTTTGGGGTGTGATTAAATGATACACTACACACAGGCGCAAAACTACAATAAGACCTATTTTCAATTTTGATTAGATTAGATTTCGTCATCTTCATGTCTTTGTTGCAAATACAGTTAAAATGCACAGACAAATAAAAGTTCGAGAAGCAGACCAGTACTACCAACTTATATTTTGGAGAAATTCACCCGAGTCTGACTTAGAAACTATTGAGCTCACCACCATCACTTATGGCACACCATGTGCACCTTTTTTAGCCATGCGATGTCTCAAAATGTTAGCCTCAAACAAATTCCTCCAACACCCGAGCGTACAAGACATTGCACAAATGGGCCAGTAACTGTAATTTCTTAACTCTTTACCAGAGGACGGACAGACTATTTCAAATTCCCAACCAGAAATGGAGACAATTAAGACTTTGGGAATATCATAGAACCCGACGAGTGACGTATTCAGAATAAATAAGACTGACACCACTAAAACCACTTGTACAATACAAAGACACACAAAAAAATTTGTTCTATCAGCAATAGGTCAAATATATGACCCGATTGAACTAATAGCACCGGTAACAATCACAGCAAAAATAATTATGCGAAACCTGTGGAAAGCAAAAATTGAATGGGATGATGTGATTCCAGAATCCATTCAATAGGAATTCGACCAATTTCGCAACGGGTTATCACATCTCATCAAAATTTCTATCCCTCGTTGTATGTTCACAATAAATCATATTCTAATACAGTGCCATGGTTTAGCGGATGCTTCGCTAAAGGCGTACGGTGCCTGTATATTTATAAGAGCTACATACCACTTCGGTATAAAAACACATTTATTGTGTTCGAAGTCTAAGGTAACTCCTCTAAGAAATGTAACATTACCCCGCCTAGAGTTGTCAGCAGCATTGCTCCTTGCTAAATTATATAAGCGTGTGGTAACAGACATTTCAGGAATCATCAAAATGACTGAAACATTCTTGTGGAGTGACTCCAGTATCGCCTTCCATCACAATTAAAGATGTTTGTCAGTAATAGGGTTTCAGAGATTTCTGAATTGTCAAACTACCAAAATATTTTCTGAATTATATTATTATTGCATTTAGGTTATTCAAATTAAGATCCTAAATTTGGAATTCATCGAAAAGTACAACGCAGACATTATTGTCTAATCACTTATTTAGAGTTATAATATACAGCGATATGAATAAGAAAATTGTATTATAAAACAGATAGTAATTTTGGAAATTATAATATATTTATAAAAATCTCAATTACAAATACAAGATCTTCGGAAACAAAATTGTTTGAAAATTGCTTATAAAGCTCACATTATGTCATGTGACATCCACATAAGTACAGTTTAAGTAGATTTTACAAATATATACAGTACAATCTATTTACAATACAAATTTTTCATTACATTACTAGAATGAGTTTTGTAGTAATATGGTCCATGACATTTATATTTTTAAGGTTTGACAAATGTAACAGTTCACAGAAGGTAACAAATATCACAGAAAAATGGAAAGTATCAGCATATTAGGTGATTTCATCAATGAAATAGGCCTTCTAATGCACAGAAAGAAGGTTTTCCGGCATCCCAATTTGCAATTAAAAAATTAAGATAGTTAAACATATCCCACATGATAATAATAAAAGTTTTACAGAATTTTCCTTATGTTGTTCAGATACTAATGCTGTTATTGATCGGGTCTTTTACCAATTACTTCCTGAGATATAGAAGTTATGGTGTTTGCGCCGCACCTGTGTAGGTTGTCAGACCTGTAAAAGGTTTGTTTTTCTACTCGGACAACACGTTTCAAATTTAGGCAATCGGGCAATTCTGACCCATAAAAAGGCCGATGCAGGCAATAGTTTGAGTCGAGTCGATTCTGTCCGTGGTTTACATTCATTCGGTTCAATTCATTTATTCAGTTACTTCCAATCAGTACCTTCAGTTCCTTTTAGTGTTTGCAATCAGTTCAATGTTATCAGTGGATTAAGTTTCTATTGTGTGTCAAGTCAACCAGTTATTTTTTTGTTATCAGTGTATTTGAATTCCTTTTCAACATTTCCAACCGACTACGCTGATGTTTCCAGATCCAACCAAATAGCTGCCGCGGCTTGGACTTCCAAACAGATAACATTTTCATGCAATATTAATTAGCGTTCATTACATAAAATTTATATAGAATATATTTTAGTTTATTATTAATTACGGCTTAAGAAGAACTTTATTTTTAATTTATATTTGTTTTTCAATTGGTTTTTGTTTTCTGAATACATTTAATTTTTTTTATTATCCCTCGGAGTATAAAATACTTCGAAAGGGGTTGAGAAACCCCCAAACATCAACATTTGGTCCTTTCGAGCCGGATCCTAATTATTATTAGGATTAATTGGGTGTATACAGAAAACAAAAATTTATAATGGCGCCTAAACTCGATATTGGTGCAGAAATTGCACGTCTAACCGCCAAGAGAGAGATGTACTTTTCAATCGTTCAAGAAACGTACGATCTATCAAAACAAATTGATAAACCTTCAAATAAGACACAATTTCTTGAAAATTTATATATTACGGAAAATGCTCGAGAACAATTTATTCAATTGTGCGATGAAATAAATAAATTAAAATACCTAGATAATCCTAGTTTTATTCCGGAATATTCCGCAATTAAAGCATTTGAAACGATTTATGCCAAAATAAAACACACTGAGAAATGGTTAGATAATAAAAATGTGCATAGTGTGTCCATTTGTGACTTCAAATGAAGACATTGTACCCAAACAACATTTACCGTCCATTGAAGTACCTAAATTCTCAGGTGATATCCAACAATGGCCTTTATTCTATGAAACTTTTAATTCACTAATTCGTGAGAGTACCGAGTTAGATAATGTATCAAAATTCCATTTTTTAAAAGGTGCGTTACAGGGTCCGGTATTAAAAATATTTCATTCGATACTACCGACCACTAATAATTATCAAATTCTTTGGAAAGCGCTCATCAAAAAATACCAAAATAAACGTTACTTAGCCACAAATTATTTCAAACAGCTATTATCATTCAAAATCATTTTTTCTGGACAAATAAATTTATTCCTGGAAAAACTCGATACCGCGGTGCAAGCGCTCTCCCAATTAAATATTCCCGACGCCTATGATTTCTTAATAACGTCACTAGCACTGTTACAAAAAAATTCAAGCATTTTTATCAAGGTGAGTTTCCCCAATATCAAGACCTCCTGCAGTTTCTTCAAAAACTACAACAAGCAAAAAATCAAGTCTATGGTATGACCAACAATTTCACTAATGAGAAACCAAATTACAAAAACACTAAAATTAGCCGGTCATTTTTGTTGAAAAATAAATACGATAACAAATGCTTTGTGTGTCGGGAACAACACAGAGTGTTTACTTGTTCGAGATTTCTATCATTGAGTATACCTGATCGGCGATCTCTTATTCAAAAATTAAACTTATGCGACAATTGCTTGGGTCATAAGATAACGACTACATGTCGATCGAATAAAACCTGTTTATTATGTAACGAACGACATCACTCGTTATTGCATATTGGCAGCAATTTTGCGAGTACGGATCAAAATAATCTTTCTAACTCCAAATCAAATAATACGGTTTTATGCGTATTTAATCAAAACAAAATCGCACATCATATTACCATATTGCCGACGGCAGTAGTAAAAGTTACTACTAGAAAAGTAAACATTTTATTACGTACAATTATTGATTCGGGAAGCGATAGAAATTTTGTGACATTAACTTGGTACAAAAAGGCTGATTTACAAATTCTTCCAACATCAACCCAAGTGATCGGGTTAGGCAATTCGTCACATAAAGTTATTGGATTAGTTAATTTCACTTTGAAATCTTTAGTCGATTCTTATCAGTTATCGGTCTGTGCATACGTAGTACACGAGATAGTGGGAAAGCAACCACAAATTACCTTTCCGATTTCATCCATCAAAACATTTCTAAATTATCCTTTAGCGGATCCTAACTTTCATACACCCCAGGAGGTCGACGGAATTTTGGGTTGCCATGTTTTCGGCGAAATTCTTTCGCACTATTCAGGTTAAAAATGATAAAGTATTACCTGTGGCCCTAAAAACCCGGTTGGGTTATCTAATATTAGGTTCCATTCCTGATTTATTTGAAAATACCGGCATTTCTACTAATTTATGTAATGTTTCAGATTCAGATCTTCATTTACAAATGAATATATTCTTACAATTAGAAGACATTCCCAAAATAATCCTCTCTTCTAATGATGATTTATGCGAAAACCATTTTACTACAACTACTACGCGATCTCCAGATGGACGATATGTAGTAGCGCTGCCTTTTAAAAGTAAAGTATTTCATTTAGCCTTAAAGCGATACCACATGCTTGAAAATAAATTTTTGAAATATCCAGAATTTCATAAAAAATATGCCGCCGTTATAGAAGATTACCTGACTCAAAACCAATTATCCTTTGTCGATTATTGTCCGGTAGATCATGAAGTCGATGATTTTATTAAAATAAAAAATGGATATTATATTCCACATTTCGCAGTCGAAAAAGAAAGTTCCTCCACGCCATTACGCGTTGTATATGATGCATCTGCGAAAAATTCAGAATTCACTTCCTTGAACAAAATTTTGCATGTTGGTCCTGAATTACAAACCGACATTTGTCCAATCCTTCTAAATTTTCGGTTCGGGCCTATAACATTAACAGCTGATATCAAACAAATGTATAGTAATATTTAGGTTCGTAAACAAGATATAAAATATCAAAAAATCTTATGGAGAACATTTTCCGATGCACCCATTGGCATCTATGAATTAAATACTGTAACTTTTGCTTTACCATCATCTCCTTTTCAAGCTATCAGAACCATCAAACAACTTTCCCGAGACGAATGTTCCAAATATTCTCAATCTATTTCTAGAATATTTGACAACGATGTCTATATTGATGATGTGCTTACAAGCATAGACTCCTTGGATAGCGCTAAAACCATTTGCGAGGGTTTGCAGACTATATTATCGTCTGGTGGTTTTAAATTAAAAAAGTGGGAATCTAATAATTCTAATCTGCGTAAACTTTTTCCTGATTCTGATGTACAAAATAAACATTTCTCTAAATCGGAGTTTGAAATGGAATCTTCTACAAAGGTATTGGGATTAAAATGGAATTCCTTATAAGATAATTTTTCATTCGAAATAAAGCTTACGTGGAGAAAATGGAATAGCGCGAATCTGGGATCCTCTGGGTTTCCTTACTCCAATAGTTGTTAAGATAAAAATATTATTGAAAAAAATTTGGATATTAAAAATCGATTGGGATGAGAAGTTACCATCATTTATTATTACATCATGGTTAGCCGTTTACTCCGAATTAGAACATCTTAATAACTATCAGATTCCGCATTATCTCGAAACTGTAAAACAAAACAAGTGTTCATTATTTGGTTTCGCGGATAGCTCAGAGCAAGCGTATGAAGCTGTAATTTATATTAAATCTCTTGGCAGTCCGAATTTGTTGATTTCAAACTCACGAGTAACACCGATTAAAAACCAAACATTAGCCAGGCTTGAACTTTGTGCTTGTCATTTACTGTCAAAACTGCTGAATTTTATATCAACAAATAACCAGCATAGTATAGATTTTGATTCCTTTTACTGTTTTTCCGATTCTATGATTGTTATCCACTGGTTAGCAGGACCGGCTACTCGTTGGAAGACATTTGTAGCCAATAGAGTAACAAAAATACGCGATCTCATTCCTAATGCACAATGGCTTCACATTCCTTCTAATCAGAATGCAGCCGATTGTGTTTTCCGAGGTCTTCGACCTAAGGAATTTATTCAACATAAGAATTGGTTGTTTGGGCCGGATTGGTTAAATGGTCCTATATCAACTTGGCCCGCACAAACGGTTGAACCTTCCGGAGTTATTGATCAAGAAAGAAAAGTTAACGTTCTAATAGTAAAAAGTGTCATTCCACTGATCAATCCTTTATATGAATTAACGCAAAAATTTTCTAAATGGTGCAAACTGTAAGAATTTTTGCTTATATATTGAAGTTTTGTAAAATTATAACAAATCGAAACCGACTTTTGACTTCAGATTTGAAACAAGCCGAGGTAATTATTATTCGATTAATCCAAGAACATCATTTTCCCGAAGAATTCAAACTATTAACGAACGGAAAGTCTTGTTCAAAGAAGTTTTGCCGACTAAATTTGGTTTTAAATTCTAATAATTGTTTACGCGTTAAAGGTAGATTGGGATTAACAACTAATAACAATCCACTTTTTTTGCCAAAAAAGACCAAGTAGTAAATTGTCTCATAGATTACTACCATATTAATAATTTACATACTGGATCAAACTTAGTATTATCTTTATTGAGGCGAAAATATTGGATTTGGTCGGCTCGTGCAATAATTCGTAATAGTCTTCACAAGTGTATAACTTGTTTTCAACAGAATCCGAAACTCAATTTTCCATTCATGGGCGACTTACCAGTACCGCGCATAGAAGCCAGTACAATTTTCCTAAATGTCGGCGTTGATTATGCAGGTCCCTTTAATATCTCCATGAGTCGGCACAGAGGCGCTCGAACCTACAAGTCCTATATATGTTTGTTCATCTGTTTAGCCACTAAGGCGATACATCTCGAATTAGCTTCAGATTTAACAAGCGATACATTTTTAGATTGCTTAAAACGATTCCTAGCCCGGCGTGGTCCTATTAAATGTATTTACTCCGATTGTGGAACCAATTTTATAAGAGCCAAAAATACTCTTGATTCCCTATTCCACCTCCTAAATTCCGAAGAGTATAAAAAGCGTTTCAATGAATTATTGGTTTTACATGACATTGAATGGCAATTTAATCCACCGTTTGCCCCACATTTTGGGGGTATATGGGAGGCGAATACTAAATCAGTAAAGACCCATTTGTTTAAAGTTATAAGATTGCAAATTTTATCCTACGAAAAGTTTAATACTCTCCTCAATCAAATCGAAGCCTTACTAAATTCAAGACCGTTATGTTGGCTGAGCAATGATCCATCAGATCCTCAACCTCTTACGCCTGCGCACTTCTTAATGCAAGAGCCTTTGTCGAATTTGGCCGTTGACTATGAAAACTTGAATTTGACTAAAAGAAGAGAGTTGCTAGATCATATTGTCGCTTCTTACTGGAAGCGATGGAATGTGGAATATCTCACTGAGCTACAGGTCCGACAGAAATGGAATACAGTCACTAATCCTATTAAAAGGGGAAATTTGGTAGTTGTAAAACAAGAGAATGCGCGTCCGCTCCATTGGGGGTTGGGAAGAGTTGAAGAGGTTTTTCCGGGCCCCGATGGAGTATTTCGAGTGGCATTGGTAAAAACGGGTAATACCTTAATCAAACGGCCTGTTGTCAAACTATGCCCCCTACCTATTCAAGAATTTATAACTAAATTATTCATATAAAAAAAATAAAACAAAAAAAACTTTTTTATCTCATGATTTATTTGCTTCTATATATAGTTTTGCCAAATTTTCAATCACCAGGGCGTTGAGAACACCCCTCATAGTCTATGCAAGATTCTTGTAAATGTCAAAAAATCTAGACCCTGGCGCAAAAATAAAACTTCCGCAATCTAGATTGTGTGAATGTGGTAGGTAGTGAGAGCGGGACCCTGGCGCGATCTACTCTGAATGAAAGTTTGAATTTATTTTGGCAATTCTATTCTTCCCAATCATGAGGTTCACTATGTACCAATTTCGAGTATTTTCAGAAGTATAAAAGGCTAACCTTTTAGTCGGGGGAAAATGTTTGCGCCGCACCTGTGTAGGTTGTCGGACCTGTAAAAGGTTTGTTTTTCTACTCGGACAACACGTTTCAAATTTATGCAATCGGGCAATTCTGACCCATAAAAAGGCCAATGCAGGCAATAGTTTGAGTCGAGTCGATTCTTTCCGTGTTACTTCCAATCAGTACCTTCATTTCCTTTTAGTGTTTGCAATCAGTTCAATGTTATCAGTGGATTAAGTTTCTATTGTGTGTCAAGTCAACCAGTTATTTTTTGTTATCAGTGAATTCGAATTCCCTTTCAACATTTCCAACCGACTACGCTGATGTTTCCAGATCCAACCAAATAGCAGCCGCGGCTTGGACTTCCAAACAGATAACATTTTCATGCAATATTAATTAAGTGATCATTTTTGTTTTTCATTTACATAAAATTTATATAGAATATATCTTAGTTTATTATTAATTACGGCTTAAGAAGAACTTTACTTTTAATTTATTTTTGTTTTCCAATTGGTTTTTGTTTTCTGAATACATTTAATTTTTTTATCATTCCTCGGATTATAAAATACTTCGAAAGGGGTTGAGAAACCCATCAACATCAACACATGGTGATAACCAAGATGCCAAAAATCAAAATAAACACATTGAAATTAATTACAATATGAACTCATGTTAAAAATGTAGATATGTGCAAGCAAATTCACAAAAAAAAAAATGTCCATTATAAATAGCTATATAACGATCCGGGATAAAACTTTAAAATGGCTGTATGAATTGGGCCATTCTTAGCCTAGAAAAATTTGTGCTAATCAGTAGGTTGTCAGAAAGTTGAGATATTATTTCCACATTGAAATTAATTACAATATGAACTCATGTTAAAAATGTAGATATGTGCAAGCAAATTCACAAAAAAAAATGTCCATTTTAAATAGCTATATAACGATCCGGGATAAAACTTTAAAATGGCTGTATGAATTGGGCCATTCTTAGCCTAGAAAAATTTGTGCTAATCAGTAGGTTGTCAGAAAGTTGAGATATTATTTCCGCGTAAAAACTTTACATTTTTAATTTGAAAATTTTTGTAGAGGCGTAATTCAAATGAAACTCAAAAAACTCAAAATTTTTAACTTTTTAAAATGTTAATAAGAAAATGCACTTTTTGGAGCTGCAGCATTCTTTTTTGCAATTCATATTTTTTTCAAAGTCGGTGCTCTGAAAGCACTCACTTGCATAATTTTATATTCATTAGTATTTATAAAGTATTTTCTAGATCATATTATTATTTTATTTAGATTATATGAATTAAAAACCTAAATTTGGAATCGAACAAAGGCGACATTTTGTCGAATAACTTATTACCAGATATAACAGTCCACAACTTAAATAAGAGGATTCGGTTGATAATATAACTTTGGAACACACACCTGCAAAAATGTCAATGCACAAAATTACAAGTTCTCTGGAATAAAATATTTTGAAAATTGATTAAAATATTCGCATTTAATTAAATGCATCAACAGTTCCGGTACTAGAACAAGTATAGCAGAAAATCATTCACTGATGTCCTACAATTTTGAAGGAATTCCTTCTAAACAATATGTCAAAATCCATGCATTTTAGACACAGTCTGGTATCGTCCATGTTTCATTAAATCACTCTACAAATTGAAAACGATGAAAAATTTCAGCAATCAATGGATAATGCAATGTAAAATATAATTCACTAATGGTTTTTTTCCACTAATTTTGAAGAATAAACTAGAAAAATTTTCTATAAATTTATCGAATATATGAAGATCCACCACCAATATCTCAAAAACCAGTAAAGTTTAGCATCGTTCAACAACAATATTTGAAAGTAGAGGGAAAAAGATGTACAACCAGCTATAATCTTGATTCTTATAACTTTGCTATCGGGAGATAAACGGTAATCTTTAAAAATCCATAACGAAAGTATTTTCTTTTATTGTTACTTTTTGGATTGTGAGTACTGTGATTTAGTTCACGAGACCTTAATATAAATTTTAATGATACGCCAATTAATTGTTTTATAAAATGTAATGTTGATTTTGAGTGAGAATCAACAGTTTTCTTTATATAACCACTTTAAAAACTTACATCTTACATGTGTGGAGCAAAAATGACCAACTAAAGATTGACCATGGCTTAAGACTAAAAAAGACTTGGATTGAATTATACGATATTTTTATAGAAAGTGTATAACTTACAGTTTGGCTGCAATAATAAAATATAGACAAACGAATATTATTATTATAAACTATATCATTCATTATTATACAAGTAGACTTTGGGGTGCCTTGTGTTTATGATACCTCATTGCCTGTACCAGAGTGTAAATTATTCTTACACTCATAAAATGAAGTATTCTTTTTTTTATTCTCTAGAAATTGTTTAGAAATACCTTACTTAGCAAAACAACATTTGCCGGGTCAGCTAGTTCATTCATACATCTACATCTACAGGTATGACTAAAAATATTGTATAACCTTTGGCATTGAAATAAATTGAGCTATTGGAAATAAATTTGTTCTATAAATTGATGTGTTAAATTATATATATATATATATATATATATATATATATATATATATATATATTATATATATATATATATATATATATATATATATATATATATATATCTTATATATAAAAATGGAGCTCGACTAAACAGTTTTAGTCTTGGAAAATTCGTGCTAATCAGTAAGTTGTGAGAAAGGTGAAATATTCTTTTAAAACCGCGTAAAAACTTCACATTTTTAATTTGAAGATTTTTGTAAAATCGTAATTTAAATAAAACAATGGAAGTCAAATACGTCATACCTCAAATGTCAAATGTTTTTGATAGAAACTGTTCAATTACATTTAATAGGATGTTTTAGGATAATATTATTAAATTATGATTAATTTGCAGTAAGTAGTTTTGTTTGTAGTAATATTTATACACAAAAACGTCATTAAACGGGCCGCAAGTGTTACTAGAAACTCAAATTATCAAGTTTTTTGAAATGTTAATTTGAAAATGCAATTTTTGGCGTTATAACACTTTTTTTTGCAAAATCATATTTTTCTTAAACACGGTGCTCTGAAAGATCTCATTTGTATAATTATATACTCATTAGTATTTATAAAACATTTTCTAGGTTATATTATTTTTATTTTACATTTTGTCGAATAATATATTCTCACTTATAGTTTCCCAGAATTAGTCGAAAAATAGATGGTAATATATGAAGGCCCGGGGTTAAAAGGGTCCACCACATGTGTCAAAAATCAGTAAAGTTAAGCATTGTTTAACAACAATATTTGAAAGTATAGAGAAAAAGATGTATAACCAGCAGTAACCTTTGATATCGGGAGATAAACGGTAATCTAAAGTTAGTCGGTAAGTAATCAAAAATCCATAATAATAGTATCGGTGCATTATATTTTCCGTGTTTTTTATTTTTTTAACTTCCCACAGGGTAAGTTATGGTAATCGTAAAAAAATAGAAAATGAAAATTTTTATATATCTTTACGTTGCTGAATATTTTGGCATACCTTAAAAAAATTGATGTATGTGTGTGTGTTGGCGAGGATACAAATTTTCGTCGACGATTTCGGAAATACCGATCAACCGATTCGTATAATTAAAAAAACATTCGATTTGTATTGATAAGGTAGCGTGCTGATTAATTTTTGCTGAAGGCAGGTCTAGCCATTTCGAAGATACGGGGAAAAAAGTACCAAAAACGGTAGCTCAGTTGTTAAAAGAACGGAGCGTCCGATTTTAATAATTCAAAAACATTTTACTTGTATTGATAAGATGAAGAACTGATTAAATTTTTAAAGATGGGTCAAATCAGTACCCGAAACGTTTTATAATAAAACGTTTTACTTGTTCTAATAATGTGTCAATTATTGGGTTGACGCCCAAGAACAACTTTATTATATATCAGCCAAAATACTTGAAAAAATTGTGATTTTTTCTACTAATACAATATGTGATACACTTCATATCAAAAAACACTTAGGTATGGTGAACTCATAAAACTCCACACAATATTCACTGCGTATGGGTACTCTTTATGAGTATGTTTATTTGATCGCTAGATATACTTGTCTCCTTTAAACCGACATATGACATTTGATAAGTTACCTCGGCATTCTCTCGGCAAGATCATACTTCACATGATCATTTGGGTAGTATGTCTTCACAATCTCTTCACTAAAATATAGAGTTGATGCGACCTCGAAGATGAGTCGTAGCATCGCACCCTGAGCGTGAGTAAGATGTTGAACTTCGTTTGGAGTTGGATCATCATCGATGACCGTTCGTCAAAGTTCTTTGTGAATTTCGCTCATGGGTGTGATGCATTCAGAGAGGTATCTTTCAAAACATCATATATTATGTTATCGGCATCCCAAAAATAACCACAATATTGCGTTTCTGACATTTTTAAATTATTATTATTTAAACCGAGAGGTTGGAGGTTCATGCCCACTTGGGGCGTAAAATAAGTATTGTTTATACTCATTATTGTTCAATTATTATAATTAATGTTTATGCTATATATCGTTTACTCCTTCAATTATCAACGCTGCGGCAGTAGCCTCCGTGGCGCAATTGGCTATCGCGTTCGGCTATTAACCGAAAGGTTGGTGGTTCGAGCTAACTGCTTAATACTTTTGCCTCAATTCTGTAGTAACAACTCAGCATATATATATATATATATATATATATATATATATATATATATATATATAAGGGTGGTCCTTAAAATAGTCATTTTCGAATTTCCTTGCTCCCAGGGGCTCAAATGGTTCCAAATTGATAAAAACCAATTCTCTGAAAGTTTTAGCTCTTAATATTAACATTTAGATAGAGCGCAATTCAATAAAACTTCGTATGGAAAGAGCATGGAAAAAATTTTGAAAATTTAAAATAAATGTTTTAGGTATAACTTAGCGATAAATAAATGAGTTTTATTCATTTATTTGTAAATTTCACCTAAAAAACTTTTTTAAAATTTTTGAAAAATTTTCCATGCTATTTCCATACAAAACTTTGATTGAATTGCGCTCTATCTAAATGTTAATATTAAGAGCTAAAACTTTCAGAGAATTGTTTTTTATCTATTTGGAACCATTTGAGCCCCTGGGAGCAAAGAAATTCGAAAATGACCATTTTAAGGATCACCCTATATATATATATATATATATATATATATATATCTTGATAGTTCTTTCGACGTTGAAACATATTTCAAAGTAACTAGCAGCCCATTCGTCGAAATAAAAAAGGTATAAAGTATAAAAACTTTTATTTATACGTTTCGACACAAGATGCGTGTCATCATTCAGCAACACAGGACAAAAACACTCAACAAAAATTTATTTTAAAAAATTAAACTTAATAACATATTAGAGAAAACAACATTTTTTAGAAAAAATTATGAATAACTAAAAGATTTGAAAACTAATTTGACTAAAAGTTATGAAATACATCATTGTGAAGCGAGAAACACGCCCATACCGAGCATCTAGACTCGACTCAAGTGTTGAGTTGAGTATATATATATATATATAAAGCGAGAGGTTTTTCTTCAGATGGTGAAATAATATGATAAAAATTGTTTCTTGGGCATCCATCCAATAATTAAAAAAACAGTTTTAATGCAAAATGTTTTAATTAAGAGAACATACGTTTCGGGTCCAGATTTGACCCATCTTCAGTGCTACAAATAAATATATCAGGGTTACAAATTAAAACAATTGGCTTCTCGATGAATAATTCTTGGATTGGTGAAATTAAAAATTTTTTAATTTCACCAATCCAAGAATTATTCATCGAGAAGCCAACACTTTACGCAGGAAGTTTGCTAAGAGTATTTTTATACAAATATTACCTACTATTAACAAACGTTTTGATTCGGCTTCTCTTTGCAATATTTACCGCGATGCTTCGAACAATTTTTTCAATATGCGCAATACTTCGTAACAATTCTTTTATGTAATGTATATGTATATATGTATATATGCGTATTTTTATGTATGTGTATATGTACATATATACATATTTATGTTTGTGGATATACATGTATGGGCATATATGTTGCATTTGTGTGTATATTTGGATTTTACATAGATGTTGTAATTGCATGTTTGCATGTGGTTGTTTATGTTAGTTATGTTTTGTGTATGTGTATGCAATTGTTACAATTATTGTGTTGCGTTATATATACATATATATGTTGTTTTTTAATTATTAATAACTTGTTTTTTTAACTTTTATCTTTTTCAGTTAATATTTATACTTTTTCTTAATATAATTCTCTATTTCACAATTTTTTACATTGTTCTGTCTTGGTTTTATTATGTTTCTATATTTTTATTTTGATCCACATTTTTCATTTTGATCCAACTTTGTTCAACCGTCTGATTATGGATGACTTACATATTTAAAAAAAATTTCTATGTTCCTTGCGCATGATCGCTGGAAAATTCTTCATAACTGTAACCCTTAAAATTCTCTCTATCCCGTTCTCTCATCCAATGACGATACAGTTTCCACTATTTTCCGCTGCAAACACGTAGGCCCGCATTTTACTCTCGTTTACACATACGTAATTCTGTCTCCAAACTAACAAGATGTGTTTTTGGAATAACCTTTTTTACAATAAAACATATTATTTATTTTAATTTTTACAATTTTCATAACTTGATGTTTTTTCAATTTTTTATTTCATACTTATTTTTTCGTTTACATTTTTGTGTTGTTCTTTGTGTTATATTTTTTTAAAAAATTTATTTGTATGGTGAGTTTCTTTACATATGTTTATTTTATGTTGTTTTTCATATATACTTTTCATATACATTGTATCTACTTATTTTTGTCTGTAATTATGTATCTTTTATATTATTTTTTTATATTGTTTTAATTTGTAACCCTGATATATTTATTTGTAGCACTGAAGATGGGTCAAATCTGGACCCGAAACGTATGTTCTCTTAATTAAAACATTTTGCATTAAAACTGTTTTTTTAATTATTGGATGGATGCCCAAGAAACAATTTTTATCATATATATATATATATATATATATATATATATATATATATATATATATCTTGATATTGTTTGTTTTGACTTTGAAACATTATACGATACAGTTTTGCAGCCACCAGTCGAAAAATAAAACCAGAACGTAAATATAAATCTTTTTAATACGTTTCGAGCTATTCTGCTAGCTCATCATTCAGCTAAAAAACACACAGAGTAATAAAACAAAGTAACAAAATAAAATAAAACAGAATTAAAATTATACATACCAAACCAAGTTATTAAAGTTGCAAGTTATTAAACATTCAAAAAATTATTTTATGTAAAATTTGACAAACATGAATATTTTGTTCTAAAAACAAAAAACAAAAAAATATGTATATATATATATATAATTTTGAAAAATGAAATCAAGTAATCGAAATATATCGAATGAAAGAAAAAAGAAAATAAAAGAAAATATCAAGTGGTAAAAAATTGTTCAAATATTAAAATAAATCAGATTTACATATGTTAATTAAATTTTGATAGCTGTCAAAAAGTAAGGAAGAAGAAGTTCTCTTATTAACACAATCAGAATTTAAAAAAATGAAAACAGATTCAGCAAACCTTCTCAGGTCAACATTTTGTTCAATATATAAAATAACTGGATTGTTTAGGTCAAATGTGTGTTTAAAATTTTGCATATGGTCTGAAAGCATTGTTTTAAATTGATTTTTATTGTTTGAATTATATTTATGTTGAAGCATTCTTCTGTATATATACTGTGAACTCTCCCCAATATAGAATTTTTCACAATCATTACAATTCACCTTGTAAACGGAGTCAACAATTCTATTTTGTGGTGTTTTTGATTTTAAAGGAGTATACAAATAATTTAGAGTATTTTCAAATTTGAAAACTATCTTTTTTAAAAAATAAGTAAAATTGCCTAAAATGGTAAGGAAATAATACCTTTATAACGATTTAGAAAAGATGAAGAATTTGTTAAACTAGTATCAATAGGTAACGAAAGGTTATTATTATTAATGTTAATTTTATTATTATTTAAATACTGCATACGGTTTTTTATAATATTATTAACTAATTTTAACGGATATAAATTGTCTACAAGAATTTCGCGGATTAAATCTAAATTTTTGTTCCAAAAGATGTAATCACTTAAAAGAATAGCTCTATCAATTAATGAAATAATAATAGAAATTTTGATCGAACGGGAATGAAAGGAAAAATAGTTAATGTAACGACCGGACCAAGTTGGCTTTTGATACCAGTTTGTACAAATTTAGTTATTATTAAATCTAATAATTTTAATATCTAAAAAGCTAATAGAATTGTCAACCTCTTGTTCACAAGTGAACTGCAAATGTTTACTGAAAGAGTTAAAACAATTCAATGTATGGTTCATATAGTTATTATCTAAACATAAAAGAATGTCATCAACATATCTAAAATATATGAAGGGTTGAACAGGAAGTTTAGGCAAAACAGAATTTTCTAGAAGTTGTAAAGTTAAATCAGCAAGAGAGGGACTAACACTAGAGCCCATTGGCAAACCAAAAATCTGTGAATAAAATTTATTTTCAAAACAGAAATAAGTATTACTAAAAATGAATTTTAAAATGTATTTGAACCAAAATAAGTTTATAGAAGTGTGGGGTTGGATATCATTCCAACGATCTGAGATAGCATCTAACGCTAAGTCCCAAGGAACATTAGTAAAAAGCGATATGACATCAAAACTGACAAAAGAAAAATTAGGAGGAATTTGTAAATTATTTAGACGTTTTACTAAATTGAAAAAATTGGAAACATTAAATTCCGACAAAATGGTAACCTTAGAAAGAATAGTGCTGATGTGCTTCGTAAGTTTACTTAAAGGAGTGTTAATATCAGAAACAATAGGTCTTATAGGTAAATCTGGTTTATGAACTTTAGGAAGACAGTATAATTTAGGAAAATTAGGATGAAAAACTTTAAGGGAATATCCTAATGATTTAGTAATTTGTTTTTTGTCAATTAAATTATTAATAAGTTTTTGTGTCTGTCTATTTAAGTGATCTGTGGGATCGTTGGCCAATTCGCTACAAAGAACTTCATCCTTCAACAAGTTATATGTTTTTGAAAGATAATCTTCCTTATTGAGAACAACAGTGAGATTACCCTTGACTGCTCTCGTAACAATAATATCAGGATTGTCCTTCAAAAATCTTTTACATAAATTCAAATCTCTTAAAACTTCAAAATTCATATGAATGAAATTTTTATTTAAATTTTTCTTTATGAAAGATAGAAGGTTCTTACAGCAAACGGATCTAAATTTAGATTCTTTTTCAACATCTATATATATATATATATATATATATATACTAGCAAACCCGACGAACTCCGTTTCGCCACCAGATGGTTTCGTGAGAAAGATGAAGGATTTTTTTGTTTGTTTTATATTTGAAAATGAAAGATTTGATCAGGAAGGAAAACCCGACTTATTTTTATATATATAGAAGATAATCTATTCGCAATTATTTAAAACAATTATTGATTATTTTCATTACTCGAATTTTTAGTTACGGTGCGTGAAGTTCCAGCAATTTGCATTAGAGCACGATGCCATGCACCACTAATTTTCTTAGCTATAAACCTTGTGAAGCCCGAGACCTTTCTAACGAATGCAAAATTGTCGAAATCGGTTCGTGCGTTCTGGAGTTATTTCGTCAGGAAAGAAAACCTGACTTATTTTTATATATATAAAAGATAATCTATTTGCAATTATTTAAAACAATTATTGATTATTTTTATTACTCGAATTTTTAATTACGGTGCGTGAAGTTCTAGCAATTTGCATTAGGGCACGATGCCATGCACCACTAATTTTCTTAGCTATAAACCTTGCGGAGCCCAAGACCTTTCCAACGAATGCAAAATTGTCGAAATCGGTTCGTGCGTTCTGGAGTTATTTCGTCAGGAAAGAAAACCTGACTTATTTTTATATATATAAAAGATAATCTATTTGCAATTATTTAAAACAATTATTGATTATTTTTATTACTCGAATTTTTAATTACGGTGCGTGAAGTTCTAGCAATTTGCATTAGGGCACGATGCATGCACCACTAATTTTCTTAGCTATAAACCTTGCGGAGCCCAAGACCTTTCCAACGAATGCAAAATTGTCGAAATCGGTTCCTGCGTTCTGGAGTTACTTCGTCAGGAAGGAAAACCCGACTTATTTTTATATATATATATAGAAGATAATCCAGTTAAAATTATTTAAAACAATTGTTGATTATTTTTATTACTCGAATTTTTAATTACGGTGCATGAAGTTCCAGCAATTTGCATTAGGGCACGATGCCATGCACCACTAATTTTCTTAGCTATGAACCTTGCGGAACCCGAGACCTTACCAGCGAATGCAAAATTGTCGAAATCGGTTCGTGCGTTCTGGAGTTATTTCGTCAGGAAGGAAAACCCGACTTATTTATATATATATATAGAAGATAATCTATTCACAATTATTTAAAACAATTATTGATTATTTTTATTACTCGAATTTCTAATTACGGTGTGCGAAGTTCCAGCAATTTGCATTAGGGCACGATGCCATGCACCACTAATTTTCTTAGCTATAAACCTTGCGGAGCCCGAGACCTTTCCAACGAATGCAAAATTGTCGAAATCGGTTCGTGCGTTCTGGAGTTACTTCGTCAGGAAGGAAAACCCGACTTATTTTTATACATATAGAAGATAATCTATTCGCAATTATTTAAAACAATTATTGATTATTTTTATTACTCGAATTTTTAATTACGGTGCGCAAAGTTCCAGCAATTTGCATTAGGGCACGATGCCATGCACCACTAATTTTCTTAGCTATAAACCTTGCGGAGCCCGAGACCTTTCCAACGAATGCAAAATTGTTGAAATCGGTTCGTGCGTTCTGGAGTTATTTCGTCAGGAAGGAAAACCCGACTTATTTTTATATACTCGTATATAGAAGATATATATATATATATATATATATATATATATATATATATCCACTATATGACGGCCTAAACAAATACTGATACGTATTGATTAATACAGCTGATTTCCTAATTGCTTTAGTTTTTTTTACTTGGTACTATATATATATATATATATATATATATATATATATATATATATATACAGGGCCGGTCCTGGGGTTTTTAGCGCCCGCATCCAACATATTTTTTTGCGCCCCCCTCCCCATTAATTTTAACTGTTTTAACAGTTTATTATTGAAATTATATAAGTATTCACATATTTTTTTTTAATTAATTTTTAATTATTCTGGATTTAGTACACAAAAAATTAGAAATAATTTAAAAGCGTATAAAATACATTGATTTTAAAATTATTTAGAAAATCGAGGCGATTCGGGGGATTGATTATAATCAAATATTTTTAAATTTTCAATCATTTTCAACGTATGTGCAATATTAATATTTGGGTTTTGAAACATTTTACTTACTTATTATGCGATTTATTTTATTGAACAAATAATGCAAAGAGAGCTAAAAAACTAGCTTTTCATTTTCAATCATAACACTGGTATTATTTCATGTTGGATTTTTTAAATTTTGATTTTATTTAATCTTTCATTTTATACAATATCCAAAATTGCATCGTAAACTTCTTCTTATTGATATCGTAGGAGCCAAATTGTATATATATATATATATATATATATATATATATATATATATATATATATATATATATAAGGGGCCATCCTGCCTTGCATGCGATGCATGCAAAAAATGCGGGCGCACGCCTTAGGGGGCGCCAAAACAAGTTTCGGAAATTAAATTTATAATATATTATTTATATTTTTTATTATTTATATAAAATCTAGAATACTTGATAAATTATAATAAACAATCTAACTTATAATTATTCTAAATTATAATAATAATCTAACTTAAATATTAATATTGCACATACGTTAAAAATGATTGATTTATAAATATTTGATTATAATCAATCCCCCGAATCGCCTCGATTTTCTAAATAATTTTAAAATCAATGTATTTTATACCCTTTTAAAATATTTCTAATTTTTTGTGTACTAAATCCAGAATAATTAAAAATTAATTTAAGAAAAATATGTGAATACTAATATAATTTCAATAATAAACTGTTAAAACAGTTAAAATTAATGGGGAGGGGGGCGCAAAAAAATATTGCATGCGGGCGCTAAGAACCCCAGGACCGGCCCTGTATATATATATATATATATATATATATATATATATATATATATAATAGTACCAAGTAAAAAAACTAAAGCAATTAGGAAATCAGCTGTGTTAATCAATACGTTTCAGTATTTGTTTAGGCCGTCATATATATATATATATATGTATATTAAAGTTGAAGGATGTTGAAAAAGAATCTAAATTTAGATCCGTTTGCTGTAAGAACCTTCTATCTTTCACAAAGAAAAATTTAAATAAAAATTTCATTCATATGAATTTTGAAGTTTCAAGAGATTTGAATTTATGTAAAAGATTTTTGAAGGACAATCCTGATATTATTGTTACGAGAGCAGACAAGGGTAATCTCACTGTTGTTCTCAATAAGGAAAATTATCTTTCAAAAACATATAACTTGTTGAAGGATGAAGTTTTTTATAGCGAATTGGCCAACGGTCCCACAGATCACTTAAATAGACAGACACAAAAACTTATTAATAATTTAATTGACAAAAAACAAATTACTAAATCATTAAGATATTCCCTTAAAGTTTTTCATCCTAATTTTCCTAAATTATATTGTCTTCCTAAAGTTCATAAACCAGATTTACCTATAAGACCTATTGTTTCTGATATTAACACTCCTTTAAGTAAACTTACGAAGCACATCAGCACTATTCTTTCTAAGGTTACCATTTTGTCGGAATTTAATGTTTCCAATTCTTTCAATTTAGTTAAACGTCTAAATAATTTACAAATTCCTCCTGATTTTTCTTTTGTCAGTTTTGATGTCATATCGCTTTTTACTAATGTTCCTTGGGACTTAGCGTTAGATGCTATCTCAGATCGTTGGAATGATATCCAACCCCACACTTCTATAAACTTATTTTGGTTCAAATACATTTTAAAATTCATTTTTAGTAATACTTATTTCTGTTTTGAAAATAAATTTTATTCACAGATTTTTGGTTTGCCAATGGGCTCTAGTGTTAGTCCCCCTCTTGCTGATTTAACTTTACAACTTCTAGAAAATTCTGTTTTGCCTAAACTTCCTGTTCAACCCTTCATATATTTTAGATATGTTGATGACATTCTTTTATGTTTAGATAATAACTATATGAACCATACATTGAATTGTTTTAACTCTTTCAGTAAACATTTGCAGTTCACTTGTGAACAAGAGGTTGACAATTCTATTAGCTTTTTAGATATTAAAATTATTAGATTTAATAATAACAAAATTTATACAAACTGGTATCAAAAGCCAACTTGGTCCGGTCGTTACATTAACTATTTTTCCTTTCATTCCCGTTCGATCAAAATTTCTATTATTATTTCATTAATTGATAGAGCTATTCTTTTAAGTGATTACATCTTTTGGAACAAAAATTTAGATTTAATCCGCGAAATTCTTGTAGACAATTCATATCCGTTAAAATTAGTTAATAATATTATAAAAAACCGTATGCAGTATTTAAATAATAATAAAATTAACATTAATAATAATAACCTTTCGTTACCTATTGATACTAGTTTAACAAATTCTTCATCTTTTCTGAATCGTTATAAAGGTATTATTTCCTTACCATTTTTAGGCAATTTTACTTATTTTTTAAAAAAGATATTTTCTGAAGAAGGTTTTCTTTTAGTTTCCAAATTTGAAAATACTCTAAATTATTTGTATACTCCTTTAAAATCAAAAACACCACAAAATAGAATTGTTGACTCCGTTTACAAGGTGAATTGTAATGATTGTGAAAAATTCTATATTGGGGAGAGTTCACAGTATATATACAAAAGAATGCTTCAACATAAATATAATTCAAACAATAAAAATCAATTTAAAACAATGCTTTCAGACCATATGCAAAATTTTAAACACACATTTGACCTAAACAATCCAGTTATTTTATATATTGAACAAAATGTTGACCTGAGAAGGTTTGCTGAATCTGTTTTCATTTTTTTAAATTCTGATTGTGTTAATAAGAGAACTTCTTCTTCCTTACTTTTTGACAGCTATCAAAA
The DNA here is from genome assembly GCF_003426905.1 of Ctenocephalides felis. NCBI lineage: Eukaryota > Metazoa > Arthropoda > Insecta > Siphonaptera > Pulicidae > Ctenocephalides > Ctenocephalides felis. The sequence goes on along the minus strand of NW_020537646.1, from coordinate 60,472,595 downwards.
TTTAATTAACTTATATAAATCTGATTTATTTTAATATTTGAACAATTTTTTACCACTTACACCATATATATATATATATATATATATATTATATATATATTAGGGTGATCCTTAAAATGGTCATTTTCGAATTTCTTTGCTCCCAAGGGCTCAAATGGTTCCAAACAGATAAAAAACAATTCTCTGAAAGTTTTAGCTCTTAATATTAACATTTAGATAGAGCGCAATTCAATCAAAGTTTTGTATGGAAATAGCATGGAAAATTTTTCAAAAATTTTAAAAAAGTTTTTTATGTGAAATTTACAAATAAATGAATAAAACTCATTTATTTATCGCTAAGTTATACCTAAAACATTTATTTTAAATTTTCAAAAATTTTTCCATGCTCTTTCCATACGAAGTTTTATTGAATTGCGCTTTATCTAAATGTTAATATTAAGAGCTAAAACTTTCACTAGGTATAAAAAAAGCCTTAAGATTTTCGTTTCAAAGTAAATTTTGCTTTCATTTTTCATATTTGTTCCATTTCCATAGACCTAACCACGCATGTCTTTCAAAGTTCATCAGATGCAAAACATTTACAACAAAAACAAAAGTTACAATTCAATTTCTCGAATAAACATGCCATTTTCTAAGCACTGACTCCCCATTTTTCATTTTCCCGATTATAATTTGTTTATATTTTTTAACAAGTCCTGTTTCAAGTAAATCAGCTCGCAATTTTTTGTCAATAAAGCCCAATAATTAATTTAATCTTTCGCAGGTTTGCGCTTATAGGATTGAACATTAGATATTTTCTTTTTCGATTCCACGGTAACTTCAAACAAAGAAAAAATTGAATAAGTAGAATAAGCAATTAACAGAGCTGTTATTTACTAATTTGCAGAGACATTAATCGGTTAATTCTTTCTACTGATATCACATTGCAAAATAAATATGCTTTTTGTATCTCTAGTTAAGTTAGATTGTTTATTATAATTTATCAAGTATTCTAGATTTTATATAAATAATAAAAAATATAAATAATATATTATAAATTTAATTTCCGAAACTTGTTTTGGCGCCCCCTAAGGCGTGCGCCCGCATTTTTTGCATGCATCGCATACAAGGCAGGATGGCCCCTTATATATATATATATATATATATATATATATATATATATATATATATATATATCTATATATATATATCTTATATATAAAATTCTTCTGTAACAATGTAAGTTTCATTAATCCTCCTAAACTATAATTCGGATTTTCATGAATCTTCCTGAAGTTTGTTCGGGAAATTTTCTAGAATGTATGGATTCATAGAAATATAGTTAGATTGTAGAAATAAATGGGAAAAATTACAAAAAACCGCTTATCATTGTTTGCCCTTGAAAATATTTGAAGCTTAGTTTGACATTAAAAACAATTGAAGACTGTCATTTGCAAAACATTTCTATTCACTTATAGGCTAAGGCAATAAGGAAAATGTAATGTCTACATTATTAGTGCCGAAAAGCAGCTGAGATGTGCCAAAAATTGAATTAATATAAGATGCAAATAATATAACATGCATCTGACAAGTGATGCAGTCTGCGCATGCGTCTGACGCGCACAGCGAATCGTGTTCTCCACTACGCGTGGATTGCTTTTGCTTGCAATAATTTTGTTTGCGCACTTTGCGAACAGATTCGCCGTACGAATTCGTGCAAAGGAGACGAGCCATAAGTGATTGCGCTCAAAAGTATTCAATTTGCAGTCGCTTTGCCTTACTATACTAAGTCACAATACAAAAAAAAATATTTAGAAGTTTCATTGTGTCAAAAATTCATATGTTTGTCATTGGGTACGAAATATTTACTCAATGGAGCGCTTTCGGTCTGAACTTTTTTTACTGTTTTCCAATTCGTTTGGAATTTTGGAACTAGGTTCATCTTACTCTTCAGAAGTGAAAACAATTTAGACTCCTTTACCACTTCTCGGGTGGATGACATTTCATTTCAGTGGTGTAATTTTACTTTTTTCAAAATAACGTTGGGTATCGATAAAAGAACTAATTATAAGAGAAAAATGTTTAATAATGTTTTTCAAATAAGCAAATACTTTTCAAGTTACTGGCTACTGAAAATATGTTTCTTTTTTGCGTTTTTCATCATTTTTTGCTAATATCTTCACAAATATAAATTTTAACGAAAATCATGTAATAAACAAAATTATATTAATTAAAATCTTTATAAATCGCTATCTTATACTGTTTTTGGAACATTATTAGGCTAGATATGAAAATGGGTTTTTATAGTGCTCAAAATAAGCTTTAAAATGAGTACTTCTGCGTGTGAAATGAGTAAACTATCATGCAAATAAAAGACGCATATAATGTTTTTTCATTTAAATCAAATAGTTTTTCAGTGCCATTTCCACCAAATTTGAAAATAATCGTATTCCATCTAGAAATAACTTGATTTAAGAGATCTTGATGGATTCTAGAAAATACCACAACTTTAGTACAAACGATTTTCAAAAAACTCATGATTTCATGAAAAAAAAAACTTTAAAAAAAACATCCAATTTTTCATTATAATATCTCTGAAAGAATACGTATAAAAGTATATATATATATGAAAATTCGAGGTATTTTTCTGACTGATTATTGTTGTTTATTATTTTTCCATTACACAAATATTGATAGAGGTATTAATTAAGGACTGCGCAGCTGTCCAACCAGAGGTCTTTCGCGCCCTTTAACCCTTCGCCGTTTCACAATGAGAGAAGTTACGGTAAAATGTATGATAGAGAAAGTTGTAGCTCATTTAATTACCTTGAAAATAATGTATTACAAGTTCTGATAAAATCAGAATTAAAAGAGTAATAATCCAATTAATGCGGTGGATGATGACGGAGTGCAAATTGTATTCACTTCTGAACTTAAGATAAAGGAGCGCAGTAAAAAAAATCACAGAGCAATAATTTTGTTGATCGTAAGTTGAATAGAGCACAGGTGAACAGGATTTGACAAATTAATTCACTTCAAATAAAAACTTAAGCAATAATGTATATTGATTTATTGGAGAAAAAAAATGTAATTTAGATATTAAAATTACTAAAAGCCAGTTAAAATATGGTACGGAATTATAAAAATTATAGGCAGCATTATTGAAGCAATTATTTTGAGTAGAAAAATAAAAGTTGATATTGCACCTTTGCAGCGAATGCTATATATTAATACTTTCTGAATGTGTTGTACTTTATAAAAGATTTCAATTTTCAACACGTGTATCTTATGCTATGACCATAAATCACGAAGGCAGACGATCATTTTTAGTGTGATAAATTTGGAAAAGCAATGTTTTAGTCGTGAATAAAAAAAAATCATTCATTTATACATCCACATCTACAGGTATGACTAAAAATACTATATAACCCTTAAATGCAATAAAATAAATTGAGATATTGGAAATAAATTTGTTCTATCTAATTTTATTGAACATTTTTTAATATTTCTTAAATGAATAATTAAAGTGTTAACTGTGGGAATTGAAAACAATCATTTTATTTGAAGCAGATCTACATTTAACATCACTCATATATTGGTGTAAATAGTAATTCAAAAAACAGTAATTATTATTTTTAACTAAGCAGTAAATATTAGTATAAAATATTGAAAAATTGTAGACGTGGGTACAGAACAACGTCTGTCGGGTCAGCTAGTATATATATATATATATGTTGCGCTAGATAAAATTTATTTAATATGAAAAATTGATAAAATGTAATAAATTATATTTATTAACTTCCCGTACGGTAGTTACAGTAATGGGCCGAAAATCGAAAATGAAAAGTTTTGCATATTTTCACGTTCTGAAGGTTTCTGAACATTTAGGCATACCTCAGAAAAAATGGATGTGTGTGTGTGTGTTTTGTATGTCCGCACTTTTTCATTCATGTTTTTGGGCGCATTTTCGAATCAACGGATTTGAATAGTTCAAAAAACATTCGATTCCTATTGATAGGGAGATGTGCTGATTAGTTTTTGGCAAAGGCAGGTCCAACCGTTACGCAAAGAGTGCAGAAAATAAATAAAAGTTCGATTGGAATAAACCAAAAAACATTCAGTTCGTAATAATGGGGAGAAGTAGTGATTAGTTTTTGGCAATGGCAGGTTCAGCCACTTCAAAGATATGGAGCAAAATATACAAAAAATAGCAGTTTCTGCGAAAAGTAAGCATCCGAATTGAAAGATTCAAAATAGTTTGTGTTGACAAAACAATTGCTTTTGAAAAAAAAAAAATTCAATAATTTTTTTATATATCGAAAATAATTTAGATTTTAATTTTAATTCTTGCTAGAGTTCTAAAGCTCACTTATGTACTTTAAAGGAATAATTTTAACTTTGCAATTCAGTTTACATAATTCTTATAAATATTCGACACTGTTACAGTATATATTTATAATGATCTATTTGACAATATTTATTATTTCTCGAACATTTCGATACGGTACTGAAAGTTCCAGCAATTTGCCTTGAGGCACGATGCCACACACTACTAGTTATTTTTTATATTCAATAGTAATCAGATTACAGTATAATTCTATGTGCTATTTGGCTTATATTATTCACTCACAAACATACACACACACTTTCAAACACACATATAAATCATTCTGATAAATATTATATCCATAGTTGGATAATCACCCCAATAAGTAAAATCACCAATACTGTTTATATGTGCAAGGATATGGTTTTGTTTTGTTTTGTTTTTATGAGATTTTTTATTACATTTAATATGAACAAATATATACAATCTGTACATTTACAAAATGAATATCTATCTTCATTTGAAGATAACAAAAACAATTATTTAAACTATAATAAATTCGCTTAATTATAACTTTAATCTAAATAATATTTATAATGTGGCAAAAATATCACAAAAACCACAAACAATATATTTAAGGACAATACAACACTAAGAAAAACATAAATGTGGTAGAGAATTTTTTGGTAAATTAAAACTTAAATATTTATTTAAACTAAACATCTTTTATAAAACTAGGTATCATTTACTAAACATTTTGAAAAAAATAATTTTGATATTTTATTTATTAAATCCATAATTTCCGGAACTTCTATTGCCTCATGTAGTATTTTGTTGGATATATAATGTAGATTCACTGGATTTCTTGAATTTCCAAAGAATATCCTTAAGGCTTTATTTTGAATTTTTTGTAATTTATTTATATTATTCTTGCTTGTCATGCACCAAATTGGTGAAGCATATATCATTAAAGATAGGTATATTGTTCTTTTATTTGATTTGTTCAGTGTGCTTTTGTTTTTTTAATAACGGATATAAAGCATATATTAATTTTTTTAGCTTGGTCAGTTTTGTATTTAATATGTTCGTTAAAGTTTACTTTTCTGTCACACCTAGGTATTTGACTTTACTATTCCAATTGATATCAATGCCATTTAAATTGATTTTATTATTTGGTATTGGATTTTTAATTTTCTTTGTGAATAATATGGTTTCAGTTTTGGACTCATTTATATTTATTTTCCATTTTTCGGCATATTTTAAGATCTTATTAATATCATTTTGGAGTCTTGATATTATGGTGTTATTAGATAGCGCTGATGTAGATATAGCAGTATCATCAGCGAAAGTCATCAGAGTGGCGTTATTTTGTTGCGGTAGTTCATGAATGTATAAACAATAAAGTATTGGTCCAATGATACTTCCTTGTGGTACTCCAGCTTCAATTGTCCTCAAGTTCGATTTGACGTTAAATATTTTTACACAAAAACTTCTATTATCAAGATAATCTTTTATGGTATTAATTATGTACTTCGGAAATTTGAGTTTTATCATTTTATATACCAATCCATTAATCCAAACTGTATCGAAAGCCTTTTCAATATCTAAAAGTATCATGCCTGTATTGTGTCTTCTATTAAGCTTGAATATAATTTGTTCTACAAGTATTGAAAGTGGGTGAAGTGTGGAGTGATTTTGACAAAATCTATATTGATTGTTTGGTATAATTGTATGTATGTTAATGAAATCTAGGATTCTATCCTTAAGTATTTTTTCATATATTTTGCTTAAGGTATTAAGTAAGCTTATTGGTCTATAGCTAGATGGTAAATCTGCATCTTTATTAGGTTTCTTAATTAGAACAGTATTACTAATTTTCCAATTTCTTGGAAAGTAATTATATTTCATGCTAGCATTTATTATTTTTGTAAAAAATATTATGGATTTTTTATCTAGATTTTTTAATACGATATTAGGTATACCATCGTCTCCAGGAGTACTCCTATTTTTCCTAGATTTAACTATATTTTTAACTTCACGAGGAGTGGATAATTTAATATCATTGCTTTTGTGGTTTGAATCATTAAAGAATTAACATAATTTGTGAATGTAATTGAACCTATATTATTATTTTGTTTGTGAATGTTCTCAAATACATCTGCTATGACATTAGCTTCATGTTCATTATCAATAATATACGTAGAATTTATTTTTAAATTAGGCATGATTTCTTTTTTCTTAGTGAGTTTTCTTGCGATATACCACACTTTATTTTGATCCATATTAGTTCTCCAAATTTTTTTATTCCACAGTTGGTTTCTATATATTCCAATATTAGAAGAAATGATCTTGGTTAATTTATTCAGTAGTGTTTTTATTTGGGGATCATTATTATTTTGCCATAATTTTCTTATTCTGTTTTTGTATTTGATCATATGTAAAATATGATCGGGAAGTTTGTCATATGTTACGTTATTTACTTTAGGAATTCATAGTTCCATTGAGTTTTGAATTATTGTTGTAAATGTTTGGACCACTATATCTATTTTAGGTATTGAATCAATGTGTTGCTTAATGCCTATTTTTTCGTTCATATTATGTCTGAATAAATCCCAGTTGGCTTTTCTGAAGTCAAATTTCGTATTATTTTCACTATTAATTTCAATTTCATAGTGCTCCCGTCAGTGAGTACTATAAATTATCACTCCACAATACCTATTGTGGAATCATTTAACATCATTCACGAAGACCAAAATAATTCTACTCAACTAGTTCTGAACCAGATGACTACAAAAAGAAATAACGATGATGCAGTAAACAGATCAACATCGTCGGATCCAACTCCTATTCCATCAACAAGTAATATGTCTTCAACAGCAACAATGGATCCAGAGTCCACTGCACGCGATGTGGTTGATTACACGAATAAAAACCCATGGCAAGAGGTAATTTCCGCTAAAAGACGTCGCCCGAAGAACGCAGTAAGTAATGTAAGCGTTCCCATAAAATTAGCCAACAAATTTAGCGCTCTAGAAAACAATGCTTCTAAACCATCAGACGAGGCAACAGATAATAAAAAATCTACTCCTCCGCCTTTATTTGTCTACGGGGTTCGAGATTACAATCTTATGATAGCGGATATTAATTCAATTATTAATGAAGACAAATACATCACTAAATACCTACCCAATAAAACTATTAAATTCAACATTTTTGAAATAGAAGACAACCGCAATTTTGTTAAATTTCTGCGTGAAAGAGACGTCGTTTTTCATACCTACCAGATAAAAGCGGAACGCTCATACAGGGTTGTACTCAAATATCTGCACTACGCTACAGATAAAAATGATATCAAAGCCGCAATTGAAAAAGGTCATCCTGTCAGAAATATTACTAATATCATACACCCGAAAACTAAACAACTGCTGAACATGTTTTACATAGACTTAGAACCCAAAGAAAACAATTCGTCAATTTTTAAAATGAATAAAATGTTAAACCAAATAATTCATTTTGAGCCCCCAATAAGATCATCAAATATTCCGCAGTGTGTAAGGTGCCAAATGTACAGCCATACCGCAGATTTATATGTGTAAAATGCGGCTCTGATCATGAGTCTAAAAAGTGTACAAAAGCAGCTGAAGCCCCGCCCCTTTGTTATCATTGCGGCGATAATCATACCGCAAACTACAAAGGGTGTTCTTACTACCTTCACCTTGTCGGTGCAGATAACGATCAAGCAACAATAGGCAGAAGTAACGGGACTTATTTACACACAAATGCAAACCGGTACAAATCCAACTTACACAACAATAAAATTTCACAGTACGCAAACCCTCAGCATATGTCTTAGGCTCAGGTAATAAAATCGCAATCAAACCTATTTAACAACAATCAAAATCACATTAACAACAGTAATTCTCCATCGATGTCTGATTTCCTGACCGAATTTAGAAATATGTTTAGCCAGTTAATGGAACAAAACACCATGATTGTCAAAATGTTATCAACATTAATCAACATTAATAAAGCTAAATAATGGCTAATATTTTAAACTTAGGATTATGGAATGCTAACGGCTTGTATCAACACAAAGCCGAAGTAGAATTATTTTTGAGACACAACAATATCGACATCTTTTTAATTAGTGAAACACACTTCACCAAGTATTCAAACTTTTATATACCAAATTACAAGACATACTTCACTAACCATTCCGATGGCACCGCACATGGTGGGACTGCCATTATTGTAAAATCTAATCTTCTTCATTACGAGCTGGATAAATACGAATCTGAAATTTTGCAAGCCACATCAATTTCAATAAAAATGAATTCATTCAACTTATGTGTTTCTGCAGTCTACTGTCCGCCGAGGCACAATATAACCAGTTTACAATTTCAAGATTTTTTCTCTACACTAGGTAGTCATTTCATCGCCGGCGGAGACTACAACAATACATAAACTCAATTACAGTGTTCTTTCTTCAGGTTCCCCCACCTACTGGCCGAGCGATCCTGCCAAAAAACAAGGAAATTCACAAGGAAGTACGAGCAAGCTACGACTTATCATCTGACCATAGTCCAGTAATAGCCAGCATAAGCACATCGGCAAGTATTTCTAAACCCTCCTCTAGGATCTGAAACCATAAAACAAACTGGGACATCTACCGGAAGTTCGTAGAAGACAAAGTTAACCTCAAAGTTATACTTAAAAATTCCGCTGATATCGAAAACACCATCGATTCATTTAATACTCTCCTATATGATGCTACAAAGTTTGCTACTCCTACTCCTGTTACGACAGAAAACTCCTGTCAGACAACAACATATGAAATAAAAAGGCTCATAGCAGAAAAAAGAAAAGCTAGGCGTAGGTGGCAACATAGTCATTTGCCCACAGACAAAAACATTTTCAATAATCTGAGTAACAAGTTGAAAGCAAGGTTAAAGGAACTCAACCAAGTGATATTTAATAACTATGTATCCAGTTTGAATCGTTTTGACAATTCTATCTGGAAACCCGTCAAAAATAAACTTAAACCTAACTTTCAAAATCCTCCAGTTCGTATGGATACCCAGACCTCTGCATGAGCAAGAAGTGACAAAGACAAAGCAGATATATTTGCGGAATACTTAGCTACAGTTTTTCGGCCTAACTATTTATCAAATTATAATGTCAACATTTGTCCTGCTTTAGACCATAATAGCAGTCACGAAAGCGAGAAACGTCTCTCAAATTAGTAGTTAGTGAAATAAAGAAAGTTAAAGCAAAAAAATCGCCTGGATTAGACCAAATATCTCCCAGAATGCTCAAAGAATTGCCTGTAAAAGGATTCAATATAATCACCTATATCTTCAACGCTATTGTGAGACTTGACTACTGGCCAAATCAATTCAAGACCTCTTTAATAAAGATGATTCCAAAAACTGGCAAGGATCAACACTTAGTCACATATTATAGGCCAATCAGTCTACTTCCTATATTGTCAAAAATTTTAGAAAAACTGTTACTACAGGATATTTTGAAGGAATCCAATATCTTTCCTGATCACCAGTTTGGATTTCGTAAAGAGCACTCAACCATACAGCAGTGTCACAGGATTGCCAGTCATATCTATAACTCATTCGAATCCAAACAATATTGCACCGCCGTCTTTTTGGACGTCAAACAAGCATTCGACAAAGTGTGCCACGACAGACTCGTCACAAAAATTAGACTCTATTTACCAGTAAAATATCATAATATCTTAACATCATATATTGTCAATAGAAAGTTTATAATCAAGGTTAATTCCTCGTCGTCTGACGTATTTCCTATCATGTCAGGGGTACCGCAGGGAAGTGTGTTGGGTCCATTCCTATACACCCTGTTTACGCGCGATATTCCTACAACGTCTATTACCACAATCGCCACTTTTGCAGACGACATATCAATCTTATCCACTGATGACAACCCTAGTACTGCTTGTTTAAAACTGCAGTACCATCTTAATTTGATTGAAGATTGGACCAAACTGTGGAACATAGGCATCAATGAGTCTAAGTCTAGCCATTACTTTCACTCTTAACAAACAATCGTGTCCTGCAGTGTTCATAAATGGCAATCAAATTCCAACAGTCAGCACCATCAAATATCTTGGAATTCACTTTGACAAAAAACTCACCTGGCGACATCACATTTGCACTAAAGTAAAGCAAATGAAAACGCGAGTTAAAGAACTCGACTGGCTCATTGTACATAGAAACAAATTATCGCTAGAAAACAAGGTCCTTATTTATAATATGATAATTAAACCGTTGTGGACTTATGGTCTTCAGATTTGGGGCTGCTCAAGCAAATCAAATATTGCTCTTATACAACGGATGCAATCAAAAATTATTCGTATGATCACAGGAGCACCCTGGTACATAACTAATCAGATGATCCATAACGATCTAAATATACAGTTCGTTAATGAAGTTATCAAATCAATCAGCGAAAAACATCACCGGAAGCTCGAAAATCATCCAAACACACTAATGGCCCCACTGTTAGCAACTCCAAACAGCAGAAGATTGAAGAAGAAATGGCCGAGGGATTTGATCTAAGCAAGATATTACTTGATGAAGAGTCCGCTATTAAACATTTATAAATCTTTTATTGAGAGAGTGTGTGTGTGAATGTCTGTGCGTATGTATGTACGTATGTTAGTGTATATGATAATTTTATAACATTAGATCATAAAATATGCAGTTTTCCAGTAAATGGCCAAAGGACCTGAGCCAATTAGTATACCACTTGCTGAAGTGATTACTATTATATAATTTATTTTTCTGTTAACGTGCGTGTGAGTATGTCTGTGTGCATGTACGTATGCATATGTGTGTATATATTAAATTTATCACAATAGCTCATAGGATACTTTGTATTCTGATTGCTGTTAATAAATAGATATAAAAAAAAAAAAAAATCAATTCCATGCAATGGAATGGATATGATAACGGGGTTGTGATCGGAATTGGTTTCAGATATTGTATATGGTAAATAGTGTGTATGAATATTTTTTGTTAATGATAGATCAATAATGGAAGGAGTTTGCAAACTATTAATAGGATATCTAGTTGGAGAAGAAGTATAATGTAATGTGAGGTCATTTGAGTTTTGTACAAGAAAATTATAAATACGCCTTCCGTTAGTATTATTATTAATACAATTCCAGAACTCATGTCGTGAATTGAAGTCACCAGCAATTAATATTTTAGAATTTAAATTGAGTATATTAGTTAAATCTATTATTTCTAATTTATTACATTGGATATAAATGGAACAGAATGTTGTTAATTCATTGTTAATGTTGATATTTATTGCTATCGCTTCAGCTGATTTTAAGTTTGGAATTTGTATCTGTTTATATTTAATTGCCATGCACATACCTCTTTTACCAGTTTATGTGATATCACTTCTAATTATGTTGTATCCAGGTATATATATATTTTATTATTAGTTTTCAATAAGGTTTCTGATATGAATACAAGATGTATATCATTATTTGTTAGTATATGGTTCAGTTCTACTAAATTTTTTGTAATGCCTTTTGCATTCCAATACATAATATTAAATTTGGATTCATTTATATACATAATGAAATGAAACATTGAAATACTAAACTTTGTTTTTCTTTAACCGTTGTTGTTTTTTTAATGTCATTTGCTAATTTCAGTAAGGTTTGAAGTGTATGTTTAACAGTAGGATCTGAAAATAATTCTTTGAAGTCTTTAAGTGTATCAAACATGTTACTCGTCGGGAATTCGTCTATGTTTGTGTTGTTGTCAGTGTTTACATTCTATCTTGGTAGGTTGGGGAAGTTATGTAATAATTGGGAATATGATTTCAAAAGTGGTTTAGGTGTGGGAGCTGGTATGTAAGAAATGGTATTTGTAGAATTTTTTCTCCTTTTATTTTTCTCGGTACGTTTTTCAAGATATTCTCTGAAATATCGGCATTTATTAAAATTGGCTGGGTGATTTCCAGAGCAATTTACACATATAGGTAGCTCATTATCAGTTTTAGGACACTCTCCAGGGGCATGTTCTTTAGTGCATTTAACGCATCGAAATTTCATATTGCAAAATGCTGATGTGTGACCAAAATATTGGCAACGGTAACATTGTGGCACTCTCTGAGATTTAGAAATTAAACGTTCCCACGATATTTTATGTCCAGATATGTGGTTAATTATTTTGAATACATTTAAATCTTGTTCGAAATTTAAAAATATTATATGAACCGGGAGATCGTATTTAATGCCGTTCACAGTCTTGGTCTTTCTTAATATTTTTTTAACCTTAATATTTCTTTCATTTAGAAAATCATAAATTTCTTCATTTTCAACATAGGAGGTATACCTTTAGCTACTATTTTTTATCACTTTGTAATGGATAAGTAAAATATTGGATTTTATCATCTGTTAGTCGTTTTTGTATTTGGCAGTAATCATGTTCATTATTATGTAGAAATTAAATAATTTTCTATGCCACGGTATTATGACAGTATTTGATCCTTACTAATTTTCTGGTGTTCATTTATGTATTTATTGTTCGGTAATTTACTCTTAATCTTACCTGCTGATGTGTTTTCTATCCTGTCACCGTTAATAGATCGTTTTCTGCTTTTAGCAGATTGTAAGTCTTCTTCAGGACCATTAGAGTCATTATTTAAAAGGCTAAATCTATTTTTGGTCTCGTAGTCACTATTTACAGTAGTTCCATTACCTTTCGTTATTCCTTGTGAGGTCGATGGTTGGTTATCATCATCCGAAAGTTCCATATTTGTGTTATTCTTATTTTTTAATGTACTTAACAAACCTGTGACATATTCGGTGTTCGTATTCGATGTGTCGTTCAGAATGTTATCCGTTTCTACAAGAGGTAATCCTCCATTGTAGTCAATCTTTGGCCCCCCCCGAAGGAAGCATTTAATACAAATTGCAAAAATACAATTGTAGCTTTTAGTTTAAAACACTGGTAAATTATTATTATAGCACTCACTTGTTCGATTTACGATTACGTAATATTTTTAAATCACGATGTATTCACTTTGAGGTCTGAGATCAATGTGTGCAATGATACGGTAGTGCTAAAGGTCGTAAATATTATAATTGGATGGACAAAAAATTGGATTCAAACATATAAACTCACTCCGTATGTTCAAAACGATTGGTATTGTCTTTGTCGAATATTCTTTTAATCATTTAATCGGTTGATCCGTGCTCCCAAATTATGAACGACAAATTTAATCCATACATATGAACATACTTACACCGATCATCTCTAGGGTATGCAAAAACTAGCCAGCACAACTGCACAGTCCAAACCGAATGTGTTTTGCTAACCGAAACTCCGCAAATTGCTAGTACTTCCCGTTCCAGAAATATTGATAAATAACAATATTGATTAACAACAATTGTTTTCAACATTTTCAGATAGATAATTATAATCACTATATATTTTATCGTTCATAAAATATACAGTGACAATCTTATCGCTCAAAACACTTGAAAAAGTTAACATTAGCAAGAGGTGCTGAATAAATCCATCTTTCTTACGATTAGAATGACGCATTTGAATTATATACATTTTTAAACTGAATTGTAAATTTAAAGTTCATATTTGAAGTATAGAACTGTGAATATTTTTGAAAAATAAAAAAAAAAACATTTTTGTTAAAAGTTTTGAAATAAGCTTGAACCGTATAAGTAAACTTTAAAAATTAATAATCTGGGTACGAAACTCAACAAAATTAGTACACATTTTAAAAATCTTATCAAATATCTGATAATTTATTGGGCATATTATCTAATGATTTTTTTTGACCGCCAAATATCTTTTTTTTTACTTCTTCATTGTATTTCCGAAACTTATAGACCTGCCTTACCAAAAATTTCAAGTAAAATATTTTTTGAATCATTCAAATCGGGTGCTCTGTTCTCTCAAAAACTGTTTTTGGCTATTTTTGCCACGTATCTTCGAAACGGATGAACCTGTCTCCGTCTGAGTATGGGCGTGTTTCCATACAGAATTGGCCCCACCCTGGTATTTAAATGATTTTGATGCCATTTCATAGCTATTTTCGAGAAAATCCGATATACCAAATTTCAAATCCGTGGCTCATCATTTGGTCGAGATATCATTGAAAATGTGTGAAAGTGGCCCCTTTTTTCAAACTCGTTTTTTGTCGCAACTGTAAAAAATATTGACAAACAAATAACGCCATTCTATTAACATCGGTGTGTACTTTATTATTATTAACAAATATTGTTTAATAATTATTTTTAAGGGCATGAAAAAATAAATATAATTTTTTGTTTTAAATTTTCGGGTAGTGGCGGTTGTTTGGACTAATTATGAATTAGCATCATTAGAAAGGATATACAATTTTCTTTTACGGTCTTAAATTTTGTTTTATTTCATGTGGTAGAACACATTCAAAAGTAGAAAAAACCTGAGCAAGTACACGCTCGCGCTCATATAACACCCGTGTAAGTCGTCTCTGATTTGCAACGACTAGCAACAGCACTGCTCGCCGCGCGTCTTCATAAACTCTGCATATGGTTATATACGTTTATATTTTGAATAATTATATATTTATATGTATGTGTATAATAATAATTATATTTATATATAATTGAATATATATTACTTATATATTGAACTAGTGGGGCGCATGGCATCGTGCCTTAAGGCAAATTGCAGGAACTTCCCGTACCAAAAATTATATATTTTTTTAAAAACAATTAACATTTTTGAAAAAAAATTACTTCGAAAAAATTAGATTAGTGAGAAACTATAAATTCGACAAAAATTACTTTTTTTTTGAAAAAAATTTTTTTTAAAAAAAAATATTTTCTTCATTTTGACATATTTTGGAAATTTTGAACTTTTTTTCAAAGTAATCGTACTGCTTTGACTGCATAAAGACAAAACGTCAAAGCGCGTAAGAGCCGCGTCGCCGTCTAACGGTTAAACATTGGTACGGAACCCATATGAATGTAAACAAAATTTATACTTATTGTTAAATTCTCTATAACATACCTGATAATTTGATGTGCATATGTATAATGATCATTTTTTACCGCCAAATGGCATTTCTTTTTACTTTTTTTACTAGATCTTCGAAACCGCTAGACCTGCCTTCATGAAAATTTGATCAATTCTTCATCTTATCAATACAAGTAAAATGTTTTTTGGATTATTAAAATCGAATCTTTTCTCGTAAAAACTGAGTTACCATTTTTGGCACTTTTTGCCCCGTATCTTCGAAACGGCTGGACCTGCCTTCGCCAAAAACTAATCAGCACGTCTCCTTATCAATACGAATCGAATGTTTCTTGAACTATTCAAATCGGTTGATCGGTGTTCCCGAAGTCGTCGACGAAAATTTGCATCCGCACACACACACACACACACATACATCCATTTTTTCTAAGGTATGCTAAAATGTTCTGAAATCTTTAAAACGTAAAGATATATAAAAATGTTCAATTTTTTTGCGATAACTATAACTTGCCCTACGGGAAGTTAAACTAGTGGGGCGCATGGCAACGTGCCTTAAGGCCAATTGCTGAAACTTCCCGTAGCAAAAATTATTTTTTTTTAAAAAGATTAACATTTTTGAAAAACTGTGAAAATTAGATTTTTGAGAAACTGTACATTTTTGATAAAAATTTACTTTTTTTGAAAAAAAAGACTTTTTGAAGAAAAACTTATTTTGAAATATTTTGAAAATTCTGAACTTTTTTCAAAGTAATCGTACTGCTTTTACTGCATAGAGACGAAATATCAAAGCGCGTAAGCGCCGCATCACCCTCAAACGGAACCCATAAAAATGTAAACAAAATTTATACTTATTGTTAAAATCTCTATAAAATATCTAACAATTTCATGTGCATATGTCTAATGATCATTTTTGACCGCCAACTGGCATTTTTTTTTACTTTTTTTACTAGATCTCCGAAATTGCTAAACCTGCCTTCATGAAAATTTTATCAGTTCTTTATCTTGTTAATGAAAGTAAAATATTTTTTGAATTTTTAAAATCGAACTCCGTTCTCTTAAAAACCGTGTTACCGTTTTTGGCACTATTTGTCCCGTATCTTCGGAACGGCTAGACCTGTCACCGCCAAAAACTAATCAGCACGTCTCCTTATCAGTACGAATCAAATGTTTTTTGAATTATTTAAATCGGTTGATCGGTGTTCCCGAAATCGTCGACGAAAGTTTGTATCCGCACACACACACATACATACACACACACATACATCAATTTTTTCTAAGGTGTGCCAAAATATTCAGAAACCTTTGAAACATAAAGATATATAAAAAAAATTATTTTCGATTTTTTTGCGATTACTATAACTTGCCCTACGGGAAGTTAACAAGTATATTATATGATTGATATTTCATACAATTATCACTAAATAAATAAAAAATAGATTGATAAAAAATATACATAATAATAGTATGTCGGTATATGATTTCTATTCATGCTACAGCAATATATAGAATGGCAAGTATACTAAGTTAGTCACAAATATATTAAATGCTGTTGCTAGTCGTTGCAAATCAGAGACGACTTACGGGGTGTTATATGAGCGCGAGCGTGTACTTGCTCAGGTTTTTTCTACTTTTCAATGCGTTTTACCACATGAAATAAAACAACATTTTGGACTGTAAAAGAAAATTGAATATCCTTTCTAATGATGCTAATTGAAAATTAGTCCACTACCCGAAAATTCAAAACAAAAAATTATTTTTATTTTTTCTTGCACTAAAAAATAATTATTAAACAATATTTATTAATAATAATATAGTACCGCCGTTAATAGAATGGCGTTATTTTGTTTGTCGATATCTTTTACACTTGCGACAAAAAACGACTTTGAAAAAAGGAGCCACTTTCACACATTTTCAATTATATCTCGGCCAAATGATGAGCTACGTATTTGAAATTTGGTATATCGGATTTTCTCGAAAATACCTATAAAATGGCATCAAAATCATTTGAATACCAGGGTGGGGCCAATTCTGTATGGAAACACGCCCATACCCTTTTAACAATGCTCTACGCTTTTGAAAATGTATTTACTCCTATGTGTCTTACTATATCTAATTTTATCAAAAGTTTCAAATACCGTCTGCTTTAAAATTACCAAAAACTAGTCTCATTTATGTCAAGATATCCGGCATCTTTCCAATGTTAATTCATAAAAAAACGACAAATATACAAGAAGAATTATAGATTTTCCAGGTTATACATCAGTGAGTTTTGTATATAAAATTACCTGAATGATTGGGTAAGTTTTTCACATCGGCGCGAATTCCTATGACCCTGGCTTTCTCTGTTATAGCTATATAATATCCCGTCTGACAATGAAGTTGCATAACGTTTCCTAGATGACTGTTTCCAGGAGGTAAATTGAAAAATATTGGTCCCACACCAACTACGCCACTGCTAGAAATTGAATAATATATATATATATATATATATATATATATATATGTATATATATATATATATATATATTCTTATATATAAAAATGGAGCTCTCTTTCAAATGACTAAGTAAAACTCGAAAACGGCTGAATCGATTTTCCAGTCTTAGTCTTGAAAAACTCGTGCCAATCCAGAGAAAGTCTAAAAGGTGAGAAATTATCTCAAATCTGCGTAGAAACTTTACATTTTTAATTTGAAAGTTTTTGGTAAACAGCACTTGATTCAAAATGGCCTCCCACACAATATTATCCAAATGACAGATGAATTCTACTCACATGTCAAATGGTTTTGACAAGTTTGACAAAAAACAGATTAACAGATTATGTGTTATTCTTTTAATTTTAAAATTTAATTATTTATATATTTTTAAATGTTAATAGGCATGCTTATTTTGATTTTATATAAGGTTTTCAATTAATTCTCAAGTGTTTGCTCACTGCCTATTTGTATTCTTTTATCAACAGCTTGAAATAATACTATTATTATTGATTAAGGCTTGCTTATGAAAAAATAAATAAATAAATTTGTTTCAAACACTGTGCTGTGCAAGTACTTATTGGTTTAATGTGAATAATGTGTTACCAAAGCATTTTCTGAATTATATTATTATTGCATATAGGTTATTCAAATTGAGATCCTAAATTTGGAATTTATCGAAGGAGACACTATAAACATTTCTGTCTAATCACTTATTGCAAGTTATAATAGACAGCGATATGAAAAAGAAAATTGGATTATAACACAGATAGTAATTTTAGAAATCATATTCATAAAAATATCAATTATGTGTACATACAAGTACAAGATCTTCGGAAACAAAGTTGTTTGAAAATTGCTTATGAAGATCTCATTATGACATGTGACGTCAACATAAGTACAGTTTAATTAGATATGGAAGTAATCATTACAAATATTTACAGTACAATCTATTTACAATACAAATTTTTCATTACAATTGTGAATAATGTGATACCAAAACAATTTATGAATTATATTATTATTACATTTAGGTTACTCAAATTGAGATCCTAAATTTGGAATTCGTCGAAGGGGACACCATAGACATTTCTGTCTAATCACTTATTGCAAGTTTATAGGATTATAACACAGATAGTAATTTTAGAAATCATATTCATAAAAATCTCAATTATGTGTACATATAAGTACAAGATCTTCGGAAACAAAGTTGTTTGAAAATTGCTTATAAAGCTCAGATTATGTTATGTGACATCGACATAAGTACAGTTTAAATAGATATGGAAGTAATCATTTCGAATATATACAATACAATCTATTTACAATACAATTTTTTCATTGCAATACTAGAATGAGTTTTGTAGTTATATGGTCCATGACATTTATATTTTTAGGGTTTGACACAGAATAATGAAAAGTATCAAAAGTACGAATATGCATTAGATTACATGATTTCATCATCCAAATAGGCCTTCTAATGCATAGAAAGAACTTTTTCCAGCATTTCAATTGGCAATGAAAAATTTAAAATAGTTAGACACATTCCACATTGTAATAATAAATTTTTTACAGATTTTTCCTTATGTTGTTCCAATACTAATGGCGTTATTGATCGGGTCTTTTTCAATTACTTCCCGAGCATACTACATACAAGTCACGGTGATAACAAAGATGCCACTAATTTGGATGCACGGTCGCAAAAAAGGAAAATCAAAATAAACACATTGGAATTTATCGCAATATGTACTCATGTTGAAAATGTACATATGTTCAATCAAATTCATAAAGAAGAAATGTCAATTTTATATAGCTATATAACAATCCGGGGTAAAACGTTAAAATGGCTGTACGGATTGGGCTCAGTCTTAGTTGCATAATTTTATATTCATTAGTATTTATAAAATATTTTCTAGATTATATTATTATTTTATTTAGATTATTTAAATTAAAAGTCTGAATTTGGAATTGATCAAAAGGGACATTTTGTCAAATAACAGACCACAACTTTAATAAGAAGATTTGGTTGATAATATAACTTTGGAACACACACCTGCAAAAATCAATGCACAAAATTACAAGTTCTCTGGAATAAAATATTTTGAAAATTGATAATAATGCTCGCATTCAATTCAATGTATGAACAGTTCCGGTACAAGAACAAGTACAGCAGAAAAATGATTCACTGATGTCCTACAATTTTGAAGGAATTCCTTCCAAACGATATGTCAAAATCCATGCATTTTAGACACAGTCTGGTATCGTCCATGTTTCATTAAATCACTCTACAAATTGAAAACGATGAAAAACTTCAGCAATCATTGGATAATGCAATGTAGAATATAATTCACTAATGGTTACTTTCCACTAATTTTAAAGAATAAACTGGAAAAATTTTCTATGAATTTATCGAAGGATGGATAGTAATATATAAAGAATCGGGGTTAATAAAGTCCAACACCAATATCCCAAAAACCAGGGCAAAAATGACCAACTGAACATTGACCATGACTAAAGACTAAAAAAGACTTGGATTGAATTATACCACATTTTTATAGAAAGTGTATAAAACTTCCAGTTTGATTGTAATAACAAAATATGGACAAATAAATATTGTTATTATGAATTACATAATTCATTATTATACAAGTAGACTTTGGGGTTTATTGTGTTTATAATACCTCATTGTCGGCACCATTCAAACAACAAATCCTTACACTCCTAAAATAAAGTATTCTTTTTTTAAACTCTAGAAATTGTTTAGAAATACCATACTTAGCAAAACAACGCTTGCCGTTATATATATAAAGCGATAGGTTTTTCTTCAGATGGTGAAATAATATGATAAAGTTGTTCTTGGGCATCCATCCAATAATTAAAAACAGTTTTATTGAAGGAAAATGCTTATATTATGAAAACATACGTATCGGGTCTTGATTGAGGTGAGTTTCTTTACATTTGTTTATTTTTATTCTTGTATTTTCACTTTTATATACTTTCACAATATATATTTGTTATAAAACAAATTTATTAAATTGATAAGATTTATGCTTTTTTACTCGTTTTTATTAATATTTTACTGTAATTGTGTATTTTTTATATTGTTTTAAATTGTAACCCTGAAATATATTTTAATGTAGCACTGAAGATTCATCAAATCAAGACCCGAAACGTATGTTTTCATAATAAAAACATTTTCCTTCAATAAAATTGTTTTTAATTACTAGATGGATGCACAAGAACAACTTTATCATATATATATATATATATATATATATATATATATATATATATATATATACTAGATGACCCGGCAAACGTTGTTTTGCTAAGTAAGGTATATTCTAAACAATTTCTAGAGAATCAAAAATATTAATACGTGTATAAGGATGTGTTGTTTGAATGCAATGCTATACACAATAAGGTAATATAAAAACAATAAACCCCATTAATTTGTCTATATTTTGTCAATACAATCAAACTGGAAAATTTATACACTTTCTATAGAAAACATAGTATAATCCATCCAAGTCTTTTTTGGTCTTTCGGCTTATTGATGACGTTTCAAGTTTTTCAGATTTTTTTGGATTCTGGATTTATAATTGTAAATAATACTACTCAGCTTATACAAAATTTTCAAATTTCTGCGAGGAGAGATAGAAAATGAATTAAGTGTTTTCCCTTTGACCTGGTTTTTGAAAAGTTTCAAGTAACATTCGATGAATTAAAGTAAATTCAATAAAAAGTATATATGTAGACCAAAGCAAGGCACAAAAGTCCAGTTTGACTTTGAGCAAATATTAATTATAATATAATAATCAAACCAATTATATCATAACAAATAACACATTTCAAACGGACAATTATCTGACTACGTTCAGTAAAACTGCCAGCTATTTCATCATTGTAGAACGGTGCTTTTTTGCTGTATTTCAAAAATTTGTTATCTAGACCTTTATTCCTATAGGCGGAGTAACTTAGAACGGCCAGGTGGCAAACAGGTTTAATGCCGTATTTTAAATTTCAAGGTATTTTACAAAATAATTACACTTTAACTAATGATAAAAAACTACCAACTTTTATTATGGATTTTCAAAGATTACCGTTTATCTCCCGATAGCAAAGTCATGAGAATCAAGGTTATAGCTGGTTATACATCTTTTTACTTTCAAATATTGTTTTTAAACAATGCCTAACTTTAGTGGTTTTTGAGATATTGGTGGTGGGTCTTATTAACCCCGGATCTTTAATAAATCCTATCCATTCTTCAATAAATTCATAGAAAATTTTTCCAGTTTATTCTTCAAAATTAGTGGAAAATAACCATCAGTATATTATATTTTACATAGGTCAATCAACAGGTGGAACACGTTAGTGCTAAGGCGTCAATAGTTAGGACGAAACTTGCTCGACTGATGCCTAATATTGGAGGTCCTAAACAAACCAGAAGGATATTACTATCGTCAGTTATTACTTCGGTGCTGACATATGGTATCTCCATATGGGGTGATGCTCTTAAATCTCAAAAATCGAGGAGAATGGCAGGGCCCTTATACCGTCTCAGTGCTATAAGAATTGCTTGCGCATTTCGCACAGTTTCGGCGGAAGCAGTGTGCGTCATTTCAGGAACTGTGCCTCTCTTAGTCTTAGCAGAGGAAAGACGGACAATTTACCATAGAAGACATCAACAACTGAGTCCTGAAAAGTTAAGATTAGAAGAACGGCAGAACAGCATTGACCGATGGCAGCGACTGTGGGATGTCGCTGTAAAGGGCAGATGGACGCATCGTCTCATTCCTAACATCAAAGTCTGGCTAAGTCGCAAGCACGGCGAAGTAAACTATTATACTACGCAAATGCTATCGGGGCATGGCTGTTTTTGAGCCTACCTATACCGATTCAAGCACGATAGCTCGCCGGATTGCCCATATTGTTTGGGCGAAATCGAAGATGCTGAGCACGTGTTCTTCGTGTGCCCGCGATTTGGTGCTCTACGGGATGATGTGGAGGAGACATTGAGACGCACAATTACCCCAGGTAATGTTGTTGAAGTGATGCTGACAAGTGAAGCTGCTTGGAACGCCATAGACAGATTTGCGAGAGACGTTTTAATGGACCTGCGTTCTATAGAGAGAGAAAGGGCGAATGGGACTTCGCCCATTTAAAAGATAAGTATAATGTTTATGAATTATAACATTGTTTATAACAAGTTAAGAATTGTAACATTCTAGATCCTCCCCCCACGAAGTGATGCCTAACGGCGGTTTCCGTGGTGACCAGAGGCAGGGGCACAGCGGAGGTTTTAGTCGGTATTATACCAGGGCGGTATCGAGTCCGACATACCCAGACAGAAGACCGGTCTGGGATGCATAAAAGCATTTCCTTCGCTATACAAAAAAAACGTACATATATATATATATATATATATTATTATATATATATATATATATATATATATATATATATATATACTTCAAAACTCTGATTGTAAAAAAAACTCGCCAACTTATCCTTCGAACGGTCTCTCCAAATAATTTTTAAGCACGTGTGACACAACTGCTTCGGGTTTGTACACATAAACTACTTTCTCCGTGCAAAATATATTATATTTCACAAATATTTTGCTATGTTCTGTTCAACAAAAACAAAAAACAAGTTAGTGTATACGAGGTGTGTTCAAAAAGTACCCGGAATTACTAATAATTAAATTTCGCGGGTCTGGAGTGTCTGATTGTCAAAATTTTTTTTTTATTGTGTTGGTATACATGCCCCTAAAGTATGATGAAATTTTCAGCTATATTCACTGTTTACTTTGTCTGTGGTAGTCGCTAAGGTTCGACGTGTTTTTCTGAGCTCGGCGATTTTTACAATGGAAGAATTGAAAAGTCAAAGAATTTGTATTAAATTTTGCGTAAAAAATGAAATAAAGTGTTGCAAAGTGCAAAAATTCACCAGATATGGCTCCGTGTGACTTTTTCCTATTCCCAAAGTTGAAGAGACCCATGAAAGGACGGCGGTTTTCCTCGATTGAAGAAAATCGCTGAGAGTGCTCAAGGACATATCAAAAAGTGAATATCAAGGGTGCTTCGAAAATTGGAAAAAACGCTGGCATAAGTGTATTATATCTGGGGGGGACTACTTTGAAGGGGACCACATTAATGTAGACGAATAAATAAATATTTTTTTGAAAAAACGAAAATTCCGGGTACTTTTTGAACAGACCTCGTATATGATAGCGCAAAATTATGTGCCATACGCTAGATACTGATTTAAGACCTTATTTATGTAAGTTACCTTTGTTGTTTATATATGTGTATATATGTGTATATGCATATGTATGTATATATACATATACATATATATATATATATATATATATATATATATATATATACATATAAACAACAAATCAACATATATATATATATATATATATATATATATATATATATATATATATTGATTGTTTCTTTTCCGAACAGTAAATCCAATAACAAAAAACAATTTGTTTTTTGAAGATGTTTAATAACGACGTTTCGGAGCTAGGTACGTTCCATCATCAGGTTTATTCTGTCAAATACAATGTTTTTTAAAAATGTTGATTAACAATAATTAATGATGGTCAAAACAGATTAATTAGAAAAAAAAATTATAAAGGAATGGATTATGTACCGGGGTAAAGAGTAATAAGAATTAACTAAAAAAGGTTTTATATAAAATTGAGAAGCAAAAATTATTTACCCGTAATAATTTATATATCCATATCACTAATATTTTTTTGTTAAAAACACTCGATTTTTTGGAGGATATTTGTAGATGTTACGACTACAGAAGACTTAAACACACTGATATGGAGTTCTGTCGGCCAGATGTAAGGGATAATATACGGAATTCTAGGCAAAAATGATTTTTTATTACTTTTGTATTGGTAATTTACGAAAAAAGAGGAAATATTGCTTTAGTAAATGTTGAGAAATATTATGTATATATATACATGTACATGTATATGCACACCTACATACTCATACATACATATGCACATATCTATATATTAATGTATCTACAATTATATACACGAACATATACGCAAGTGCATGTATATAGTGTATATACAAAAACATACATATAAGCATATATATGAATGTGCATATATTACAACACATATACATGTATATATATACATATTCAAAAATTATTAGGATTAATTGTTTTTAATCAGGTTTAAAAAATTTAGATACGGGTCATGAATGATATTGTGATCTGATCTTTTATTAACATAACTTGACGAATTCAAAAAGATTAAACTGCTTTCAGAAAAAAGTCTTTTGAAAGTACAATCCTCTCTATATAAAATATTGGGTTCAAAGGTAAAATTATGTGAGTTTTCAATGGAATGTTGGACAAGAGTGCTTTGGAAACTTCGGCTTTTATGATGAGTGACGCTTAATTTATGTTGTCTCATTCTCTTATGAATGTATTGTGCTTATATGTATGTTTTTGTATATACACTATATACATGCACTTGCGTATATGTTCATGTATATAATTGTAGATACATTAATATATAGATATGTGCATATGTATGTATGAGTATGTAGGTGTGCATATACATCTGCATGTATATATATATATATATACATAATATTTCTCAACATTTACTAAAGCAATATTTTCTCTTTTTTCGTAAATTACCAATACAAGAGCCATAAAAAATCATTGTTGCCAAAATTCCGTACATTGTCCCTTACATCTGGCTGACAGAACTCCATATCAGTGTGTTTAAGTCTTGTGTAGTCGTAACATCTACAAATATCCTCCAAAAAAAATCGAGTGTTTTTAACAAAATATAAATTATTACAGGTAAATAATTTTTGCTTCTCAATTTTATATAAAACCTTTTTTAGTTAATTCTTATTACTCTTTACCCCGGTGCATAATCCATTCCTTTAAAAAAAAATCTAATTAATCTGTTTTGACCATCATTAATCAATATTTTTAAAAAACATTGTATTTGACAGAATAAACCTGATTATGGAACGTACCTAGTTCCGAAACGTCGTTATTAAACATCTTCAAAAAACAAATTGTTTTTTATTATTGGATTTACTGTTCGGAAAAGAAACAATCAATATATTGAAAAAATCCAGGACTTCTCTATTGAATATATATATATATATATATATATATATATGTGTGTGTGTATATATGCATATATGTATTTATGTATGCATATGTGTATATATACGTATTATGTGTATATATATGTGTGTATATATATACGTATTGTGTGTATATATACGTGTCTGTACATATATGTCGTATATATATGTCTGGTTATATGTATATTTATGTATATTTATGTATATATATATATATATATATATATATATATATATATTTCAACATCAAAATTATATAAAAAAATTTAATATATATATATATATATATATATATATATATTACGCTTTTGTATGTTTGTATATATTTCTTTTTACTTTTCATTTCTTATGTTTGTGACTCTGGTTAGTTATAATTGTTATTGTTATAATTATAATACTTGTATCTATAGTTCTTTTTCCAATCATGTCATTTTTTCCTAGTTTATAATAATTTATCAATGTTCATTCTGTAGATCCACTGATGATGACATGAAATCCTATGTCGAAATATATATATATATATATATATATATATATATATATATATGTTTAACTTGAGTTATAAAGTCGGGCGTTACATCAATAAAAATAGTATGAGCGTTTTTTAAAAATTTATTTATTTGAAATCCATACGTTTCGGCTCGCATCTTAGCCCTCATTCAGTGGTAATCAATTTAACTATAAAATTAAAACTAAATAAATAATATGTAAGAAATTTCATAGAAAAACAACAATAATAATAATAATAATAAAATACTTACAATTTTGTATCCTAATATAATATATGAAACCATTATTAATCCATGGTATGAGTATGTGCACATTGATAAAATATATATTTTTTAACATCACGGATGGTAAAACGCACTAATAAACATGATAACTTAACAAGTTGCCGAAACTGTATTTACTGTTCGGAGTTTGAGATAGAAATGTCACATTTTTTCTTAAAGCAGTTTTTAGCTTGTGTTCAAATCTTACGGGAAATTTAAAAAGCGATGGGATCTTGTCATTTTTTATAAAATTTTGACACGCTATTAAGGAATCACGTGTTAGTCTCATTCAGGGCCGTATTGTCAAAACCATATAATTGTTTAGGAGGATTAGCCTTTCATACACCATTACAGAAGAATTTTATATTTAAGATGTATATATATATATATATATATACGAGTATATATATATATATCTTATATATAAAATTCTTCTGTAACAATGTAAGTTTCATTAATCCTCCTAAACTATAATTCGGATTTTCATGAATCTTCCTGAAGTTTGTTCGGGAAATTTTCTAGAATGTTTTGATTCATAGAAATATAGTTAGAATGTAGAAATAAATAGAAAAAATTACAAAAACCGCTTATCATTGTTTGACCTTTAAAATGTTTAAGGCATGGTTTGACATTAAAAACAAGCGACAACTGTCATTTGCCAAACATTTCTATTCACTTATAGGCTAAGGCAATATTAAAATATAATAAATTCATGATTAAAAATAAAGAAAATGTAATGTCTACATTATTATTGCCGAAAAGCAGCTGAGATGTGCCAAAAATTAAATTAATATAAGATGCAAATAATATAACATGCGTTTGACAGTCTGCGCATGCGACTGACGCGCACGGCGAATCGTGTTCAAACAAAAAATAATTTTGTTTGCGCACTTTGCGAACAGATTCGCCGTACGAATTCGTGCAAAGGAGACGAGCGATAAGTGATTGCGCTCAAAAATATTCAATTTGCGGTCGTTTTGCCTTACTATACTAAGTCACAATACAAAAAAAAATACTTATTCAAAAAATTATTTAGAAGTTTCATTGTGTCAAAAATTCATATGGTTGGCATTTTGTACAGAATATTTACTCAATGGGGCGCTTCGGGCCTGAAATATTTTTTACTGTTTTCCAATTCGTTTGGAACTTTGGAATTAGGCTCATCTTACTCTCAAGTTCAAAAGTGTAAACAATTTAGACTCTTTTGCACTACCCGGGGGATGCCATTTCTTTTCAGTGATGTAATAAAGTTGGGTGTGGATAAAAGAACTAATTATAAGAGAAAAATTTTAATAATGTTTTTCAAAAAAGCAAATACTTTTCAAGTTACTGTTAGCTACTGAAAATTTGTTACTTTTTTGCGTTTTTCATCGTTTTTTGCTAATATCTTCAAAAATATACATTTTAACGAAAATCATGTATTGAACAAAATTATATCAATTAAAATCTTAATAAATTGCTATTTTATAGTGTTTTAGGAACATTATTAGGCTAGATATGAAAATGGCTTTTTAAAGTGCTCAAAATAAGCTTTAAAATGAGTACTTCTGCGTGTAAAATGAGTAAACTATCATGCAAATAAAAGACGCACATAATGTTTTTTCATTTAAATCAAATAGTTTTTCAGTGCCATTTCCACCAAATTTAAAAATAATCGTATTCCATCTAGAATTAACTTGGTGTAAGAGATCTTAATGGATTCTGGAAAATACCACAACTTTAGTACAAACGATTTTCAAAAAACTCATGATTTCATGAAAAAAAAACTCTTAAAAAAACATCCAATTTCTCATTATAATATCTCTGAAAGAATACGTATAAAAGTATATATATATATATATGAAAATTCGAGATATTTTTCTAACTAATTATTGCTGTTTATTATTTTTCCATTACACAAATATTGATAGAGGTATTAATTAAAGAGTGCGCGGCTGTCCAACCAGAGGTCTTTCGAGCCCTTTAACCCTTCGCCGTTTCACAATAAGAGAAGTTACGGTAAAATTTATGATAGAGAAAGTTGTAGCTCATTTAATCACCTTTAAAATAGTGTATTACAAGTTCTGATAAAATCAGAATTAAAAGAGTAATAATCCAATTAATGCGGTGGATGGTGACGGAGTGCATATTGTTTTTACTTCTGAACTTAAGATAAAGATTAGCCTATTCCCAAAATATCAAGTAAATTAGAGCACAGTAAAAAAATTTACAGAGCAATAATTTTGTTGATCGTAAGTTGAATAGAGCACATGTGAACAGGATTTGACAAATTAATTCACTTCAAATATAAACTTAAGCAATAATGTATATTGATTTATTAGAGAAAAAATGTAATTTAGATATTAAAATTACTTAAAGCCAGTTAAAATATGGTACAAAATTATAAAAATTATAGGCAACATTATTGAAGCAATTATTTTGGGTAGAAATGTAAAAGGTGATATTGCACCTTTGCCGCGCATGCTATATATTAATTCTTTCTGAATTTGTTGTACTTTTCAAAAGATTTTAATTTTCAACACGAGTATCTTATGCTATGACCATAAATCAAAAAGGCAGACGATCATTTTTAGTGTGATAAATTTGGAAAATCAATGTTTTAGTCGTGAATAAACAAAAAATCATTCATTTATACATCCACATCTACAGGTATGACTAAAAATACTATATAACCCTTAAATGCAATAAAATAAATTGAGCTATTGGAAATAAATTTGTTCTATAAATCGCAGTGTATAATTTTTAATATACAATTTTATTGAACCTTTTTTAATATTTGTTAAATAAATAATTAAAGTGTTAACTGTGGGAATTGAGAACAATCATTTTATTTGAAACAGTTTTACATTCAACATCACTCATATATTGGTGTAAATAGTAATTCAAAAAACAGTAATTATTATTTTTAACTAAGCAGTAAATATTAGTATAAAATATTGAAAAATTGTAGACGTAGTTACAAAACAACGTCTGTCGGGTCAGCTAGTATATATATATATATATATATATATATATATATATATATATACGAGGTGTGTTCAAAAAGTACCCGGAATTACTAATAATTAAATTTCGCGGGTCTGGAGTGTCTGATTGTCAAAATTTTTTTTTATTGTGTTGGTATACATGCCCCTAAAGTATGATGAAATTTTCAGCTATATTCACTGTTTACTTTGTCTGTGGTAGTCGCTAAGGTTCGACATGTTTTTCTGAGCTCGGCGATTTTTACAATGGAAGAATTGAAAAGTCAAAGAATTTGTATTAAATTTTGCGTAAAAAATGAAATAAAGTGTTGCAAAGTGCAAAAATTCACCAGATATGGCTCCGTGTGACTTTTTCCTATTCCCAAAGTTGAAGAGACCCATGAAAGGACGGCGGTTTTCCTCGATTGAAGAAAATCGCTGAGAGTGCTCAAGGACATATCAAAAAGTGAATATCAAGGGTGCTTCGAAAATTGGAAAAAACGCTGGCATAAGTGTATTATATCTGGGGGGGACTACTTTGAAGGGGACCACATTAATGTAGACGAATAAATAAATATTTTTTTGAAAAAACGAAAATTCCGGGTACTTTTTGAATAGACCTCGTATATTAAATGTTTAATATGAACAAAACAGCACTCAGATTTTTTTAACACAACTTTATTTTATGATTACAAACGTTTCGAGACCACAGTGTGCCTCATCTTCAGTGTATTTTCAATAAACAGTTACATATTACTATACATTCTTTAATATTTTATTTAGAACTATATTTCAACTTTTGAATATAAAACACCAACTATTCTTTGCATTGGCAAGTGACAATTGTTTCAGTCAATGTTTGACACGGTACTAACCGACATGTGACATTTACAGAATTATTCGAAACAAATCTGAAGTATCTAGACGGAGACAGGATGGGTAACATTAAAATGTAAATAATAGGAAAGCGCTCGCAAACAAAAAGCGATAAATATAAAAAAAAACAGATTAATTTATTGAAAAGAATAAGATAAATGAAAAAATTATAAATTATTAATGATGTTTATATAAGTGTCATGTAAAATATTTGTGTCGGTTCTCTGATTCATGCTATTGTTAGTCCAAACTATTAACATTGATTCTGCCATGCTCCTTTTAAATAAGTCTTTTTTATGGAATAAGATTTGGGGATTGTCAAAATCAAACTTATGGTTGTTGATATTAGCATGATCCACAAGTGTACTTTTAAATTTTTTGTTATCTATTTTTTCGCATTGTAATTCATGTTGCCTGAGTCTTTTTTCTAAGTTCTGGCAGGTTTGGCCAATATAAGAGCAATTACAATCCAAACAATTTACTTTATAAACTATTTATATATCTTTCTTTTTTGTTAAAGGAGTTTCATCTTTAATGTTGGAATATAAAAAATTTGTTTCAATGAAGAAAAAGTAATATGAATAATGTGTTTTTTGAATAGTCTTTTTGATAATTGGTTAAAATTATTGTCAAGATATGGAAAATTAATGAAAAAAGTTATTTCAGGAACATTTGTTTTGCCATGATCCTCCGGATTCTTATCAAAAGGTTCAAGTAATTTAGCGACTCTGTTTTTAATAATTGGACAAATTAACTTATATGGAAAATTATTGCCAAGTAGGATCGTTTTAACTAATTTTATGTTTGTATCATAAAACAGAGGATCAGATAATAAAATAGCATGATCGACAAGATTTAAAATGGTAGAAATTTTTATATTGAGAGGAACATGCAAATTAAAGTTAATGTACCTCCCGGACCAACTATCTTTTCTGTACCAATCCGTGAAACATACACCGCCTCTATTAATGAGTTTTACGTCAAGAAAATGTAACGTCGCGTTTATAAAAGATATGAATATACTGAATATTTTGTTATAAAAGATTCGAAATATTTATAGGTTGAAAGTTACTACTTATAAAGTAACTTTGCAAAATACGTGCAAGTTGCTATTTTTATTTAATTTTTGTAATATACTCTAAATAAGTAGTAACTTTCAACCTATAAATATTTCGAATCTTTTATAACAAAATATTCAGTATATTTATATCTTTTATAAACGCGACGTTACATTTTCTTGACGTAAAACTCATAAATAGAGGCGGTGTATGTTTCAATTGGTTTAAGAGATCTTTGTGGATTCTAGAAAATAACACAACTTTAGTACAAATGATTTTCAAAAAACTCATGATTTTATGAAAACAAAATCATTTGAAACAAAACGACCAATTTCTTATTATCATATCTCTGAAAGAGTAAAAGATACGTATAAAGGTATATAGATAAAAATTCAAGGTCTTTTTCTGACTAATTATTGCTTTTTATTATTTTTCTGTCACACACATATTGATAGAGTTACGATTGTTTAAAGAGTGCGCGGCTGTCCAACCAGAGTGTTTTTCGATCCCTTTAACCCTTTGCCGTTTTAAAATAAGAGAAGTTACGGTAAAATTTATGATAGAGAAAGTTGTAGCTGATTTAATCACCTTTCAAATAGTATATTACAGGTTCTGATAAAATCAGAATTAAAACAGTTATAATCCAATTAATGCGGGGGTGGTGACGGAGTTCAAACAGTTTTCACTTCTGCACTTAAGATTAAGATTAGCCTCTTTCCAAAGTATCATGCAAATTGGAGCACAGTAAAAAAATTCACAGGTCACACCCTTTTTTTCGTACGTTAAATAGAGCACATGTGAACAGGATTTGACAAATTAATTCGTTTCAAATATGAACTTAAGCAATTATTTTGGTAGAAAAATCCAAGGATATTATATAAAATATTGTACCTTTACCGCGAATGCGATATATTAATTCTTTCTGAATTGGTTATACCTTTTAAAAGACTTCAATTTCCAGACCGTATATCTTATGCTATAAATCACAAAGGCAGACAATGATTTTTCGTGTGATAAATTTGGAAAATCAATTTTTTAGTCGTCAATAAACAAAAAATCATTCATTTATCTACATCTACAGGTATGACTGAAAATATTGGATGACCCTTGGCATTAAAATGAATTGAGGTATTGGAAATCAAATTTGTTCTATAAATAGTAGTGTATTTTTGATATACAATTTTATTGAACATATTTTAATACTGGTAAAGGAATGATTAAAGTGTTAACTGTGGGAATTGAGAATGATCATTTTATTTGAAGCCGTTCTACATTTAACACCATTCATATATTGGTGTAAATAGTAATTCGAAAAACAATAATTATTATTAACTTCCTGAAGGAGAAGTTTATGTTTTCATCAAAACCCCGATTCGCTAATTTTATGTTTTCTCGACGTTTCAAGCCTTTCTGAATCGAATGAGACCAAATTTGGAAAAAGTATGTGTGTGTGTGTATGTGAACAGATTTTTTGCCGTAAATCGACGTTTTCTCGAAAACGGCTGGGCCGATTTCAAAAATTTAAAAGTCATTCGATGTATCTCGACCAGAACTATTGTTTGTCAATTTTGTGCGACGATCGGCCAAGCCGTTTCTTTATAAATGGCAGAAAAGTGAAAAATTTTTCGTCTACGTTTTAGCCCGCAATTCTGAATCGATTTTCAAAATTCAAAAACCGTTCGAAAGATATTGATTGGGAATCGTGCTGATTAGTTTTTGGTAGAGATCGGCCGGGCCGTTTTCTTGTAGTAAAGTTAAAAAATATTACGCCCTACGACAACTGGTTCAGCTTTAAAAATTCGTCAAAGTTTGCAAAAATCAGTATGGTCTTTTTGCCATTTGTCAAAATTAGACTTTTGATCAACGTTTTCTCAAAAACGCCTGAACCGATTTTAGAAATTTAAATGCCATTTGATGTATTTCGATGAGGACTATCGTTTGTCAGTTTTGTGCGACGATCTGCCAAGCCGTTTCTTTGCAATTTGAAAAAAAAAAGTGTTGAACTTTTCGTCGACATTTAAGCTCATCCTACCGAACCGATTTTAAAAAATCAAAAACTGTTCGAAAGATATTAGTTGGGAATGGTACTGATAAATTTTAGGTGAAAATCTATCGAGCCGTTTTCTTGTAATTAACTGTTGAAAAAAAGTGTTAAATTTTCGTCGACATTTAAGCTCATCCTACCGAACCGATTTTAAAAAATCAAAAACTGTTCGAAAGATATTAGTTGGGAATGGTACTGATAAATTTTAGGTGAAAATCTACCGAGCCGTTTTCTTGTAATTAACTGTTGAAAAAGTGTTAAATTTTCGTCGACATTTAAGCTCATCCTACCGAACCGATTTTAAAAAATCAAAAGCTGTTTGAAAGATATTAGTTGGGAATGGTACTGATAAATTTTAGATGAAAATCTACCGAGCCGTTTTCTTGTAATTAACTGTTGAAAAAAGTGTTAAATTTCCGTCGACATTTAAGCTCATCCTACCGAACCGATTTTAAAAAATCAAAAACTGTTCGAAAGATATTAGTTGGGAATGGTACTGATAAATTTTAGGTGAAAATCTACCGAGCCGTTTTCTTGTAATTAACTGTTGAAAAAAAGTGTTCAATGGTTGGACAGTTCAATGGTTTGAGTTGAGTGTATAGAAGATTGCTGGAACACTTAAAATTATGAAAATATAGAGCAATTTGAAATAATGTTTAGCGATGTATATAAATTGAAATATTGTTGTGGGATTTTTTGATGTACTTTGGGGCTATTGTAAACGTAAGTTGCGTAATTGATTGACGCGAAAATCAATAATCAAGTAGTTCAAGTAATTATTAGAATGTTGATTTGTTGATTTGAAAATGTATTTAATTTGTAAAATTTAATGGGTGTTTCATAATAATTTTGAAATGCTGAATCTATTTGCTATATTTGTATTTTTGTTC
Organism: Ctenocephalides felis; assembly: GCF_003426905.1. Taxonomy (NCBI): domain Eukaryota; kingdom Metazoa; phylum Arthropoda; class Insecta; order Siphonaptera; family Pulicidae; genus Ctenocephalides; species Ctenocephalides felis. Next base: position 60,438,020 of record NW_020537646.1, on the reverse strand, counting down.
GTTAACGTTTTTTTTGTTCGGTCGCGCGTGGTTGTTTTGTTTGATTTCGGTTTTCGGGAAAGGTTTTTGTTGATGTACAATTAGATACGTTTTCTAGGTTAATTATAATTACCATCATTTTAAATTAAAATTATTAAAATATAAATTTTAAATTCAATATTATTATAATTAGTGTATAGAAAAATGTTGTTCTATATAGATTTAGAATTTTTTTATTACAAAAATCGTTAGGATTGTTTAGCGTATTCTGTTATTCATAATCATTTTCGTAAACACCAATACATTAAATAATTTGTTTTTTTATTATAAAATATATGATGATTGCCAGATACATTAAGTTATGTTATACAGTTAAGTTTTGTTTCATGGAAATCGTTCTTGTGAGTAGAGTTTATTTTTTATATACGAGTATATAGTCGTAAATATTTTAAAGCAAATTATTTTAAAATATCATATTGTAAGGGTAATTTATCGTTGAAGTTATTGTTTCTTCGAATTCGATTTCAAATCACAGACATTTAAGTAACGCAGCGAGATAATATTTATGGCTTTTTTGTAAACTTTTCATCCCTACGTGTTTAACACAACGCGTGTGGGGAGCATATGTGAGAGAGAAAAGTCCAGACATGGGGGACAGTCGAGTGTTCTCGTGTTGCGAACTATTGGTTCCTATATGTCAACGCAAGGCTAAAAGCTTTTTTTTTAAGTGTAACGTAAGAAATATTTTAAAATTTGAGAAAATATCTTTTTATATATATGTATTTTTGTTTTATATATATGGTTTTTCAATCATTTTCGAATACATGTGGCTTTTTGTAAATTACGAGCGAATTCTTTTTTCAGTTTAGTTTAGTTTGCGCTATTGCGTTACAGTATTTATTTATTATTTAGTTTATCTCAAAATTTAGAGCAGTTTTGAGAATTGCGGAGTTATTTGCCTCCGTGCATATGAGGTGCCGAATTTTTATTTGGGAATGCGTCAGAAAAACTGCTTACAGGGATTTGAATTGTGGCAAATTTTTGTTAGGTAGATTACCACCGCCTGGATAGCTTGTATATAATTCAGTGCGAAAGCTCTTGGTGATACCGATTTCAGTTAGAGCGGACTTAGTTACCCCGATCTAATTGTAATCAGTCGAGCCCACTGACATCAAGGTTGATACGGCTCATACTGCCAATAGTGAAGTGGGATTAGAAACTTAATTTTTATATTTGATCGCGGTAGAAAAGATGGTTAAAGAAAACGTCGAATAAAATTTATTTTCTTCAATTAAAAAAAATCATAGGTTTCTCGTCCCTTTCATTCATCCGGTTATGTTATTTTGCAATAATTCCATTAGCGCAACAAGACGGCAGTCACATGTTAATTTAAGTATAGGTAAGGTAGATAGGAATAAGGAATTAGGGATATAATGATTTAGTAAGATCATAATCGCAAAATAGGAGATAATTAATAGATACGTAGTAATATTTAGTTAGATAAGTCTATGTGAGACGGAACTATTATTCGGCAAAAGGGGCGTGTACAACTGGAAATACGCATACAATATTATAGAAATGAAATACAGTATTATAGAAATTTGTGTGAATCCCGTGTGGAGTTTGGTGCCAGCAGATGCGTGTGGAGTTTTATTAAACTGAAATAATAAATCAGAGTGTTCACTTGATTTTTTTGTGTTTTTTTTTAGAAAAAAAAAAAACAGCGATGTTCAGGAACACACGGTAAATACAATTTGGTGTGCGCGCGCAGTTGACTTAAATTAAAAATAAGCAAATAATAATCAGACACCGTTAATACCCGGTTATAAACTAGAATATTCAAGTGCTAATAGTGCTAAGTTTAGTGGTGCTCATAAACACGTGATTAGGTACAATTAAGTTTAACTTATCGTATATTAAATAAGTTAGAAGTTAGTGAATAAGGAATAAAAATCATAAGACTAGGGTAAGTGATAATATTATAGAACCTTTGATATTATTGGTTTGTAAAGCAATTGAGAAAGAATGCATTACACGATTGGTAGTCATGCAAATTAGATCTCAAACTAGCATCTCCGGGGCATGGGAGTCAAAAAAGGACGCAATTGTTATTAGAATTAGGGATTAGGCAGGACGAAGAAGATTTACAAAGCTATATCCTGAAAATGACTGCTTTGTGCGATAGAGTAGATCATAACATAAGCAAAATGAGCATAATAAGATATATAACTATAGGGTTACGTCCGCGGTCGTTAATTATACAAGCCGCGCAGTTTTCACACGTGAAGTTACAGCTATTCACATCGTCGCTATTGCGGGCCGATGCATATAGATGCGTGTATTTTTTAGATAAGGGCGAGCAAGAATTAGGCGCTTTACGCCATACCATAGAATCTTTATCGGATACAATTTCGAAACGGTAGGACGATGACGGGTCAAATAGCCTGCCATTTTTGTAATTGAATGGGGCACTATCAAAGATTCTGTCCTTAATTATTTAATAACACGCAGGGTGCCAGAACCGACTCTCGTAATTTTTGGGCACGCCAGTCGCAAATACGCCTCAAATATTCCAAAAATATCGCTCAAATATTAGCGGAAGTACAAATACCGCGAGAGTCATCGAATAAGGCTGAACCCGCTGTTTTAGAAGCAACGTACATTATACTAGAGGCCAATAAAATACAAACAGAAGTCCTGATCGACTCTGGGTCTATGACATCTGTCGCGGGATCACAATTCATTAACAAGAAATTTATCAAACCATTAGAAGCAAGTAGGGCTGTGAGTTTCGGATTTAACAATCCTGTTCGAATTTCAGGCACCACAGTAATATAATTAAATTTTAATGAAAACGCGTATTTTAACCGGAAACGATTTTAACCGATTGACCAACGCGGAAATCAGCTTTAAGAACAGACGGATCACGTTCTCAGTACGATCACATGCAATCGTAAAACCATTTATTGACAAACGGACAATTGCGGGACTGGATGAAGAGAATAATATTTCCTAAATCGACATGGATTGTGAATACAAAGTCACTAGTTCAGAAAATATCATTATACCAGGAAAAACATCAAAGCGAATACCTTGCAAAATATCAGATAAAGCGTCGAAGCACGATGAGTACATTTTTGAACCATGCGTCACGAACGTTCACAAAGACATCTTTATACCGAGCCTAGGTTTTGTTTCGCACGGAAGTGTTATCGAGGTGCCTGCCATAAATACGTCCGAAAAATCAATCTCAATTTATAAATATGACATGTTAGGGGTAGTTAGCGGCCAGGACGACGTTTTCAATAAAGACGGTCGAGTAAACGAGACTAAACCGGACAAACACTCGAATATAGTACAAATAAAAATTAACCCGAACTTAAACTCGAAGGAACGCGAGACATTAGTAAAAATCGTACAGAATAATTCCGATGTATACAGTTGGGACGATAAACAAATGACCCGAATGCAACATACCTGTCACACAATTGAAATTACTTTTCATTCGATCAACCAACCGCCGTATAGAAATAGATTTAGGGAAAGGGCGGAGATACAGAGACAGGTAGATGCAATGTTGAAAGCAAAGGTAATTCGCGAAACTAAAAGCTCATGGACCAGTCGGGTAATGTTGAGAAGTTAAGAAAAAGACAGGGGAGTGGCGCTTTTGCGTAGATTATCGAAAATTGAACAAGGTGACAAAGCAAGATAAATATCCGTTACCGCTAATCGACGACATTTTGACATCATTAAACGGGTCGGAGTACTTTTCAACATTAGATTTGAAAAGCGGATATTGGCAGATACCGGTGCGGGAAGGCGATTGCGAGAAAACGGCTTTTATAACGAGCGACGGACTCTGGGAATTTAACGTTATGCCATTCGGGCTGAGTAATAGTCCGGCAACGTTTCAGAGGTAAATGGATCGGCTGTTGGCAAGTCTAAAGTGGAATAGTTGCTTAGTATATTTAGATGACATTATTATTAAGGCGCATAATCTGTCGGTGCATAACGAGCGATTAAAGGCGGTGTTAAACAGAATTTGCGACGCGGGACTTAAATTAAAACCAGAGAAATGCACAATAGGGTTTTCGGAAATCAAAATCTTAGGTCACGTGATAGCACAAACGGGCATCTCGCCTGACCCGGATAAAATCCAGGCAGTGGTAGATTTTCCAACACCGAAACGCATATAGGACGTTCGAGCATTCATAGGATTAGCTCATTTTTATCGAAAGTTTATAAGAGATTTCGCGAAGATTGCTGAACCTTTGACAAATCTAATTCGAAAGAATACGAAGTTCGAATAGGACAAAAGCGCGGATACAGCCTTTAATAAACTTAAACAGATTTTAACCTCACAACCTGTTTTAGAACACTTTAATGATTCGGCTAAAATTCATTTACATGTGGACGCATGCGACATAGGCTTAGGAGCTGTACTCGTTCAATGCACAGATAGAGGCGAGAATCCGATAGCATACCCTTCACGAAAGTTACTAGAAAGGGAAAGAAAATATAACACGTCCGAAAAAGATTGCCTTGCGATAGTTTGGGCCATTAAGCACTTTACACCTTTCATTTGGCGGAAACACTTTACAATAATTACGGACCATCACGCGCTTTGTTGGTTACAGAAAAATAAAGATCTCGCGGGTAAACTGGCGCGTTGGGCAATAAAATTGCCAGAATTTGATTACGACATAAAACATAAAAACGGTAGATTGCATACCGACGCCGACGTGCTATCTAAGTATCCAATAAGCGGCCAAGGAAATCCCCTCGTATTTCAGCTACAGTTTTCAGAAACTTTGGGCGCTTTGCAATTAAAAGATCCGGTGCTTAACCGTATATTCCAGGCGTTAGAAAACCCGGTTACGGTTTCAGTAGAATTAAAAAGAAAATCTAGAAGTTTTGTTATTATAGATAACACATTATATCGTAAAGATTTGGGTGCTAATACTTCGAGTAAACTGCCGGTTATCCCGAAAGCTCTACAGAAAGAACTTCTACACGCGTATCACGATGATCCGCTATCAGGCGCTCATTTCAAACTATTCTATTCATTGTCAAACAAAGAAATCTCCAAAGCAAGCACCCGCCGGATTACTAAATCCAATACCAGCGTGAAACCCGTTCAATTTAATAGGGATGGATTTTTTAGGGCCTTTCCAGTTAGGTCTTGAAAGAAATAGGTATATAATAGTCGCTATTGATTACCTCACAAAATGGGTGGAAGCAAAAGCGATATCAAATCAATCAGCAGACGTAGCGGTGGAGTTCAATATTAACCAAATCATCTGTAGACACGGATGCCCGGATGCTTTTCTTACAGATAGGGGAGCATCATTTTGTTCAGTATTGATAGTGTCTTTGACGAATAGACTAGGAATAAACAATAAAACTACAACAGCATACCATCTGCGTTGTAACGACCTGGTGGAACATTTTAACGGGCTACTAGCCCAAATGTTATCAATGTACGTAGCCACAAATCAAAAGGACTGGTGCTCGCACGTACCTTTAGTAACGTTTGGGTATAATACGGTGCAAGAGACTACCAAACAGACCCCGTTTTATTTGGTATATGGGCGCGAAGCTAAGTTACCGATCGACGCGTCACTAATGATCGATTCAAACGATATACAAAGCGAAGATTTTGTCGAGAAAAGTAATAGAGTGAGGTCGGACGTAAAGGTAAAAATAGAAGCGGAACAAAAACTACAGAAACAAATTTTTGACCAAAACCGTAGGGTGCCCACCTATGGAGAGGGACAATTGGTATTAGTATACACGCCCGTAAGAAGAAAGGGGCAAGCGGATAAACTCCAACACTGCTGGCACGGCCCGTACAAAATAATGCAAAAACTATCGAAGGTCAATTTTCATATTAATAAAGCGGTGCGGGGGTGACCAAAATTTGAGACTATACACGTCGAAAGAATGAAGCGCTACGTCGAATGCCCAGATTACCTGCAATAGTGCAGGAACAGAACATGTAGGTAGATAATTACATAGGATAAATGAAATAGATAAATATGCAGGATGAATAATTAGGGGTAATGCTAGGGATAGGGATAGTATATAGGTTATAATTGACAGCAAGTGCAGAGACGTTGGTTTGTACTTTGGTATTTCTTTTCCATCACTCAGAGAGCACTGGGCTATACTTTATAACCGTTGAGATATTGGGATAAAAAGATGTTGAAAAAAATGTTGAGAAAAATATGTTGTGTGGGATTCAGGGAAATAATTCGCGTGTGAAGGAATAAAAAGAGAAAAGAGAAAATTGGGGTTAATAGATGATTGGGGTAATGATTAATTGTATTTCTTATTATTTTGATTTGATTGTGAAAATGGTTATTTAGTTCAGTCGGGAATTGAGAAATTGTGTGTGAGCATGCATATTTTTATGAATGTCAGTTGGCCAGCAAAATATATAGATAAGTGTATTTTGATCTCCCTCGTTTTAAATGAAAATATTTTAGGTTTTAATGCACGATTTTAGTGAATGTAAATTTTAATTGATTGTTGTTTTGTGTTTGATATAATGTATGTGGGTAATACTCGGAGCGTATAGAAAAAGTAAATTGAGGATAGAATTGGGTTTCGCGATTTTTGGGGAAGTTTGGGGTTTTACGGTTTTGGGGAAAGATCGCCCGGGCTGGCGTTTTGTTGTTGTTATGGTTATTGATTATGGATTTGATTTTGATCTCACAGCATTAGAATATGGATTTGGGCTGTGGGAGCACCCACCCTGAAGTTTGTTCGGGAAATTTTCTAGAATGTTTTGATTCATAGAAATATAGTTAGATTATAGAAATAAATGGAAAAAATTACAAAAAACCGCTTATCATTGTTTGACCTTTAAAATATTTAACGCATGGTTTGACATTAAAAACAAATGACAACTGTCATTTGCCAAACATTTCTATTCACTTATAGGCTAAGGCAATATTAAAATATAATAAATTCATTATTAAAAATAAAGAAAATTTAATGTCTACATTATTATTATCGAAAAGCAGCTGAGATGTGCCATAATTAAAATAATATAAGATGCAAATAATATAACATGCGTCTGACAGTCTGCGCATGCGACTGACGCACACGGCGAATCGTGCTCTCAACGCAATTTGCGAACAGATTCGCCGTACGAATTCGTGCAAAGGAGACGAGCCATAAGTAATTGCGCTCAAAAATATTCAATTTGCGGTCGTTTTGCCTTACTATACTAAGTCACAATACAAAAAATTACTTATTCAAAAAATTATTTAGAAGTTTCATTGTGTCAAAAATTCATATGGTTAGCATTTTGTACGGAATATTTACTCAATGGAGCGCTTTGGGTCTGAACTTTTTTTGAAAAACTTATGATTTCATAAAAAAATCAATTTAAAAAAAAAACTATTTCTCATTATAAGATCTCTGAAAGAATACGTATTAAAGCATATATATATATATTACAAATGTATTCTGAGTGGATAATAGATATTAATTTGGAAATATGAACAAACAACACTCTTTTTGCACTAATTTATTAAATAATAATTTTCACAAACGTTTCGAGACTAGGTTTGTTTCATCATCAGTGTGTTATAATTAAAAAAATATTTAAAATATGGAAATCTAAATTAGCATGTTGTGTTTTTCATTACACGTCGTTCACTGCACGTTGTTCTTTTAATATCACTGTCTTCGGTATTCGTATTCTCTCCTACTTGAAAACCACTTGAAATTGTAAAGTCACTCAATCAGATAGGAAAAAAAGGATTAGGGTCCAGTTGAAAAATAGATGTCGTTAGGAGAAAAAATATTCTATGATGAGATGGTTTGTTTATAAGATTTGTTGTACATTGTTATAATTAAAAGTGTATGTACATCTATATATAAGCTACAAAGTATGAATGAGATTCAGGTATGTATCATGTAATATATTGGTATCTGTCCGTAAATTTACTGTGTTACTTGTATGGGCTATTAACATCGATTCTGCAATACTTCTTTTAAATAAATCTTGTTCATAATATAAAATGTGTGGATTATTGAAATCGAAACTATGGCTGTTAGAGATAGCGTGGTCTACAAGTGTACTTTTTTGTTGAATATTATTATTCTTACTTTGTTTGCTTTGTAATTCGTGCTGTCTTAATCTTTTTTCTAAATTTTGGCATGTTTGCCCAATATAAGATGACTCACAGTTCAAACAGTTTATTTTGTATACCACATCTTTTCTTTTTTTAATAGGTGTATTGTCTTTAATGTTTGTGTATATGTCTCGCAGTTGTAGTAAGGGTGACACGGATATGTTAATATTATGTTTATTAAAAAGCCTTTTAGATAAAAGGTGTAAATCTTTGTCTATATATGGAAAATTCACAAAACATTTATTTTCTGATACAGACAAGTGATTTGAGCAATGTGTGGTTATTGATTGTTTGTCTAATAAAATTTTTTTAATTATAATACACTGATGATGAGACAAACCTAGTCTCGAAACGTTTGTGAAAATTATTATTTAATAAATTAGTGCAAAAAGAGTGTTGTTTGTTCATATTTCCAAATTAATATATATATATATATATATGAAAATTCAAGGTATTTTTCAGACTGATTATTGCTTTTTATTATTTTTTGTTACACAAATATTGATAGAGTTCTGATTGTTTAAAGAGTGCGCGGCTGTCCAACCAGAGTGTCGTTCGAGCCCTTTAACCCTCCGCCGTTTCAAAATAAGAGAAGTTACGGTAAAATTTATGATAGAGAAAGTTGTAGCTCATTTAATCACCTTTAAAATAGTATATTACAAGTTATGATAAAATCAGAATTAAAAGAGTTATAATCCAATTAATGCGGGGGTGTTTTCACTTCTGAACTTTAGATTAAGATTAGCTGGGCATACGCTTTTTTCCTCTCCATTTACTGCAATAATTTTGTTGATAGTAGGTTGAATAGAGCACATGTGAACAGAATTTGACAAATTAATTCACTGCAAATATGAACTTAAGTAATAATGTATATTGAATTATTAGTGTAAAAATGCAATTTAGAAATTAAAATACTAAAAGCCAGTTAAAACATGGTACGAAATTATAAAAATTGTAGGCAACATTATTGAAGCAATTATTTTGGGTAGAAAAATCCAAGGTGATATTGTACCTTGACCGCATGCTATATATTAATTCTTTCTGAATTTTTTATACTTTTTAAAGGTTTCAATTTTTAACACGTGTATCTATGCTATGACAATAAATACATGGTGATAAATTTGGAATATCAATGTTTTAGCCGTGAATGAATAAAAATCATTCATTTATACATCCACATCTACAGGTATGACTGAAAAATTGTATGATCCTTGGCATTAAAATAAATTGAGCTATTGCAAATAAATTTGCAGTGTATAATTTTTAATAAATAATTTTATTGAACATATTTTAATATTTGTTAAAGGGATAATTAAAGTGTTAACTGTGGGAATTGAGAATAATCATTTTATTTGAAACAGTAATACATTTAACATCACTCATATATTGGTGTAAATAATAACTCGAAAAACAATAATGATTATTTTTAACTGAACGGTATAAATATTAGTAAAGGATATTAAAAAAAACATAGAGGTGCGTACAGGACAACGTCTGTCGGGTCATCTAGTATATATATATATATATATATATATATATATATATATATGTTAAATTTTAATAATTTTGATGTCGAGATATGTGAGATTCAGTCTTCAGGGCAATACATCAATTAGAAACTTGTATGAACTTATAACACTTTTATTGTTTCCATACGTTTCGACACATCGTTTTGTGTCATCTTCAGTGGACTCTAATTTAAAAGCACAGATTAAAACTATTAATTAAAACTAATTTATAAGAAAGTGATATGGTGTAAAAACTTACATGTAATTGTAGTATCCTAATTATTCTATAATAATAATTGTTCACAAATGCACAATAAAAACAATTCTTGTCACTTTAAATCGGAACAATTATATAAAATTTTAAAACAAATTTTTTATTGTATAGTACATGTCACAAAGCACGTTGTCCGATGCGGCAATGGGACAAAAATCTGCACCGCACATGTTAAGTTAGATAGAGGGCACAAACACTGACAAGAGAATTTAAGATTTGACAACGCGAGGAGGGTACGTATAGTAAAAAAATAAAAAGATGACCATTGTGAGGGTGAAGATAGTAGGTAGAATTGAGATGAAAATTAAAAGAGAAATTAATTAAAATTAAAATTAATATTAAAAAAAGTCGAATCAGGATAGGTGATTATTTTAAAGGAATGAACTTCAAAACATTGTTTAAAACTACTTGGTAATTCTCACACAGTGAAGAAGTGTCAATTCTTTTATTTATACTATTGTTTGCTAGACCTACGCTACCACTAAAAACGAGCTCCATAAAAATCGGCTTAATGTTTTTTCAACAGTTAATTACAAGAAAATGGCTCGGTAGATTTTCACCTCAAACTAATCAGTATCATTCTAAACTAATATCTTTCGAATTGATTTTGATTTTTGAAAATCGATTCGGTAGTATGAGCTTAAGTGTGGACCAAAAGTTTAACACTTTTTACCTAGTTACAAAGAAACTGCTCAGCCGATCGTTGCACAAAACTAAGAAAAGATAATCCATATCAAAATACATCAAATGGCTTTTGAATTTCTGAAATCGGTTCAGGCGTTTTTGAGCAAACGTCGATGAAAGCCTAATTTTGACAAATGCAAAAAAAAACAATACCAATTTTTGCAAACTTTGACGAATTGTTAAAGTTAAACGAGTTGTCGTAGGGCCGTAATAGTTTAGTATGCTCTATAAGACTATGGTATCTACCGTCAAAAAAATAATAATAAAAATCGTCGAAAATAAAATGTTAACACTTCATTTCAAGAAAACGTCCCGGCCGATCTCTACCAAAAACTAATCAGCGCGATTCCCAATCAATATATTTCGAACGATTTATGAATTTTGAAAACCGATTATGTCTTTCAAAAATTTGTTATTTAGACCTTTTTACCCCATAGGCGGGGTAACTTGGAACGGCCTGGTGGCAAACAGGTTTAATGTCTTATTTTAATTTTAAAGGTATTTCACAAAATAATTACATTTTTAACTAATGCTAAAAACTACCAATGGAAGAAATACTTTTATTATAAATTTTCAAATATTACCGTCTACCGTTTCTCCCGATAGCAAAGTCATGAGAATCAATGAAAAATAACATATCATAAAAAATATTTTATAAATACTAATATGTATATAATTATACAAATGAGATCTTTCAGAGCACCGTGTTTGAGAAAAATATTATTTGCAAAAAAAGAGTGCTACAACTCTAAAAAGTGCATTTTTATATTAACATTTCAAAAAAGTTGATATTTTGAGTCTCTAGTAACACTTACGATCCGTTTAATAACGTTTTTGTGTATAAACATAACTACGAACAAAACTACTTATAACAATTTAATCATAATTAAATAATATTCACGTAAAATATCCTTCAAAACGGAATTGAACATGATCTGTCATAAACGTTTTACATTTGACGTATTTAACCACCGTCCAATGCTTTATTTAAATTACGCTTCTACAAAAATTTTCAAATTAAAAATGTAAAGTTTCTACGCGATTTTGAAATAATATCTCACCTTTCCGACAACCTACTGATTAGCAAGAATTTTTCTAAGACTGTTTTCGAGTTTAAGCGGATCGTTTTATCGAGAGCTCCATTTTTATATATTAGATATACATATACAAACACACATACACACACATATATATATATATATATTAATAAAACATATATTAATAACCGCAACATCCCTGAAAATCACTTATTTCTAAGCTTAGATGTGGTCAACCTTTTTACATGTGTCCCACATGAATTAATCCTAAACTCAATCGATAAACGTTGGCACACAATTTGTAACTTTACTGACTTTCCGAAAACAGTCTTTACTCATATTATCAACACTATTTTAAATTACTCCTATTTCCATTGCCAAGACAACTTTTATTCTCAAATTAAAGGCGCAGCTATGGGATGTCCCTTATCTCCCGGAATTATCGACTTAGTTTTACAAACACTAGAAATTTCCGTTTTCTCAACTTTGAAATTTCAAATTAACTTTTATATTAGATATGTAGATGACACTTTTTTATCATTAACAAAAATCATATAAACACAGTACTAGATCTTTTCAATAACTTTAACAATAATATAACTTTCACACATGAACTACAAAATAACAACAGACTTAATTTCTTGGATGTATCCGTTTACAACACTAATAACTTTATTCGAACAAATTGGTACAGAAAAACTACATGGTCGGGTAGATACTTACACTATTCCTCATACTGTCCCAGAAACTATAAGATAAACACTATTATTTCCCTTACAGACCATGCTATTTTGTTGTCTCACCAAACTTTCCATCCACAAAATTTATCCCTAGTAAAAATAACTCTAATTGAAAATGGTTACCCAAAAAATCTCATTCATTCAGTTATTCAAAAAAGACAAACTTTTTTGAAAAAACAAATTAATTCTCCCAATACCAGTACCAACATCAAAAACACCAATCTTATTTACTGCAGTATGCCATACGTTGAAGATTTATATTATTATTTTGCAAAAATTTTGTTAGAAGAAAACATTTCAGTATCAGGCTCATCCTTACACTCCTTCAACCAATTCTTTACGAACATTAAATCCCCTACCCCATCCAATTTCAATACTAATGTAGTATATTCTGTTTCTTGTAATGACTGTGCTTTTCAATATATTGGACAAACTTCGCAATATGTACACAAGAGAATGAGACAACATGAACTAAGTGTGGTCCACCATAAACAAAAAAATTTCAAAAGTACCCTAGTACAACACTCTATTGAAAACGCCCATTCATTTAATTTCACTCCAAAGATTTTATATCATGAAAGTTGCATCTTTAGGAGATTATTCGCGGAGAGTTGTCTTATTCTCTTGAATGTTTCTAATAGTGTCAACATTAGATCAGATCACAACCTATTACATGACTCATATTTAAATTTTTTACACTTTTTGACAAACAATTAATATCGACTTCCTTTTAAGTTCAATAATTTAAGTATTTACACCCTAACATTAAAAAAAAACACACACATACAATCTCACAGTTCTTTTTTCAAGTGTTTACACGTGTTACATATGAACCATCAAATTCAGTTAGTTTTGAAAAGCCAATAGTATAACATCGAGAAAACAATATTATTTGTTTTCAAATAATAATTTTAAAAAAGACAACACTTTTAGTAATTTTGATTTACAAAAGTTAACTATTCGGCGGAAAAATAACTCACAAATTCATTTTTTGTTAAAAATTCTTGTTTAGTGAAAAAGTGCTAACGTATATTCAAACATACAGGTAATTAATTCAATTTTATCGTTAATCTTTTCTTAAAAAAATTTTTCCATAACTTTCATAAAAAATTTCTATCATTTTTAATATCCTGTTCTGATAATCCACTCATTTATTTTTATCATTTTCATTTTGATCATATTATCATATTTCTGTACATTATTATTTGTTACAATTAATTTATTATTTAAGAAAAATCTATTTTCTATTCATAAACATATTGTTTGCTTAAATCTTATCAAGATCATGTTTCTTGACAGATGTCCTGAAGATGGAACGTACCTAGTTCCGAAACGTTGACAGTAAACAAATAATTAAATAAAGAAATTGTTTATTAAAACCTTTTCTTGTTTTTTATTTTGTATTATTTTTGGATTCTTGTTCGAAACTCTACAAAATATACACAAATCCAAGACTCTACCATTCAATATATATATATATATATATATATATATATATATATATATATATATATATATATATATATATATATATATATATATATATATATATATATATAGAAATACTTACTTGTAATGATTTAATAATAGCACCAAAATTATAATAATGTTGAAAACATGTTGTAATGCTCTCAGCCTCAGAGCGCTCAGCCTCAACCTCCTCGGCGCTTGGAGCGCCTTGTATCTCTCTGGCACAGTAATCAGCGCGACGCGATATCATAGCAAAGCCAACATCTACTTGCTATCCTCGGCCTTTTCTGTTACTTAGATGTATTGCTTAACTTCTTAATAACTTGGCATTAACCTGTTATAGATCCAATAACTCATTCTTTTTATCACTTCAATGACATGTTTTGATTATAATTATTAATATAAAGAATAAAATGCAGAATGAGACTTTGACAAAATACATTTTGAGACTAAGCTATAATAGTACACTTTTTTGTTTGTTCAGTTCGATTTATTTGGAATCAATAAATTTGAATCATTGTAAATCCACTTTGATTTCTTTCTAGGAGAAATTTCAATAAATTGAAAATCTGAAAATTAATAAAAAATACAGCATTATATTCATGATTATAATTATATTAAATCTACATAGTTGTTTAGTCAATAATTTTATTTATATTTATTGATGATAAAAATAAAGTTTAATCCATATGTTTATATCATAACAATACAATTTCTATACATTTATAATTACATTATAATAAATAAATTTAACAGAAAATGTTGTGGCACGAATTTACCAATCGAACTCTTCAGAATAGATTTTTGAGAAAATATAAATTTTCGACAACAATATAATTTCAGAGATTTCTGAATGGTTTAGCATACCATACAAAAAATGAATGTATGTGTGTATGTATGTGTGTGTGTGCGTGTGTGTGTGTGTTCGGGTACAAATTTTCGTCGACGATTTCGGAAACCCGGATGCAGCGATTTTAATAATTCAAAAAACATTCGATTCGTATTGATAAGGAGATGTGCTGGTTAGTTTTTGGCGAAGGCAGGTCTAGCCGTTCCAAAGATATGGGCCAAAAAGTGCCAAAAACGATAACTCAGATTTTAGGAGAACGGAGCGTCCGATTTGAATAATTCAAAAAACATTTTACTTGTATTGTCAAGATAAAGAACTGATCAAATTTTCACGAAGGTAGGTCTATCGGTTTCGGTAAAAAGTAAAAAAATGCCATCTGGCAGTCAAAAATGATCCTTAGACATATGCACATCAAATTATCAGAGATTTTACAGAGATTTTAACAATAAGTATAAATTTTGTTTTCATTCCTATGGGTTCCGAACCAATGTTTATCCGTTAGACGGCGGCGCGGCGCTTACGCGTTTCGATATTTCGTCTCTATGCAGTTAAAGCAGTACGATTGCCTTGAAAAAAAGTTCAGAATTTCCAAAATATTTCAAAATGAATTTTTTCTTCAAAAAGTCTCTTTTTTTCAAAAAAAAGTAAATTTTTGTCAAAAATCAATTTTTTTCAGAGTAATTTTTTTTTTCAAAAATGATAATCTTTAAAAAAAATTGGTACAAGAAGTTCCAGCAATTTGCCTTAAGGCACATTGCCATGCGCCCTACTAGTTTCAGTTTGATTTTTAACTTCCCGAAGGAAAAGTTTATATTTTCATCAAAAAATCCGACTCGCTAATTTTATGTTTTCTCGACGTATCAAGCCATTCTGAATCGAATGAGACCAAATTTGAAAAAAGTATGTGTGTGTGTGTACAGATTTTTTGCCGTAAATCGACGTTTTCTCCAAAATGGCTCGACCGATTTCTAAAATTTAAAAGCCATTTGATGTATCTCGATGAGGACTAGCGTTTCTGAGTTTTGTACGACGATCGGCCTGGCCGTTTCTTTGTAATCGCAGAAAATTGAACAAATTTTCGTCCACGTTTTAGCCCGCAATTCTGAATCGATTTTGAAAATTCAAAAACTGTTCGATAGATATTGGTTGGGAATCGTGCTGATTAGTTTTTGGTAAAGATCGGCCGGGCCGTTTTCTTGTAATAAAGTTTTAAAAAGAAATCGACGAGTTTCATGATTTTTTTTTGCGGTAGATACCATAGTCTTCTATATTATACTAAAATATTACGGCTCTGCGACAAGCCGTTTAATTTTGAAAATTGTTCAAAGTTTGCAAAAATTACTATAGTTTTTTGGCATTTGTCAAAATTAGACCTTTGATCGACATTTTCTCAAAAACGCCTGAACCGATTTCAGAAATTTAAAAGCCATTTGATGTATCTCAATGAGGATTATCGTTTCTCAGTTTTGTGCGACTATCAGCCAAGCCGATTCTTTGTAATCTGGAAAAAAGCGTTAAACTTTTCCTCCACATTTAACCTCAAACTACCGATCCGATTTTAAAAAATCAAAAACTGTTCGAAATATATTAGTTGCCCCAGTAGAAATGAATCCTGGCCAGAGGGGTAAAAAATCGTGGCGCAATATTCGAATCTTGTCTTTAGATGGACCGGACAATATTTGTTTTCTAAATTATGGAAAATTTGGAAAATTCATGGGACAACTGTTTTATATGGTTTATTACAAATAAAAAACATGTTTCCCATCTGATTTACACCTCTAATTTTATATTTACACAAATTATACATAATTTTTGAATGAGGGCATAATCGTAGTTTTATCTGGGCGTTCAAGATTCGTTTCTCCAGTATTATCGAACTTGGGAAATACATGGTATTTAAAAGGGTCACGAAAAAAATTAACTTTAAATAATTAATTAGCACCAAAAACATGATTAAAGCTTTTAAAAAGTCATATGTTCGATCGTAATTAATAGTTTGATACATTTTTTTCATTATTGCCTTTAAAAAATCAATATTAAAACCAATATGGGCTCCATATAAATCAAATAGTGATAAACAATATTAAAATCCCATTCAAAACCAATATAAGCTCGATATTAAAAACCAATATAAGGTCAATCTAAATAAACAATATTTACCCCAAATCAAAAAATATTATTTAAACCACATTTAAAAATATTATTTAATTTATATAGAAAAACAGTATTTAACTCATTGATAATATCTTAGCTGATACACAGCTAATCATTGTCTTCTTCATCGTATTTACATTGGTCAAAAAAATAATCAATTTTAAATAATAAATTAGCGGCAAAAACATCAATGGTGTCTCTTAAAAATCATATTCTTGATCAAAATTAATTAATAAATAGCTAAATTAATTAAATCTATTATAATTTGTTTATGTAAACGTTGAATGACCGTTGAATATACATACTTTGTTCCTTGTTTTTAAAAATAGGTTATTGCATTCAAATGAAAAAAATGTGATAACTTTTTGTTTTATATAAAAAAATAAAAAACGATTGTATGATTCGAACCAGGTATAATAAGACACCGCAAGTATGCAAGTTTACCGCGCTATCCACTACGCCACCAACAGCACGAAATCATGAGCATTAGCGCATATATCGCTTTATACACAGGGTATACTATTATGTTGATTATATTATTTGCAGTCAATTACTCGAAACAAAAAGCAATAAATAAGTTAACTACTTCTAAAGAACGATTTGACATTAAATGTGTGTCAGGTGGTTAACAAATTTTTAAAAAATTATGCATTATTATAAAAATACAACATTTGTAGAAAATGTAACAAATTCAAATAATGTCAATACATATCAAACCAAGAAAAAAAAACAAATTCAAGCAAAATGTTTATCGGAGAAAAATAAAACTTTGTATAAATTTTTTATATCTACTAGTATGTGTGTTTTCTTCCAGTTGTTTTCTTATCTTCTGAATGTGTGTTTTCCAATTAAGTTTCCTATTCAGATAAATACCCAAGTATTTAACGGCAACTGCTTGTGGTATCTGTTCTCCATTAATAAATATCGGTGGGCAAGTATCTTTCCTCAGAGGGAAAGTGATGTGGACTGATTTTTGGTTGTTGATTCTTAATCTCCAGATTTTGTGCCTAGTTTCAATCATTAGAATGTGACGCTGCAGAAGTTCGGATGCTGTTTTAGGGTCTTCATGCTTGGATAGGATGCATATGTCATCTGCAAACTTGTTTTTCAAATTTTCCTCCATTGTATCTCAGAAACGGCTGAACCGAATTACTTGAAATTTACAGGGCAAACTTCGATTTTTTTATAGCAAAAAACAAAAAAAACGCCCAATTTGCAACTTTTATTTCAAATGTCTATCAAAAATCCAATTTTTTTTATATTCATTTGAATATAGGTCATTCCGTGCTTTTAAGCCTACAAATTAAAACGCCGTTTTTTTTTCAGATAAGCCGATCAGCCGGAATCGTGGAGGAAGTGGGAGCTCTTTTTTTCGAGGCGGGGGTGTTCAGAGCGCTGTAACTCTAGTTTGACTGAATATTTTTAGCTGAAATTTTATATTTATACTATCTAAATATGTGTTAATAAATGATAAAAAACTTGAAGCTCTAAATATTTACTGGTCGTAGAGAAAAAATCCTAAAATATCTCTAAAAAACAGGCCGTCACATAGGAAGACCCCCTTAATTTATGTAGTAGTCCGGCATGCCAAACCTTGTCAAAGGCTTGGGATATATCAAGGAAACAGGCTGAGCAGTACTTCTTTTTATGTAGAGTAGCATTTATCTGTTCGACGATTCTGTGTGTTTGTTCTATGGTAGAATGTAGCTTTCTAAAACCGAATTGATAGTTCGGGATTATAGATTTGTCATGGAGTATTGTTAGAACTTTTTTGAGCAGAAGTTTCTCAAATATTTTGGAGAGGGCTGGTAGTAAACTTATTGGTCGGTATGACTTCAGAAGACAAGGATCCTCATCTGTTTTGGGAATTAGAATTACTTTAGCTATTTTCCACGCCTTAAGAAACACTTTTAATCTTAGGAGAGAGTTGAACAGAATTGTTATGTACCTCAGAGTTTTTGGTGCGAGCTGTTTCAGGATTTGGATTGATATAAGATCATGGCCAGGAAATTTACCTGATCTTGAGACTGAAATTTCATGTTTGACTTCCGATGCCAGGAAGCGTATTTGAGTACACTCTTGGTTGGAAAAGTTTTCAAACTGTATTTCTTCAGTGGTTTGCTCCTCCTAGAAGTAGTTTTGCGGAAATGGTTGAAATACATTTTCAAAGAAATCAGCAAATAAATCAATTTTTTCTTGATGTCTTTTTGCCCAGGAGTTATCATTTTTTCTAATAGGAATTACTGGGAATATAGGTTGTTTGAAATGATTAGTAGCTTTCCATATGGAGTAATTCGTGTCTTTAGTAGCCGTCAGGTCTTTGATTCTTTTTTCAAGTACGTTGTTGTTGTATTCTTTCAGTAATTTTTTACTTTTTTACAGGCGCTGTTCAATCTTGTTTTATCTTGAGGAGATCTTGATGTTTGCCATATCTTTCGGAGTCTTCTTTTAATTGCAATGTCTTGTTTGTTGTACAGAGGATAATTGAGTTCATTACTGGTTGTAATTGAAGGAGTACAATTTAGTGCCAAATGATGTAGTGCTACGATGAGATGATTTACCCTGTTATTTATGTCGTTTTCTGACTTTAATAACATATTACAATTTAAGTTGATATCACGCAGTTCTCTAAATTTGTTCCAGTCCGTGAATTTGTTGGTCAGGTAAGGTTTTATGATAATCGGTGGTTGTTTACAAAAAATGGTTAGTATAACAGGAGAGTGGTCAGAGCTCAAATCTACATTTAACCCCGGCATTGACTGGGTCCTTCCAGAGGCAATCTTTTGTTAGATTTCTCTTTGGCACATTTTACGCAGCGTGCGATGCGTGAACAATAATTTTTCGTATGTCCAAAATTTTGGCATCTTGTACACTGCGGAACTTCTCTTCTAAGGCGCATAACTTCTATAGTAACTTTTGTTCTGTAGAGGTATTCGATGAAGTGAAAATCTTTATTATTATTGCTTTGCTCAAGTTCCACTACAAAAATATTAAGTCGAGCTTTTGTAACCCTGTGTTTCATTGTGTAGATCACCAACCAAAAATCAGTCCGCATCACTTTCACACTGAGGAAAGATACTTGCCGACCTATATTTATTAATGGAGAACAGATACCACAAGCAGTTGCCGGTAAATACTTGAGTATATATCTTAATAGGAAACTTAATTGGAAAACACACATTCAGAAGATAAGAAAACAACTGGAAGAAAAATTCAAAAGCCTTTATTGGCTACTAGGAAGAAAATCTCGACTATCGACATACAACAAACTATTGATCTACAAAGTTATCCTAAAACCCATATGGACTTACGGAATTGCACTTTGGGGGACAGCATTTAAGATCAACACAAAAATTATTCAAAAGTTTCAAAATAAGATTCCAAGGATCATCCTGAACGCCCCAAAATATATACCGGTATGACTGCTCCACCAGGACATGGGCCTGCATACGGTAAAAGAAGAAATTGCAAGATATGCCATCAAGCACAGTCACCGACTAGAGAACCATCCCAAAGGGCTCGCCAAGGCACTTCTCTCAGCAAACTACGCCGAAAGATTAAAAAGGAAAACGCCTTTGGACCTAACTGGCATTCCAAGTCAATCTAGATCATAATCTTTTCCTAAATTAGGAGAGATTGCAACTGTGCACTCTCTCAAGCATTCAATAGTTTATTTTGCAGACAGCTTCTTTGTTATTTTGTTATTCATAAAATTTACCTAATGTCCATTAGACAGATGTAAATCATATCCAAAATTTACAAAAATAAAAAAATATCTACTAGTAATCTTGTAATTTCATAAAATTTTAAAATGTATTGACTTGTTGAATGTGTGTTGAAATAAATAGTTAAATTGTTTATTGCTTTTTATTTCGACTGATATGTATGATTTTGTTACAAATAAATATTTCGAGAATATGTGTTTATACCGAACAAAAAAATCTAAAACTTATATTTATATGTTTAGTTGACAAAACTAGTTTAGTGCTTAATATTAGCAAAAAAAAAGAATAAATAAATTCGCATATAAAAATCATATATAATAATTTAATGAACTTGCAGTAATATATCGTAAAATAAAATTGATAATTTAGTTTTTTACACATAACTTGGAAGTTATTACAGATATCGGAACGTGCAATGTATCAAAAATTTTACAATAAAATTCCCAACAATTGTGTGCATTAAATTTCTTAAAAATCAATTTATATTAATATCGACCGGTGAATAACAAATTGAATTCAAAATAATTATACATTTATACTCAAAAGTACGCAAGTATATGTATTACTTAAATTTTATAAATCAAGATGGATTTATATTACAATGGATGGATGATGGATAAAACTATACCTAGACAAAAAAGAATTTGCTAAAAGGTAAATGAAAACTTTATTAAATTTATTGAACGCAGATTTTTCAGGAAATTTGTTAACGCTTTTGTATATTTGATATTCGTATTTGTATCAGTTTTAGTTTTTTGTTTTTTATTTACTGTATTTTAAATTATTTCAGATGTAATTGTAATTAAGTTCTAGAAAATATGAGTTTTCATTAAACTACAATTAATAAAAATGCAACCAAACAACAATCAGTCGAATACCTTATCATGCCTGAAATGTTTTTTTGTTAAAAGGTAATTGAATTTTTTATGAGTTTATAAAATCAATTTATTTTAGAAATATTGCTATAAAATATTAATATATTTTATCTTATTTCAGGTGTAATCGTGATCGAATTCAAGAAAATGTTAAAATATGTGTGAAAATAAAAAAAAAACATCGAAATAATAATTAGGTCTGCAAATTGTTTGAATGGCTTGGTCTTTGTACAATTACGGCGATAGGATTAACAAAAATTGTGATTATGATTTACCATTAAGATCCTGTTAATTATCATATTGACTGAATATTTATTTATTATATTGACTGAATAAATTTTGATGATTTTAAATCTTATTATCATAAAATAATGTATAAATTGTTAATAAAATTATTAAGATTTAATACATAGACTATTAAAAAATGTGTGTATTAATTTAGAATAAATAAAATTTTATTATCAATGAGTTAAATACTGTTTTTCTATATAAATTAAATAATATTTTTAAATGCGGGTTAAATAATAATTTTGAATTTGGGGTAAATATTTTTTATTTATATTGAGCTAATATTGTTTTTTTTTATGTAGGGCAAATATTGTTTATTTATATTAATCTTATATTAGTTTTCAATATTGAGCTTATATTGGTTTTGAATCGGATTTTATTATTGTTTATCAATATTGGTTTTATATGGAACCTATATTGGTTTTAATATTGGCTTTATATGGGAAAATGTTAACAGAATAATATTATAGCAATATTGATAAACTATATAGAGCCCATATAAAGTACAATATTGCGCCACAATTCGTTTCAACTAGGGTGGGTTAGAAAATACTCCAAGTTAACGAGTTTGTTCGTTTTCAATTAAGTGTTATAAATCCACTCGGAATACTTTTAATCAATCATAAATGATTTTTTTTACTGAGAAGTTCATGTAACTTGCCTCAAGGCAAAATACCAATACCAACTAGTTTGATATTTTGAATAACAAAATTATTTAGTTGAAATTGAAATTATTATTTTTTATATTTTCATCTACCAGTGATTTTTTTAATTTCCCGTGGGGTAAGTTATAGTAATCGCAAAAAATCGAAAATAAAGATTTTAATATGTCTTTAAGTTTCAGAAGTTTCTGAACATTTTGGCATTCCTTAGAAAAAATGGATGTATGTGTGTGTGTGTGTGCGAATACAAATTCTCGTCGACGATTTCGGGAACACGGTTCAACCGATTTCGATTATTCAAAAACATTCGATTGCCGTTGATAAGGATACGTGCTGATTACTTTTTGGCATAAGCAGGTCTAGCCGTTTCGAAGATACGGTGCAAAAAGTGCCACAAACGGTAACTTAGTTTATAAAAGAACGGAGCGTCCGATTTGAATAATTCGAAAAACATTTTACTTGTATTAACAAGATAAAGAACTGATCAAATTGTCATGAAGGCAGGTCTAGCGGTTTCGAAGATCTGGTAAAAAAAGTAAAAAAATGCCATTTGGCGGTCAAAAATGATCATTAGACATATGCACATCAAATTATCAGATATTTTATAGAGATTTCAATAATAAGTATAAATTTTGTTTACATTCCTATGGGTTCCGAACCAATGTTTATCCAAATTAGTGGCATTTTTGTTATCACCATGACTTGTATATAGTATATACGGAAAGTAATTGCAAAAGACCCGATGAATAACAGCATTTGTATCTGAACAACATAAGGAAAAATCTGTAAAAAATTTATTATTACCATGTGGAATATGTATTTCTATTTTAATTTTTTCATTGCTAATTAGAATGCTGGAAAAAGTTCTTTCCGTGCATTAGAAGGCCTAATTGGATGATGAAATCATGTAATATAACGCAAGTTCGTACTTCTGATTCTTTCCATTATTCTGTGTCAAACCCTAAAAATATAATTGTCATAGATCATATAACTACAAAACTCATTCTAGTATTGTAATGAAGAATTTGTATTGTAAATAAATTGTACTGTAAATATTTGTAATGATTAATTCCATATCTAATTAAACTGCACTTATGTTGATGTCACATGCCATAATGCGATCTTTATAAGCAATTTTTAAACAATTTTGTTTCCGAAGATATTGTATTTGTATGTACACAAAATTGAATTTTTTATGAATATGATTTCTAAAATTACTATCTGTGTTATAATCCAATTTTCTTATTTATATCGCTGTCTACTATAACTTGCAATAAGTGATTAGAGAAAAATGTCTATGGTGTCCCCTTCGATGAATTCCAAATTTAGGATCTCAATTTGAATAACCAATATGCAATAATAATATAATTCAGAAAATGTTTTGGTAACACATTATTCACATCAAACTAATAAGTGCTTGCACAGCACAGCGTTTAAAACAAAATTATTTATTTATTTTTTCATAAGCAAGTCTTAATCAATAATAATAGTATTATTTCAAGCTCTTGATAAAATAATACAAAAAAGCAGTGAGCAAACATTTGAGAATTAAATAAAAACTTCATACGAAATCAAAATAAGCATTCTTATTAACATTTAAAAATATATAAATAATTAAATTTTAAAATTAAAAGAATAACAACACATAATCTGTTTGAACTTGTCAAAACCATTTGACATATGAGTATGCGATACATCTGTCAACATGAATAATATTGTGTGGGAAGCCATTTTAAATCAAGTGCTGTTTACCAAAAATTTTCAAATTAAAAATGTAAAGTTGCTACGCGGATTTGAAATAATTTCTCACCTTTTGGACCTTCTCTGGATTGGCACAAATTTTTCAAGACTAAGACTGGCCAAATCGGTTTAGCCGTTTTCTAGTTTTACTGAATCATTTGATTGAGAGCTCTATTTTTATATATAATATATATTTGAAAATTTCGAAAAATGAATCTGGAAATTTTGAAATTTGTTTGAACCGTATGAGTAAACTTTAAAAATTAAAAATCTTGGTACAGAACCCCAAAAAAATGTAACAAAATTAGTCCACATGTTTAAAATCTCTATAAGATATATGATAATTTGATGTGCCGATGATCCGTTCTCTCAAAAACTCGATTTCTATTTTTTGCACTCTTTGCTCTTTATCTGCGTAACTACTGGACCTGCCTTTGCCAAAAACTAATCAGCTCATCTCCCTATCGATAGGAATCGAATGTTTTTTGAACCATTCAAATCGGTTGATCTGTGCGCCCAAAAACGTGACTGGAAACTTGTATCCATATATACATACATACACACACACACATTCATTTTTTCTGATGTATGCCAAAATGTTTAGAAACCTTCAAAACGTTGAGAAATGCAAAAAATATCAATTTCGATTTTCGGCCTATTACAATAACTTACCCCACGGGAAGTTAAAAAAGAGTATTTTCCATTTCGAGCAATATAAAGTAAATGCAAGTTTACGATTCAATACAAGTTTAAATATTCAATTTATTTGTTTGTTTAATTTTTTTATTCATCGTTTCAGGAATTAGTAAAATTACCGATTATTAAAATTTTTATCTTTTTAGAGGGTTGTTCTTTTTTTGTTACAAAACATGCAAGGTTTGTAACAAACATGCATTTGTTCTTGTTTTTCTCGAAATGTATTTATCATAAAGACATGCGGTTTTTTTAAATAAAAATTACAAAATCATAGAATATTAAGAAAATTTTTATTTTTTTTTCGCCGTCATTTTTTAACCAGGGGGCGCGAAAGTGGGCATTGCAAAATCGATCTCGTTTGCGGTGCCACAGATAAATCCGTTGCGCATCGCCTGAAACAAAAAAAAACAAAACTACGTTGAAGAAGAAGTTTGAATCCAGTCCCCCTACCAAATTGAAAGAAAAAAAGCAAGAAGGAAAAAAATGGCAGCTATTTTAAAAAAAAAGTGTCAAAAAAGGCCTTTTTTGGGACGAGAAGGTTCGCAAAAATTTTTTGCGTAATGTTATTAAGTTGTTTGAGGTAGGGGGACTAGGTATTGCAGTGGTGAACAAATTAAAAAAAAATGCAAGTCGATCCGACTTGTAGTTTTTTTTAATTTGTGGCACCGCATTGAAAAAAGTCATTTTGAGAAAAACGTATTAAAAAGTTTTTAATATAATGTACTAAATACACCATTTAATTTAATGTACGAAATACACCATGGTGTTCAAAGATGCTGACACATTAAAAAGGTCATGCGCATGAGGTATTATAATGAAAAAGAGGCAGCTGGCATACAATAGCTCGCGGAACGATAAAAAAACGCTTTCAGAGGATCATACGTATATATATATATATATATATATATATATATATATATATCTATAACTTCGTCAAAAAAATAGATATTGAGATGATTTTTTTTTAAATAATTCTAAGGTTTTAACTTTCATAATATCAAAAAATCTCAAAACCGAAACAAAGAAAAATAAAAAAGAACAACCCCCTTAATTCATTAATAAATTTTATAAATTTATTTGTACAATATATCTGACCAACAAAACATCTAGACAAACAAAACCCAACTGAACATTTTATTTTTTTACGCCGCTTAGTTTATTTGGCGCGACCTGCCAAACTCCCACATATTCCCCCTCCCAGTGATGTTGTCACGAAGAAACTATCTGTGGGTGATTGGAAATATCTGAATGGTTTGTTTTCACCGCTATTTCATGGACTGGTATAATCCGATCTACTGATACGGTGACATTTTGACCACGTATCATTAAATTGAATGTTTTTGAGGATCGTGATAAAACTTTAAATGGGCCTTCATAAGGGTTCTACAGAGGTCTTTTTAGCTCATCGTTTCGTAGAGATACATATTTTGTATTAACCATCTCTTTAAACATAAAGGTTGGTTTTTCTCCATGCCTTGTGCCAGTCACAGGCCTAACAATCCTCATTTGCTTTCTAAGATTTTAGAAATTTTTCATCATTTTGAAAAAAATATCTAAATTTTGAAAAATTTGAAAACATCAAAATTTAAACAAAACGATTTCTTACAAAAATTTGAGAATATTTCGAAATTTTCAAAAAAAAATCGGACATTTCAAATATTTAAAAAAATCGAAATTTTTTAATCATCATTTAAAAACAAAAATCTGAATTTCGAAAAATTTTAAAAACATCGAAATTTAAAAAAAAACAATTTCTTACAAATATTTGAAAATTTCAAAATTATCAAAAAAATCAATTTAAAAAAAAAATTAAAGATGTTTCTTTTAAGCATACACATAAGTTATTTCTAGAATACGCTCCTCGCCCAATAAGCATATAAAATTACAGTATGTATTTATAATAAATAATAATCTATTTGAAATTATTTTTTTAAATTATTTCTATTTGAACAATTATTGATTATTTCTCGAATTTTTAATTACGGTACGGGAAGTTCCAGCAATTTGCCTTAAGGCACGATGCCATGCGCCCCACTAGTTTAGAAATGTTTTGGACATTCTGAACTTT
Organism: Ctenocephalides felis; assembly: GCF_003426905.1. NCBI lineage: Eukaryota > Metazoa > Arthropoda > Insecta > Siphonaptera > Pulicidae > Ctenocephalides > Ctenocephalides felis. The sequence continues at coordinate 60,411,123 of NW_020537646.1, read as the reverse complement.
TTTTCACGTACTGCTTTAACTGCATAGAGCAGTGGTCGAGAAACCGGAGTAAGTTACCCCAAATGGGGTAAAAGTGGAATTTTGAGCGTAAAAAGTATATATTTGCAAAGTACTAAATCAGCTTCAGTAAAACCTACTACCAGAAAGAATTTCTGCATTAGCAGAAAATGTGAATCAAAAAGTAGTTTTCGCACTAAAACAAGTTAATATATCTTGCTTGTTTTAAATCAGCTTCAGTAAAACCTACTACCGAAAAGAATCTCTGCATTAGCAAAACTGTAAAGTTTTTGCATTAAAACAAACTAAAAATTTTGCTATTCAGATTGTGACAACGGATTTCAGTGGTAATTCACAACTGGTATATGTTTGCTATAAAGGTGTAGATAATTTTGAAAAGGAATTGCTGTTTTGTTTTCTTCTCGAGTTCAGATGTCGTGGATTAAATATTTATAATAAAGTAAACGAATACTTCAAAGCGTAAAGATTAAAATGGGAGAATTGCAATTTGGTGTCTTTGGATAAATGATGAAGCTGAAATTTCTAGGGTTTCTCAAAAAAATATTCTTGCTAAAAATTTTAAAAACTTTTCCTGGGTTGCATATCTTGCGCATTTAGCAGACATTTTTGTGAGCATAAATTTATTAAGGGGGTTGTTCTTTTTTTATTTTTCTTTGTTTCGGTTTTGAGATTTTTTGATATTATGAAAGACAAAACCCTTAGAATCATTTCAAAAAAAAATCATCTCAATATCTATTTTTTTGACGAAGTTATAGATATATATATCTCTATATGTATGATCCTCTGAAAACGTTTTTTTATCGCTCCGCGAGCTATTGTATCCCAGATTCCTCTTTTTCATTATAATACCTCATGCACATGACCTTTTTAATGTGTCAGCATCTTTGAACACCATGGTGTATTTAGTACATTGAATTAAATGGTGTATTCAGTACATTATATTAAGAACTTTAAATACGTTTTTCTCAAATTGACTTTTTTCAATGCGGTGCCACAAATTAAACAAAAACTACAAGTCGGACCGACTTGCATTTTTTTTAATTTGTTCACCACTGCAATACCGAGTCCCCCTACTTCAAACAACTTGATAACATTACGCAAAAAAAATTTGCGAAGCTTCTCGCCCCAAAAAAGGCCTTTTTTGACACTTTTTTTTTAAATAACTGCCATTTTTTTTCCTTCTTGCTTTTTTTCTTTTATTTTGGTAGGGGGACTGGAAACAAACTTCTTCTTCAACGTAATTTTTTTTTTTTGTTTCGGGCGATGCGCAACGGATTTATCTGTGGCACCGCAAAAGAGATCGTTTTTGCAAGACCGACTTTGGCGCCCCCTGGTTAAAAAATGACGGCGCAAAAAGAAAAGAAGAAAATCACGTATTATTCTATGATTTTGTAATTTTTGTTTTAAAAAAACCGCATGTCTCTATGATAAATACATTTCGAGAAAAAACAAAAACAAATACCTTGCATTTTTTGTAACGAAAAAAGAACAACCCCCTTAAACAGAGAATTACATGGAAAGTATATTAATATTATTTCAGCGAGAGAAATATTGTCAGCATTTGGGTCAAAGCTAGAATATTGGAGGCAGAAAGTAGAAGAGAACAAGATAGCATCTTTTCCAAAGTTAGCTTTGTTTTTGGAGGATTGTGAAAATATTACTTCACCCGAGAGAGCGGTTTTTGGATTACTTTCCAGATCTGAGTACACGTATTGTGAGTTGGATTGCAGATTCTTTTAAATGTGAAACTTGCATGATACCGGGAAAACCTCCAGAATCAATTCTGGAACTTTATTCTGTCATTTGACTTGTCATGTTTTTGGATGTCAAAAGCTGCAAAGGGTTTTGACATCCAAAGCGGTAAGAAAATTGCTGCCATTTGGAACCACATATTTGCGCAAACCAGACTTTCCAGTCTAATTAACATAAAATCGGAGAGAAATTTGGCAAAGGCAGGTCCAGCCGTTACGAGAAATCGAGTTTCTGAGAGAACGGAGTATTCAATTTAAGTGATCCAAAAAACATTCAATTTGTAATGATTGGGAGAAGTAGTGGTTAGGTTTTGGCAAAGAAAAGTCCAGCCATTTCGAAAATACGGAGCTAAATGTACAAAAATGGCAGTTTTTGAGAGAACTAAGCATCCGATTTGAATGATTAAAAAAACTTGCTGTTTCTGTTGACAAAACAATTGCATTTGGGAAAGAAGAATATTTCAATTTTTTTTTTTTTTTTTCAAAAAAAATGTTTCTTTGTATATCGAAAATAATTCACATTTTAATTTTAATTCTGGCTAAAGTTCTAAAGCTCACTTATATACTTCAAATAAATAATTTTAACTTTGTAATTCAGCTTATCCTCTATAATATCTTCTATATATATAAAAATAAGTCGGGTTTTCCTTCCTGACGAAATAACTCCAGAACGCACGAACCGATTTGGACAATTTTGCATTCGTTGGAAGGCTTCGGACTCCGCAAGGTTTATAGCTAAGAAAATTAGTGGTGCATGGCATCGTGCCCTAATGCAAATTGCTGGAAGTTCACGCACCGTAATTAAAAATTCGAGTAATAAAAATAATCTCCAATTGTTTTAAATAATTTCAAATAGATTATCTTCTATATTCTATATATATAAAAATTAGTTGGTTTTCCTTCCTGACGAAATAACTCCAGAACGCACGAACTGATATCGACAATTTTGCATTTGTTGGAAAGGTCTCGGGCTCCACAAGGTTTATAGCTAAGAAAATTAGGTGTGCATGGCATCGATTCATATAAATGTAGTTAGATTGTAAAAATAAATGGAAAAAATTACAAAAAAACGATTATCATTGTTTGACCTTTAAAATATTTAAGGCATGGTTTGACAATAAAAACAAATGACAACTGTCATTTGCCAAACATTTCTATTTACTTATAGGCTAAAGCCGGCCACAGACGTAACTGTATACTTGCGCAACCTGCGACTTGCGTATGTATTCTGTAGCGTCTGTGGAGTGTTTTTTGCGCAACTGGTGCAAGCGAGTAGGCATGAGCACTTTTTTCTTTATTTTAATTGCGCAATCATTCAAGTCGGCAAGTTCATTCGTTGGCCGCGTGTGGTAGCACATGTTCCGTTTTTATTTTACTTTGTAGCGAATTCATAATACAAGTTTATGAAATTATCGACAATTAAAAGTTATTAAATTAGCCCTCTAAACATTTTGAATTCTCTTTTGATGCTGTAAATACATAAATTAATAAAAAAAGATATATTTTTAGGTTATGTTTTGACATTTATTATTTGACATTTGTGATATGCTTGCGCAAGTACTTGAATATAAACTTGAACCGTCTGTGGGCGCTGTGAAAATGCGCCTGGTTGCGCATTCATTCAGTTGCGCAAGTATACAGTTACGTATGTGGCCGGCTTAAGGCAATATTAAAATATAATAAATTCATGATTAAAAATAAAGAAAATGTAATGTCTACATTATAATTGTAGAAAAGCAGCTGAGATGTGCCATAATTAAATTAATATAAGATGCTCTATCAATATAACATGTTTGTTTGCGCACTTTGCGAACAGACTCGCCGTACGAATTCGTGCAAAGGAGACGAGCCATAAGTGATTGCGCTCAAAAATATTCAATTTGCAGTCGTTTTGCCTTAATATACTAAGTCACAATACAAAAAAAATTCATATGGTTGGCATTTTGTACGGAATATTTACTCAATGGAGCGCTTTGGGTCTGAACTTTTTTTTACTGTTTTTCAATTTGTTTGGAACTTTGGAATTAGGCTCATCTTACTCTCAAGTTCAAAAGTGAAAACAATTTAGACTCCTTTGCACTACCCGGGGGGTGCCATTTCTTTTCAGTGGTGTAATAACGTTGGTAGTGGATAAAAGAACTAATTATAAGAGAAAAATGTTTAATAATGTTTTTCAAAAAAGCAAATACTTTTCAAGTTACTGGCTACTGAAAATTTGTTTCTTTTTGCGTTTTTCATCGTTTTTTGCTAATATCTTCAAAAATACACCTAAGTCTGTTTTTACACGGTCTTTTTGTACACGGTTTTGACATAACACGGTTTAAAAATTGAATATTTTTAATTTTTTTACACGATTTTATTCCATTTAGCACGATTTGAAATTTTATGTACTCAATTTTTTTTTGTCAAATTTAATTTTTGCAAAGTATGTTCATACTACAAAAAAGTATTTATGAAAGAAAAAAGTCTGAAACCATCGATAGTATCGATAGTTTGCGAACACTAGCTTAAAGATTTAAGTGAATTCCCCTTTAGCGCGTACAAACAATTTTTACTGGTCAAAGCAAATGTGAATAGCACTAATTTAGGGAAATTATTAATAAAATAAACATGAATTCTTGTTTTTCACTAATTTTAATAGATTTTAGAGAGTAGGACAAATCACCCATTTTTGTATAAGATCAATGTCTTTTTTTACACGTTTTTTTACACGGCTTCTTCTGGAACCAATCTCCGTGTAAAAACAGACTTAGGTGTATACATTTTAACGAAAATCATGTAATGAACAAAATTATATCAATAAAAATCCTAATAAATCGCTATTTTACAGTGTTCTACGAACAATATTAAGTTAATTATGCAAATGGGTTTTTATAGTTCTCTAAATAAGCTTTAAAAGAGGTACTTCTGCGTATAAAATGAGTGAGTTATCATGCAATTAAAAGACGCATACAATGTTTTTTTTTTTTCATTTAAATCAAATAGTTTATGAGTGCCATTTCCACCAAAATTAAAAATAATCGTTCACCATCTAGAATTAACTAGGTTTGAGAGATCTTGATGGATTCTAAAAAATACCATAACATTAGTACAAACGATTTTCAAAAAACTCATGATTTCATAAAAAAATACATTTAAAAAAAAAACAATTTCTCATTATAATGTCTCTGAAAAAATTCGCATAAAAGTATATATATATGAAAATTCAAGGTATTTCTCAGACTAATTATTGCTTTTTATTATTTTTTTGTTACACAAATATAGATAGAGTTCTAATTGTTTAAAGAGTGCGCGGCTGTCCAACCGGATAGATAGATAGATATTAAAATACTAAAAGCCAGTTAGAATATGGTACGAAATTTTAAAAATTGTAGGCAACATTATTGAAGAAATTATTTTGGGTAGAAAAATCCAAGGTGATATTGTACCTTGACCTCATGCTATATATTAATTATTTCTGAATTTGTTATACATTTTAAAAGATTTCAATTTTCAACACGTGTATCTATGGTATGACAATAAATACATGGTGATAAATTTGTAAAATCAATGTTTTAGCCGTGAATAAACAAAAAACCATTCATTTAAACATCCACATCTACAGGTATGTCCAAAAATATTGTATAACCCTTAAATTCAATAAAATAAATTGAGCTTTTGGAAATAAATTTGTTCTATAAATCGCAGTGTATAATTTTTAATATATAATTTTATTGAACATATTTTAATATTTGTTAAAGGGATAATTAAAGTGTTAACTATGGGAGTTGAGAATAATCATTTTATTTGAAACAGTACTACATTTAACATCACTCATATATTAGTGTAAATAGTAACTCGAAAAACAATAATGATTATTTTTAAATGAACGGTATAAATATTAGTATAGGATATAAAAAAACGTAGAGGTGGGTACAGGACAACGTCTGTCGGGTCATCTAGTATATATATATATATATATATATATATATATATATATATCTTATATATAAAAATGGAGCTCTCTTTCAAATGTCCGAATAAAACTCGAAAACGGCTGAATCGATTTCGCCAGTCTTAGTCTTGAAAAATAGAAAATGTATAAAACTTGCAGTTTGATTGTATTGACAAAATATAGACAAACTAATGGGGTTTATTGTTTTTATAATACCTAATAGTATACAGCATTCAAACAACACATCCTTATACACTTAAAGTATTAATATTTTTGATTCTCTAGAAATGGTTTAGAATATACCTTATTTAGCAAAACAACGTTTGCCGGGTCAGCTAGTATATATATATATAAATGAATCTTAAAATGTATTGGTAAGGGCATAACTCAACAACGCCTGGACCAATTTGGCGAATTCATTTTTTAAAATGTTCGTTGAAGTCCAAGGATGGTTCTTACGGCGAGAAAAAATCGAATAATTGCCGGGTAAACCCTAAAAACAGCCCTTGTCTTTTTCACATACAAACGTTTTCTAACTAAAACGTGGAATCAATTCGAGCTTTAATTTTTTTTATAATCCGTAAATAAGGTGAATTAGAGAATTTATAAAAGTAAACTTGTGGACAGGTAAATTGGAGGATATGAATAAAATGATAGAGAGAAGAACTGGTAGATAGACGAATATGTAGACAAATAAACAGGTTGACAGGCTAATTGGAAGACATGTAGAACGGGATGACAGGTAAATTTGTGGGCCAGTAAGATGATAGATTATTAAACAAATTGTTAAACAGGTAAATTGTTCAACATGTGAATTATTGAACAGGTTAATTGGTAGACATTTAGAACGGAATGACAGGTAAACTGGAAAGCAGGTAAATTGATTGACAGGTAAAATCGTGTATCGATAAACAGGTTGATAGGCAAATAGGTTGACAGGTAAATTGAGAGACAGGTGAATTGGTAGACAAGTAAATTGGTGAAAGGTAATTTGTTAAATAGCTGGTGGTCAGGTTAATTGGAAGATATTTAAAAAGGTAGACAGGACAACTGGTAGATAGACAAGTAACAAGACGGATAAACAGGTTGATACAAAACAGGTAAACTGGTAGAAATGTGAAACGGGTTGATAGGTAAATAGGTTGACAAGTAAATTGGTAAGCCTAACAAGTTGATAGATAAATTCGTAGACAAATTGTTGAACAGATAGTAGTAACGTTAAACTATATGTAACAAATACATATCTTTATTCAACTTTTTAATTTAAACTAAAACACGGCAAAGCATGAAACTAGTCTACATATATATAAAAATAAGTCGGATTTTCCTTCCTGACGATATAACTCCAGAACGCACGAACCGATTTCGACAATTTTGCATTCGTTGGAAAGGTCTCGGGCTCCGCAAGGTTTATAGCTAAGAAATGGTGTATGGCATCGTGCCTTAATGCAAATTGCTGGTACTTCCCGCGCCATAATGAAAAGTTCGAGTAATGACATTAGTGAAAATTATCAGAATTATGTTTGATTAAGTCCACGAGCAATTCTTGCCACAAAGAAAAATGATGTACACGCACTGAATTTCACCATTCAATCAAAAATTGCTGGCGATTTGGTGACATACTGATTCCGACTGGTCTTTCGTTTGACTTCAAACGATTGCAATTTCCAGTTCGCCTTGCTATCGCAATAACAAGTTGCAAGGCCAATCGCTTAGCGGGATAAATTTCAAATAGATTATTTAGAAAATCATTGTTTTTCACATGGGCAGTTATACGTTGCCTGTTCACGAGTTGGAAAACCATCCGCTTTGTTTGTGTTAACGTCAGATCAAGAAATCAAAAAATGTGGGTTTCGAAAGAGCACTTCAATGAAACTTAACCGGTAATTTGCGGATTCACTTTCATTTACTAAGAGAAGTTCAACTAAAAAACACTTCATTTTTGTAATCGAAATAAATTCATTACTGTTGTGTAATAAAATCAAATTTTTCCTTTTCAAATATAAAACAAACAAAAAATTGCTTCATCTTTCTCACGAATTCATCTGGTGGCGAAACGGAGTTCGTCGGGTTTGCTAGTCTTATATATAAAAATGAATCGCAAAATGTGTTGGTAAGCGCATAACTCAACAACGCCTGAACCAATTTGGCCAATTCTTTTTTTAAAATGTTCGTTGAAGTCCGAGGATGGTTCTTAAGGGGTTAGGGGTACTTGAAATTTTTAAAAAGTCGATTTTTATTATTGTTGTTATTTATTAAGTGTAATTTCTTGAAAATGTTCTCTGAAAATTTCAAGTTGATCCGATGATTATTTTTTGAGTTATTGGACTCTTACCAGCGCGCTGACGCAAGTGGAGAGCTCGATACCTATACTCAAAAATAATCTCCCTCACCTCCTGATGTTTTAAAAGCTTTTAAACCGATTTACGACAATCTCAGCAATGATAATTTACTTTCAAAATGTGTAGTACAAGATTGAATCCATCATCAGAAAAAATTAAAAGCTTCAACCAACTACTTTAAAAAATAGTCTAAAAACCGTGAATACTAGTTCTACTATCGTACAAATTGCTGAATACATATACATAAACATTATTATAGATCATGGATACCCTAGGACCTAATTGTGGATGTAATTCCCATTGGTATTCTGAAAAATTGGATGCTGCATGTGTGAAAGTGGCAGATCAGCGCGCCAACGAGAACACTCGGGGGGCCAGAATACTTCGTAGACAATAGCAAATGAGAATGTTGGTAACTTGCACAATGACTGATGAACTATTATATGGCCCAGAAATAGATGACTCGGTTTAAGCAATTCAATAATTCGAATTTCTGTACGTAAATCGAATGTGAAACTTTAAACGCGTTTGTCTCAAAACTATGTTTTTTTGAATCGGTGACCACTGTAACTCAAAAACCGCTTAGTAAATTTAAATGAAATTTATACATCTTTTGGAATACATTATAAACTCGGGCCTGATCGAAGGATTTTTATTTTTTCAAAAATTTCAATTTTTTAAGACCAATTAACTGATGATTTTTTACCCAACAATCTAGAAAAAAAATTCTGATGCTGCCATTTTGTTACTTTTTGCAGAAAAAAAACCTTCGATCAGGCCCAGGATTATCTATTTACAAAACTATTCTTTTTATTTGATTGATTTTAGATGAATCTCTAAGTAGTTATGATGGTCAACGGCAGGACCGTTTTTTGAAACAGGGTCAACAAAAAGATATAACTTTGGGAATTTTTTTTTTTAATTTTTATTACTTCAAGTCAAAACATTGTATAATAATGTCGTATTAATATTTTTGTAAAAAAAAAACATCGTTTAATAACAAAGAAAAAATACTGAATATTCTCATTTTTTCGTGACTCCAAGTACCCCTAACCCCTTAAGGCGAGAAAAATTCGAATAATTGCCGGAAAACCCCTAAAAACAGCCCTTTTCTTTTTCTCAAACAACGTTTGCAAACTAAAGCGTAGTATCAATTTGAGCTTTATTGTTATTATATAAAGTTCATATTAAATTACAAGCACTCACTGTAAACTCCTTCTAAACGATTATTCAGATTTTGATAAATCTTTCTGAAGTTTGTTAAGGAAATTTTCTAGGATGTGCAATATTGTAGAAATAAGTGGAAAAAACGACATGTCATTGTTTGCATTGAAAATAAATGAAAACTATCATCTGCTATAAATTTCAGTTTACTTATGAACCTAGACAATATTAGAATATGTATAATAAATTTATAATCATGAATAAGAAAAATGAAATAAATAATGAAAACATTATTATTGCCAAAAAGCAGCTGAGATGTGCCAGAAATTAAAATAATATGAAATACAGTATATGTATGGCATATTGAATGATAAACATATGAACAGAATATGACAAATTAATTCACTTAAAACGTGAAATTAAGTATTATTCAGGGCCGGTCCTGCTTTTAATGCGATGCATGCGAAAAATACGAGTGCACGCCTTAGGAGGCGCCAACACAAGATTCGGATATTAAATTTTCAATATAGTTTTTTTTTTTCAATATATTATTTCTTTGCAATCTTTTACTAATCCTTCAACAATATTACTAAAATTCGTGAACATTTCACTTTAAAATAACAAATTTAAAAGTAAAGATGAATACATACAATTCGGCCCTCGCGATATCGATTAGGAGCAGTTTAAGATGCAATTTTGGATGTCTTAAATATTTAAAAAAAAAAAATCCAAAATGAAGTACCAGTGTTATGTTATGGTTATGGTTATGCTATACCGTTTGAAGGACTTCTATTTCCAATATAGTGTGGGAATTGAGACTCATAATTTTATTTAAGGCAGTTCTACATTTAACACAGCTCATATTATAAATGTATATGTATTTTGGCGTGAAGAGTAATTTAAAAAACAATAATTATTATTTTTAGGTAAATGGTGAATATTAGTATATTATATTAAAAAATTGTAGACATGGGTACAGGACAACGTCTGTCGGGTCATCTAGTATATAATAATAATCGGTGTTCTGCCCTAGGGCAGGTCCGTGAGCTGAGTAAAACTCCAACTCGATTCAGGGAAGAATAGTGTGAGAGGTTTTCCATTGCCATTTCACACCGCAGTGCCCGAGATGAGCTTATTTTCAATTGGAAACATATTTTTGATCTATATTTTCAATTGAAAATGGACATCGCGCTGCTCGATGTCAGATTACCAGAGCGGGGATTCGAACGCGCGACCCTGTCCATACAAAGTTAACGCGTTAACGATCTTCGCCACGACGAAGATATTATCTTCTATATATATATAAATAAGTCGGGTTTTCCTTCCTGACGAAATAACTCCAGAACGCACGAACCGATTTTGACAATTTTGCATTCGTTGGAAAGGTCTCGGGCTCCGCAAGGTTTATAGCTAAGAAAATTAGCGGTGCATGGCATCGTGCCCTAATGCAAATTGCTGGAATTTCACGCACAGTAATTGAAATTTTGAGTAATGACATTAGTGAGAATTATCAGAATTATGTTTGGTTAAGTCAACTAGCAATTCCTGCCGCAAAGAATAATGATGTACACGCATTGAATTTTACCTTTCAACCAAAAATTGCTGGCGATTTGGTGACATATCAATAATTCCGACTGGTTTTCCGTTTGACTTCAAACAATTGCAATTTCCAGTTCGCCTTGCGTTCGCAATAACAAGTCGCAAGGCCAATATCTTAGTGTTTGCGGGATAAATTTCAAATAGATTATTTAGAAAATCATTGTTTTTCACATGGGCAGTTATACCTTCCCTGTTCACGAGTTGGAAAACCATCCGCTTTGTTTGTGTTAACGTCAGACCAAAAAACAAAAAATGTGGTTTACCAAAGAGCACTTCAATGAAACGGATAATAGGCGGATTCACTTTCATTTACTTAGAGAAGTTCAACTAAAAAACACTTCATTTTTGTTGTACAATAAAATCAAATTTTTCCTTTTCAAATATAAAACAAACAAAAAAATTCTTCATCTTTCTCACGAAACCATCTGGTGGCGAAACGGAGTTCGTCGGGTTTGCTAGTATTTATATATATATTTATATATATATATATATATATATATATATATATATATATATATAAAGCGAGAGGTTTTTCTTCAGATGGTGAAATAATATAATAAAATTGTTTCTTGGGCATCCATCCAGTAATTAAAAAACAGTTTTAATGAAAAATGTTTTTTTTAAAGAACATACGTTTCGGGTCTTGATTTGACCCATCTTCAGTGCATACAATAAACTTTGAAAAACAACACAAAAACACAAAATTGCACGAAAAAATAACTAAATGTGAAATAAAAAAATTGATGAAACGTCGAGTTATGAAAAATTAAAAAAAATATTGTAAAATTAAAATAAATGATATAATTTATTATAAAAACGCTTCTTCCAAACGAACATGTTGTTAGTTTGGAAATTGTATTGACTCGTAATACAAATCGAACTATGTTCAGGAAAATTTTCACATAATTCCTTATTATATTATAGAAATATGTTTTTTTTTTACTATTTTAAATTTATTTGACCCTTTTTTTCAGACAAACAGACCCAATGTCTTTTATTAAATTATAAAGGAATTTTGCGATATGGTAGCTACGTCATTCAACCAATGCAAGATATCAATTTTATGGGAAAATTTTGTTCAAAGATAACACAGTATATTACATTGATCTAGTATTTTCTCAGAAATATTCGTTAAAAGTGTCGGAATAACAATTTATTTAATTTATCTCTTGTAAAATTACTTTTTTAAACTTAATTAACTTTTTTGTTTACTATTTATTATTGTTTACACATTTGCCAGAGTAAAAGTTCAGTTGATCCCTTTTATCCCACCCACGTGCCGCTTATCTTCTGATAGCGAAGTCGTAAGAATCAAGGTGATGACTGGTTATACATCTTTTGCCTTCTACTATCAAATATTTTTGTTAAAAAAATCTAATTTTATTTATTTTCAAATATCCGTGGTAGACCATTCAGTTTCGCTCTACTGTACCCATATACATACAAATGTGTTTTTTAATGTAAGTAATCAATAATTTTTAATTGATTTTATTACATAATTTTATTGTAAAAACAGTCCTTGATGCTATTGTGCACAAAAGACATAGAAATTGCTTTCGTAGACTCGCCACATCATGTAAAATCATATCGGTCATTATAACTGAACAGATTTTTTACTTCTCGAAGGAGAAGTTTAGTTTTCATCAAAAAATCCGATTCGGTAATTTTATGTTTTCTCGAAGTTTCAAGCCGTTCTGAATCGAATGAGACCAAATTTGGAAAAAGTATGTGTGTATGTATGTGTGTGAACAGATTTTTTGTCGTAAATCGACGTTTTCTCAAAATTCGCTAGACCGATTTAAAAAATTTAAAATCCATACGATGTAACTCGATGAGGACTATTATTTGTCATTGTTGTGCGACGATCGGCCAAGCCATTTTTTATAAATCGCAGAAAAGTGAAAAATTTTTCGTCTACGTTTTAGCCCGCAATTCTGAATCGATTTTGAAAACTCAAAAACCGTTCGAGAGATATTGGTTGGGAATCGTGCTGATTAGTTTTTGGTAGAGATCGGCCGGGCCGTTTTCTTACATAAAGGTGCTAAAAAAAAATTCGGCGATTTTTATTATTATTTTTTTGAAGATATTTACCATAGTCTTCTAGATCATACTAAAATATTACGGCCCTACGACAACTCGTTTAGCTTTAAAAATTCGTCAATGTCATTTTTGAGCATTTGTCAAAATTAGAACTTTCATCGGCGAGGATTATCGTTTCTCAGTTTTGTGCGACTATCAACCGAGCCGATTCTTTGTAATTTGGAAAAAAGTGTTAAACTTTTCGTCCACATTTAAGCTCATACTACCGAATCGAATTTAAAAAATCACAAACTGTTCGAAAGATATTACTTGGGAATGATACTGATTAGTTTTAGGTGAACATCTACCGAGCCGTTTTCTTGTAATTAACTGTTGAAAAAAAATTTTAAGCCGATTTTTTGGAACTAATTTTGGCGATATATATCATGGTCTTATAGAACTTACTGAAATATTACGGCCTTACGTCAAGTAGTTAAATTTTAAAAATTTATCAAAGTTTGAGAAAATGAGTAGTTCTTTTGGCATTTGTTAATATTGAAATTAGACGATTTACTTGGTATAACGATAAAGTACTTAGTCTTAATAAACCTACTAAACAGTTGAAGTCCTACAAAAAACTCAATTATATAATTATTGATTTTTGAAAATTTGCTTTTAAAAAATACTCCGATCGGGTTGACGAGTTCGATTTTCAATAATGTGTAATAAATTCACTTCGAATACTTTTAACTACTCATAAATTGATTTATCTATCATGGATTAAGTCGATTATTTACACAAATTGGGATGTTCATGTAACTTGCCTCAAGGCAAAATACCAACTAGTTAAAAAATAGGTCATTATAAGCGATATCTTATATATATCTTATATATAGAAATGGAGCTCTCGATCAAAGGATCCGCTAAAGCTCGAAAACGGCTAAACCGATTTGGCCAGTATTAGTCTTGAAAAATTTTTGCTAATCAGTAGGTTGTCGGAAAGGTATGTGGGAGTTGTAATGATTATGATAATATATTAAATTAAAAACTCCCAACATAAAAAATATATCAAATTTATTGACTATAAAAATATTACGATATCAAAAATATACATGACATGTCCCATTGTTTTTTACAAATCCAAACCAGCCTGCTTGATATCCCCACACACTCCCTGCCCAGTGTTGATCTCACAGTTTAAAAAGAAAATACAGGGAAACACGTTATAAAAATGTGGTGGGAAAGCAGATAATAGCAGACCAGTGTTGTAATACTGGTCAATTACAAATTTCCATGTTTCGTCAGCAGATCCACCGTATGTGGTGATTCGACCTGCCATCAACTCCATATTCTGCATAAGGTTCTGATTAATGTTTAGAATGCATAATTTATGGGTACAGTTTCCATTTCTGCAAGCGTTGCATTCGTATCTGATGAGTTCCGATCAGAGAAAGAAGTTGGCTCTTTATCCAAATCAGGATCATTGGTTTCTTTGACATAAGAGTCCAGAATAGTGGAATCCAATAAATTATGTCAAATTTTGTTTTGACTCGTCGTTGTCACCGATAATGGGAGGTAGCATTATAAGACGATTTGTTGAGTTAACAGAGAAAGAGAGGTTGAATTGCATTCCAATGAAAAGTTCAGGCTCCAAATTATTTTTTCTGTCAGCAATAAATACTGAGGTCTGGGTATACCAAATGAGTAACCTCGGAAGTCTGATCCAGATAGTGAGTGCGTTAACTATGATGGATTGAAGTGGACGTACCTTATAGGTCGTCTCTGAAGACCAGTGATTATGGTGCTGCGTCAAAATCAATTTTTCTTAAATCTTCGAAAAATAAAACTCCTTTATTTTCATCTCCATCGTCGTGGGTCACCAATGTGGGAGTTGTCATGATTATGATAATATATTAAATTAGAAACTCCCAACATAAAAAATATATCAAATTTATTGACTATAAAAATATTACGATATCAAAAATATACATGACATGTCCCATTGTTTTTTACAAATCCAAACCAGCCTGCTTGATATCCCCACAGGTAAGATATTTTTTCAAAATCGCGTAAAAACTATTTCAATTTGAAAATTTTTGTAAAAGCGTAGTTTGAATCAAACAATGGACGGTGGCTAACACGTCAAATGTCGAACGTTTTTGACAGATGATGTTCAATTACGTTTAATAGGATGATTTTACGTGAATATTATTCATTAACTTCCCGTAGAGCAAATTATAGTAATCGCAAAAAAAATCGAAAATGAAAATTTTTATATATGTCTACGTTTCAAAGGTTTCTGAATATTTTGGCATACCTTACAAGAAATTGATGTATGTGTGTGTGTACGTGTGTGTGTGCGGATACAAATTTTCGTCGACGATTTCGAGAACACCATTCACCCGATTTGAATAATTCAAAAACGTTCGATTCGTATTGATAAGGAGACGTGCTGATTAATTTTTGGTGATGGCAGGTCCAGCCGTTCCGAAAATACGGGGCACAAAGTGCCAAAAACGGTAACTCAGTTTTTAAGAGAACGGAGCGTCCGATTTTAATAATTCAGAAAACATTTTACTTGTATTGACGAAATGAACAACTGGTAAAATTTTTGGGAAGGCAGGTCTAGCGGTTACGGACTCTCAATAAAAATAAGTTAAAAAATTGCCATTTGGCGGTCAAAAATGTTTATAGGACATATGTATATCAAATTATCAGATATTTTATAGAGATTTTAATAATGTGTACCCATTTTGTGTAAATTTTTGTGGGTTCCGTACCAAGATTTTTAATTTTAAAATTCATGTATATGGTTCAAACAAATGTTCTCGACATTTTCGACAGTATGGAATAACCCATTTGAATAATTTAAAAATCCTTAGATTCGTATTGATAAGAAGGCGTGCTGATTAGGTTTTCGCGAACGCAGGTATAGCCGTTCCAAAGATACGGCAAAAAGTGCCAAAAATGGTAACTCAGTTTTTAAGAGGACGGAGCGTCCGATTTTAATATTTCAAAAAAACATTTTACTTGTATTGACGAAATGTATAACTGGTAAAATTTTTGGGAAGGCAGGTCCAACGTTAATAAAGTTAAAAAAATGTCATTTGGCAATCATTTTTTTAAATAAAAAAATTATCCGATATTTTATAGAGATTTTAATATCGTGTACACATTTTGTGTAATTTTTTTTGGGTTTTGTACCAAGATTTTTAATTTTGAAGTTTTTTTATATGGCTCAAACAAAAGATCTCGACATTTTTGACAGTATGGAATAACCGATTTGTATGAATAAAAATCATTCGGTTCGTACTCGATTAAATTAAAATTAAAAAGAAAACAAAATTTCCAAAAAAAATTAAAGTTTCAAAAAATTCAAATTTTCGAAATTTTTCATTTCATTTCAAAAACAAAACTATATTTCGAAAATTTAAAAAAAAATTGATTTCTTACAAAAATTTGAGAATATTTCGAAAATTAGAAAAAATGGAATATTTTCAAAAATTTGCAAATTCTAAAAATAGTTAAAAAAACTTTTTTTTTTAATTCTAAGAAAATTTAAACTTCGAAAAAAATCTAAATTTTAAAATTTCTAACTTATCTTTTTTGATATCAAATTCAAAAAAATTGACTCTTGTAAACGTACATGTAAGTTGTTTATAAAATACGATCGTCGCTCAATTTAAAAAGCACTTATAAAAATGTTATGGTCGTGTTTCAATACAGAATTGGCCCCACCCTGGTATTTAAATAATTTTGATGCCATTTTATAGATATTTTCGAAAAAATCCGATGTACCAAATTTCAAAACCGTAGCTCATCATTTGGCCGAAATATCATTGAAAATGTGTGAAAGTGGCCCTTTTTTCAAAGTCGTTTGTTGTCGCAACTGTAAAAGATATCGACAAACAAATAACGCCATTCTATTCACAACGATGTGTATTATATTATTATAAACAAATATTGTTTAATAATTATTTTTAGTGCATGAAAAAGTAAAAATAGTTTTTTGATTTAAATTTTCGGGTGGTGCGGTTGTTTGGGCTAATTTTTAATTAGCATCATTAGAAAGGCTATTCAATTTTCTTTCACTGTCCAAAATTTCGTTTTATTTCATGTGGTAGAACACATTCAAAAGTAGAAAAAACCTGAGCAAGAACACGCTCGCGCTCATATAACACCCGTGTTAGTCGTCTCTGATTTGCAACGACTAGCAACGAACATTTCTTTATAAATTTTTTTTAATAAAACACAAGATATATACATTTTTATTTTGAATAATTATATATTTATATGTATGTGTATAATAATAATAATATTCATATATAATTAAATATATATTATTTATATATTGCACAAGTATACTATATGATTGATATTTTATACAATTATCACTCACAAGTCGTTGCAAATCAGAGACGACTTACACGGGTGTTATATGAGCGCGAGCGTGTTCTTGCTTAGGTTTTTTCTACTTTTGGATGTGCTCTACCACATGAAATAAAACGAAATTTTGGACAGTGAAAGAATATTGAATAGCCTTTCTAATGATGCTAATTAAAAATTAGCCCAAATAACCGCACTATCCGAAAATTCAAATCAAAAAACTATTTTCACTTTTTTATGCACTAAAAAATAATTATTAGACAATATTTGTTCATAATAATATAATACACACCGTTGTGAATAGAATGGCGTTATTTGTTTGTCGATATCTTTTACAGTTGCGACAAAAAACGACTTTGAAAAAAGGGGCCACTTTCACACATTTTCAATGATATCTCGGCCAAATGATGAGCTACGGATTTGAAATTTGGTATTTCAAATTTTCTCAAAAATACCTATAAAATGCCATCAGAATTATTTAAATACCAGGGTGGGGCCAATTCTGTATGGAAACACGCCCATACTCTTTACAGTATATATTTATTTATTTTTGTATTTCTCTTTATTGAATTACAATCTGTCTTTACAAAAAGGAAGACATTCAGTAATTTCGATGATATATGAAATATTAAACTTTAGATCTAAAAGGTTACTCAGTAGTAAGCCTTTTCAATTTTGATATATTGAATTTAAATATTGTGATTATATAGAGTAAACTTAAAAATAAAATGATCTATGAGGTAAATGAGTATAAATGTGAATTATAACAACAAATAAAAAAAGACAATATGTATTTATAATAAATTATCTATTTGAAGATCTTCAAAACAATTATGGATTACTTTCATTCCTCGAATGTTTAATTACGGTACGGGAAGATCCAGCAATTTGTGCGCCCCACTAGTTTATGATTAAATTGTAGTAAGTAGTTTTGTTCGTAGTTATATTTATACACAAAAACGTTATTAAACGGATCGCAAGTGTTACAAGAAATAGAAACCCAAAATATCAACTTTTTTGAAATGTTAATATGAAAATGCACTTTTGGCGTTGTAGCACTCTTGTTCTGCAAATCATATTTTTCTTAAACACGGTGCTCTGAAAGATCTCATTTGTATTATTATATACTCATTGGTATTTATAAAGCATTTTCTAGGTTATATTATTTTTTATTTATATTTTATATTATCAAAGTTATAATTTTCCAGAATTTATCGAAGAATAGATAGTAATATATGAAGGTCCGGGGTTAAAAAGGTCCACCACCGATGTGTCAAAAACCAGTAAAGTTAAGCATTGTTTAACAACAATATTTGAAAGTAGAGTTAAAAAGACTTTGATTCTCATGACTTGACTATCGGGAGATAAACGGTAATCTTTGAAAATCCATAATAAAAGTATTTACCGATGGTAGTTTTTTATCATTCGTTAAAAATGTAATTATTTTGTAAAATACCTTCAAAATTAAAATAAGACATTAAACCAGTTTGCCACCTGGCCATTCCAAGTTACTCCGCCTATAGGGTAAAAAGGTCTAAATAACAAATTTTTGAAAGACAGCGAAAAAGCACATTTCTACAATGATGAAGTAGCTGGCAGTTTTACTGAACGTAGTCAGATAATTGGTCGTTTGAAATGTGTTATTTGTTGTGATATAATTGGTTTGATTATTATAATATAATTAATATTTGCTCAAAGTCAAAGTGCCTCGCCCTGCTTTTCATATGTACATTTTATTAAATTTACTGCAGTCTATTTAAAAGCAGGTGAAAGAGGAAACACTTAATTCATTTTCTATCTCTCCTCGCAGAAATTTGAAAATTTTGTATAAGCTCAGTATTATTTACAATTATACACAAAATCCGGAATCCAACAAGAATCTGAAAAACGAAACGGAAATGGGATATTGTATGTTTAGGTTGAAAGCAAAACTGTCAGAAATTAGTTCTTTTTTTAGGTAATTGATTAATAATTGTTGTATTATATTTTTTTATTTCACATTTATTTATTTTTTCGTGCAATTTTGTGTTTTTGTGTTGTTTTTCAAAGTTTATTTGTATGGTGAGTTGCTTTACTTTTCTTTATTTTATGGTTGTTTTTTCATATATACTTTTCATATACATTGTTTTACTTATTTTTGTTCTGTTAATTATGTATATTTTTTATATTGTTTTAATTTGTAACCCTGAATTATTTAATTGTAGCACTGAAGATGGGTCAAATCAAGACCCGAAACGTATGTTCTTTAAATAAAAACATTTTTCATTAAAACTGTTTTTTAATTACTGGATGGATGCCCAAGAAACAATTTTATTATATTATTTCACCATCTGAAGAAAAACCTCTCGCTTTATAACTATATATATCTATATATATATATATATATATATATATATGTGTGTGTTCAATTATAAATTTGTTGTGTAAGAGCAAATACACATACCCCACACAGTAGCAATATACTTACATGTACACAAGCACGTGCATGTTTATAAAATCTTTTTCAAACACTTTTGTTTTTAGCACTAGAACAACACAATATTCAATTGACACACAGATAACAACGTCATGTTTAATTGCTTCATTTATAAATCCATTTTTGAAAATAAATGTGAAGGGCAATCGGCATATGCAACTGTCTTTGAATCGCAGAGTTCACACTGAACAGTTTTCAGAGAACCACTCGTATTGTGTATCTAATACTCACACATCAGTGCTTGAAAATGCAAAATGATAACAGTATATTTGTAGAAAAGTAGATTCCTGCTTTGTTCCATTTTTATTTGTGAATTATAAATATGTGCCTATAATTAACTGAAACAGTAGTACAGCCGCAGATATATCGCTATTGTATATATATATATATATATATATATATATATATATATATATATATATATATGTTGATAGTTTTGTCGACGTTGATACATATTTGTAATATTTTTGCAGCCCTACCGTCGATTTTTTTTTAATATTAACTTTTTTTTAATATTGACGTATATTAACTTTTTTTATTTCAACGGTTGGGCTGCAAAAATATTACAAATATATATATATATGTATGTATTAAAAGACGATTTAGCGAAGGTTGCTTAATATCTTTACACAAGGATACAGCCATAAATTTAAGAACTGACAACAATTCGCTTTGCAATGACTATAAAATAACTCTCGACTATTTTCAAAAACACCACCACATCTGAATGAAGCGTGTATTTTTATTACTTTATTATTTTACAAAAAACATATGTCTGCCGGTCTTTTTTACACTTTCTCAAAAAAATTGTTAACACAATTCATTCAGTTTTTAGACGTTAGTCAATTTGTACACACTAGAATGTAAGCAAAAATTGTCTAAAAAATTAATTAGTTTAAATGTTCCAATTATTAATAGCCTGGTTATCACAGTGTAATAGTGTAGTGTATTTTTGTGTAATTAATTCTGTAAGTACTTATATATAAGTTATAACTTTATATTATTGCCTCCTACATCATATAAAATCTTTTAGTTTTCCACTGAATGACGGTCTCGATGAAGACCGAAACGTATGGATAAATAAAGTATTTAAAAACTACTTTAGTTTTTTTTCTTTACTTGGTGTTACTGCCCGATTCTAAATAACTCATCAAAATATGTATGTATATATTAATATATATATATATATATATATATATATATATATATATATATTTGTTTCAACTTTGATATGTACCTGACATTTTTTTCGGGGTCGAATAAAAAGATTTAATAAAATATTTTCTAAAGAATCAAAAAAATGCTCAAGTTGATTTGATTTAAATCTAATAAAAAATTAAAATATTTTTATAATCTAAAAAGGTATTTGGAAAGTTGTAACAGGTATTTATTTATTCATTTTTTTAATAAAAAAAATGTATTAGTGATACATTTATTGTATATTCTCAAATATTTTATATAAATATTTACAGAACTTGATGAAGATTACACAAAGATAGTGACGAAACTAGTCCAAAGTCAATTAATTTTTTTTTATTATTTATATTTTTATTGTAATGTCCATAACGATAATGTCATATATATATATATATATATATATATATATATATATATATATGGATGCGTGTATTTTTGTAAGTGTTTGCTTGCATTCAATAATAAATTTATATACCAATAAAAATTCAGCTGAAGCACTGTCGTACCTGTTAAAGCGTCGCTAGGTAAGGTGCTATATCCCTACAAAGTGAATTGTGTGCGCTTGCATATAAGATTCCACATAGTTTATCTAACGTATTTTAAATATCTTTATGTCGTACTGACATTATTCATAGTTCTCATTTTAAATTCAATACAATCGTTAACTGTTACGAAAGCATTTCTGTTTGTTTGGTAGTACTCTGTGTGCAGATTATATTAATTATTTACGAAGAAAATGTAAGAACAAAGTGTTTAAAATATCTTAAAATATAATATTAAAATTAGATATAAAAATAAAATCAAAACAGCCGTCGTGAATGCACAAAACGCCACAATTTACAAATTACAACTTAGCCAATAGCATTGTTCTCAAATAAATCAATCAATCATTCAAAAATGCTATAAAAATGCCTTCTTTCATTATTTAATCAATAATTGTCAAATTTTCTTTATTATCATCAGAGAAATCGATTAATAAATTTTGTCAATTATAATTATATTACTTTATATTCAGAACACTACTCATGTCATATTACATGGTGATTATATTTTCTTCAATAATATGTTTAATGTTTTATATAAATAATTATTAGTAAATTAACTAGCAACATTTGTAGTAGTAAAAAGCTACAAGAATTGATTCATTAATTGATGATTTTTAATTGATTTAGTATTGATAAGTTTAAACATTCATTTACTTAAGCCAATAAATAAAAAATAACAAGCGTTAAAAATATACTTATTTACATACACCGCCTGTACTTACATTGATTTATTGTGATATAAAAAACGTTTCATTTTCAACATTTAAATTTAATTCTTTATTAATTTCATCATTTATCAATTTTAAAGACGCCTATTATTTCCGACACTTTTCTGACTATATAC
Source organism: Ctenocephalides felis (assembly GCF_003426905.1). Classification (NCBI taxonomy): domain Eukaryota; kingdom Metazoa; phylum Arthropoda; class Insecta; order Siphonaptera; family Pulicidae; genus Ctenocephalides; species Ctenocephalides felis. The sequence goes on along the minus strand of NW_020537646.1, from coordinate 60,388,848 downwards.
ATATACGTAGAAGAATCAATAACGTCAGTCTTTTGTATAGGCATTGTACCAAGTTGGGTTGTATAGGTTGTAATCAAGTAGGAGTGTAATTTGGATTCTGTTTCATTTATACAGTTTAAGTAGTCATATCAAATAATCGTTTTTAATTTTTAATTTTTTAATCTTGTAAATTTAAGATTTATATTTTTTTATTAAATGTATGTTTATTCACGACAATCAATTCGTTTGGTTTACTACATGCTAATCTAATTTTAATCTTAAAATTAATTAACTATAATGTACACATAAAATAAAAATCACATGTCCACTACGCATACACATACACATACACACACTGCCAAAGTATATTATTTTGGAAACATTGTACATTTGTAAATTACCATTTACCAAATAGCTTTGGCAGAGCCCTATAGTTGGATACCATACATACAAACCGACTTGAGAAATAACTCAAATCATAGACCTATAGGACTTCTAATTGTTCATCACATTTGTATGTGGATTTTTTAATTAAGTTTTTTCTCTACGTACATTCCCAAGTATTTCATATGATCTCGGCTTGCAATTTGTTCATTAAAAATTGTGACACGCAGGCATGTTCACTTGCACAATTGTGATATGAATATATTTTGAGGTATTAATTGTGAATCACCACAATCTAAACCATTTATTAATAATTTTTAGGTGTGACTGCAACGGCGTTGAAACCATAGAAGAATTTTGGTTTCTAGCTATAATGCTCGTGCCACCTGTAAATAAATTCAGATTAGTGTTGTTGTATAGAGGTAAAATCAGCAGTAAAAAATGAGAACAACGTTGAGCCTAGGCCACTTCCATGCGGGACATCTGCATTCACTTCTCGGAGCTCAGACTGAGTGCCGGTGATCAGGGCCGTGCCTGGGTATGTGGCCGCCTGCGTGCGAGCATTTTTTGACCGCCCTTGAAAATAACGTAATAGGAAAATATCAAATATATTCTCGACTTGTAATTTTTATGTTTTCTCTACGTTTCTAGTCATTCTGAATTGTTCGAGACCAAATTTGTAAAAAAGTGTGTATTTGAGCCGATTTTTAATTTTTGTCAACGTTTTCTCTGAGAAACGAGCAAATCGATTTCAAAAATTTAAAAGTCATTTGATGTAATTAGATAACGACTACCGTCTGTCAGTTTTGTGCAACAATCGGCCAAGCCGTTTCTAATCAACAGAAAAGTGTACAAATTTTCGTACATGTTTTAGCCAAAAATCCTGCATCGTTGTTAAAAATTCAAAAACTGTTTAAAAGATATAATTTGGAAATCGTGCTGATTAGATGTAAGAGATCGGACGAATCTTTTCTTCGTATTTAATTGTTAAATATTCATATTAATATATTTTTACGATGATATTTATAAAACTTTTTTGGCGATAGAGATCATGATCTCAAATGTAACTAAATATTTCGACTCTACGACAAGTTGTTTTAATTTTCAAAATATTATCACAGTTTGAAACAATGAGCAGCACTTTTTTACGTGAGGCAAAATTTCATCTTTAGTCGCCGTTTTTTAGAAATACCCAATCCTATTTGAAAAATCGATGAAATTCGATAAGCACTCGTGCTGGTTACTTTTGCTTCACGATCGGTCGAAGCGTTTCTTTAGCATTGTCAAAAGTGTCAAATTTTTCGTCCACGTCATAGTCTAAATTTGTGGTTAAAAACCATTACAAAGATATTATTTGAGAATTGTGCTGATTAGTTTTTCTCAATGATCTGTCGAGTCGTTTCTTAGTTATTGATTCACAATTTTTTTTGGCGATTTTGGATCCTGTTCTTAATGAACATACTACACATTTTTTTTCTTGTTCAATAATATTTAATTTTGAAACCATTTATAAAAAATAAATAACATGTTTAGAAAATTTGTACAAAATTTAATAATCTGCGATAGTTTTTCACATTGCAATGCACTCATGAATTAATATTTTGTTCATAGTTAAGTAGATTATTTACACGTGTTCAAATTTACCGAGCCGTTTTCTTGTAATTACCTCTTGAAAAAAAAAATTAAGCCGATTTTTATGGAACTTTTTTTAGCGATATATATCATGGACTTACTGCAATATTGCTGCCTTACGACAAGTAGTTGAATTTTAAAAATTCATCAAAGTTTGAGAAAATGAGTAGTTTTTCTGACATTAGCTAAAATGAAAATTAGACGATTTACTTTGTATAACGATAGAGTACTTGATCTTAATGAACATACTAAACCATTAAAGTCCTACAGAAACTGGTTCAATTATAAAAAATATTAATTTGTGAAAATTTGCTTTAAGAGAATACTCCGAGTTAACGTATTCGTTCGTTCATTTTCAATTATGTATAATAAATCCACTTGAAATACTTTTAATCACTCATAAATTAATCTATTTCATATTGATTAAGTTGATTATTTACACATTTCCGGAACTTCATGTAACTTGCCTCAAGGCTACATACCAACACCAACTAGTTTGGAATAACTTTAGTAGCTAGCAGATTTACAATTAACTGATTCAAAAGTAATCTTTTAAAGTCTATTGATATTTTTGGCAAAACCTATGGTTTGATATAATGAGGCTGGATGCTTTTCCAGGCTTTGTTATAAGTATAATTTTTGCTATTTTATGTTTTTCAGGAAACTTACAAAGCTTCAGGATTGCGTTAAAGACAATAGTTAGAAATATTAATAATACGACGGCCGATTCTTTAAGCGTTTTCATTGATATGTGGTCATGGAGATTAGTTTTGGCTTTACTGATTTGATATTTTATTTTGTTAATGATTTTTTAAATGTAATCTTAGCTCATATGTTTCAGCACCATCTGTGCAAGTTTGTGGAGCTAAGTAAAAAGATATGAATAAATTTTAAAGGCTTGAGGGTGGAACATTCAGTTGCGTCATGAAGTATATTAGTTAATTGGCTTTTGTATTGTTAATATCATATTCATTTTTGACCTTCCTATACGCTCCAAATATTGCAACACCTATACCCGCGCACGGTATGACAGACAGTAACTTTGGCTTCTTATATCTTACTATTTTTATTTAAAACCATTTGTTTTTTTTATTTTACAGGAACTACAAGTGGTACAACAAAAAATATCAATTGTGACTATAAACTATTTAATACTTCAATGATTATCAGACATTCTATAACTGCCTACAAAAATCATATTTTTTCTTATAGTCTAGGAAGAAAGGGCATTAAATTTTTTGTTCCAGAATTAAACATAAATTTCCTTAAAATTCTTAAAAATCACTTATCTTGAGATCATTTTAATATAAAATGAATTTATATTGTATATAATTATATATATTTGCATATAATTTTATACAGTGGATCTTATACCCGCGTCGGTCTCACAAACCGACTAGACAACAGTATGCCTACAGGTCCCGGTTGCAGTGTTGCAGAACTTTGTACTATATGCTAACTTAAAGCTAGCCTGAAATCATGCAGCTAACAGAAAGTGTAAACTCACAAAATTCTTGAAAAAAAAATTACTAAAAACTGATTCGTCGGTCTCACATATCAATGCGCGGGTATAGGAAGTTTTTTTTTACATATTTCTTTTATTGGCTTTTGATAAACATTTAGCCACATACATAATATACGATATATAGGTCGCATATACATAATATTAATCACTTATATCTTTACTTTACTATCATTAATTAACTTAATTATGTAAGGATAACCATTCAAAGGCCGTGAGGCGATAAGTATACCTAATCGGCCCTAGACAGAGATCGGGCTCAAAATTTCAGAGAATGTTTGTACTCAAAATATACTTCAATGCTGCGAGTTTCAGGTCTTTATTTATAACCGCTTCTGATAAAATAAAAACTACTGAAAATTATAAAAAAATAATTTTCTCAGAGTGTAATTATTCTATTGATCTAAATACCAAAAATAATTTTGGGGCTTAATGGTAGTTATCCAAAGAAAAAATATGAGATGTATAGGCTCACAAGAATCTAAAAAAAACGAGTTTATATTTTTAACTTTCATTTTTAACCAACTTACGGTTACAACACAGTTCTAAAAATATCTCTTTTGAATTCTCTATTCAATTTCCTATGAACCTATGACCTTTCAGACTTTTTAAAAACGGTACTACATATTGAAGTGATTAAATCATTCGAGTAAGATGTATTACTCATTGTCAGTACTTCGGCTTTCGATCTATGTTTCGCAAAAATCTCATTGAAAATCATTCATCACCACTGCTGAAAAGTTTGTTTGCCGATCATAGTGATAAGTTTATTTAACTTCCCGTAGGGCAAGTTATAGTAATCGCAAAAAAATCGAAAATGACAATTTTTATATATCTTTACGTTTTAAAGGTTTCTGAATATTTTGGCATACCTTAGAAAAAATGGATGTATGTGTGTATGTGTGTGTGTATGTGTTTTTTTTTGCATAACTAAGGAAATGCCTTTATGCATCCCAGACTGATCTTCTGTCTGTTAGGCATTACTTCGTGGGGAGAGGATCTAGAATGTTATCATTCTTAACTTGTTATAATCAATGTTATAATTCATAAACATTAAATGAGCGAAGTCCCATTCGCCCTTTCTCTTTCTATAGAAAGCAGGGCAATTAATACGTCTCTCGTAAATCTGTCTATGGCGTTTAAGCAGATTAACTTATCAGCATCACTTCAACAACGTTACCTGGGGTAATTCTGCGTCTCAATGTGTCTTCCTCATCATCCCGTAGAGCACCAAATCGCGGGCACACGAAGAACACATGCTCAGCATCTTCAATTTCGCCCAAACAATATGTGCAATCCGGCGAGCTATCGTGCTTGAAGCGGTGTAGGTAGGCTCGAAAACAGACGTGCCCCGATAGCATTTCCGTAGTATAATAATTTACTTCGCCATGCTTGCGGCATAGCCAGACTTTGATGTTAGGAATGAGACGATGCGTCCATCTGCCCTTCACTGCGACATCCCACAGTTGTTGCCATCAGTCAATGCTGTTCTGCCGTTCTTCTAATCTCAACTTTTCAGGACTCAGTTGTTGATGTTTTCTATGGTAAATTATCCGTCTTTCCTCTGCTAAGACTAAGAGAGGCAGGGTTCCTGAAATGACGCACACTGCTTCCTCCGATATTGTGCGAAATGCGCTAGCAATTCTTAAAGCACTCAGACGATGTATAGGTCCTGCCATTCTCTTTGATTTTCGAGATTTGAGAGTATCAGCCCATATGGAGATACCATATGTCAGCACCGAGGTAACCACTGACGATAGTAATATCCTTCTGGTTTGTTTAGGGCCTCCAACATTGGGCATCAGTCGAGCAAGTCTCGTCCTAACTATTGATGCCTTAGCACTAACGTGTTCCACCTGTTGATTGAAATTCAATCGAGCATCAAGCATTGTATGTGTATGTGTGTGTACGTATGTGTGTGTGCGTTAATGCCAGCATTGAAAGGCAAATAAAATCGGTTAACAACTTCTCAATCAAATTTTTCAAGATACGTCACAAAAATTCGTTGGGTAGTCGATGCAGTGCACGGAATGCTGAAACAGAAATAACGTCTATTAGATCTCAAATTCGATAATAAAATGTTACCTAGAGTCGGTAATTTTTATAGAATTGCATCATTTCTTCACAATCAGTACAGTAAACGTCTTATTTCTGATGAAGAGAACTCAGACGAAATTGTTGAAATGATTAAATCTTGGAATTACACTAATAACACACTGGCTGAAGAAGTCGAGAAAAGTGGTTGGCAGCGAAAAAAACTTCCTTTCGAAACATAATTTAAATAAAAATACAATTAGAGCTTGAATGACTGAACGGGAATCTGTATTTCTCATAGTTGTCAATTAATTTCGCAATTCAAGAATATTCTCACGTTGTAATCCAGTAAATATATAAAGTTGCTCATCAGTTATTGGCAAATCATCATGTGTCGAATCACATTCCATAGCCAAACTTTCCATCATTTTAGACGATTCTGAAGATCTCACAGTACTCAAATTAGAATAAACTTTCAAGTGGTTTAAATCCGTATAAAAGCGCTTTTTATGAGATGATTACTGCAGCATCGATTCCCATTTGAAATAAAAATTCTTTTTTAACTTCCCGTAGGGCAAGTTATAGTAATCGCAAAAAAATCGAAAATGAAAATTTTTATATATCTTTACGTTTCAGAGGTTTCTGAACATTTTGGCATACCTTAGAAAAAATGGATGTATGTGTGTGTGTGTGTGTGTGTATGTGTGTGTGTATGTATGTATGTGTGTGTATGTATGTGCGGATACAAATTTTCGTCGACGATTTCGGGAACACGGATCAACCGATTTGAATAATTCAAAAAACATTCGATCCGTATTGATAAGGAGACGTGCTGATTAGTTTTTGGCAAAGGCAGGTCAAGCCGTTCCGAAGATACGGGGCAAAAAGTTCCGAAAACGGTAACTCAGTTTTTAAGAGAACGGAGTGTCCGATTTTAATAATTCAAAAAACATTTTATTTGTATTGACAAGATGAAAAATCGATACAACTTTCATGAAGGTAGGTCCAGCGGTTTCGGAGATATAGAGGAAAAAGTAAAAAAATGAGCCATTTGGCGGTCAAAAATGATCATTAGACATATGCACATCAAATTATCAGACATTTTATAGAGATTTTAACAATAAGTATACATTTTGTTAACATTCCTATCGGTTCCGTACCAATGCTTATGCGTTAGACAGCGACGCGGCGCTTACGCGCTTTATATTTTGTCCCTATGTAGTTAAAGCAGTACGATTGCTTTGAAAAAAAAGTTCAGATCTTCCACAATATGTCAAAATAAAGAAAAAAAAAATTTTTTTCAAAAAAAAAAAAAATTTAAAAATTTTTTTTTTTTTCAAAAAAAACTAATTTTTTGTCCAATTTATAGTTTCTCAAAAATCTTATTTTTTCAAAGTATTTTTTTTTCAAAAATGTTAATCGTTTTAAAAAAATAATAATAATTTTTGGTACGGGAAGTTCCAGCAATTTGCCTTAAGGCACGATGCCCTAATTGCCTTAAGACAGAATTCCACTTACAGCTAGTTTCACAATTCGTCAGAAATTTGTTATTTTGTCGTACAAAATTTATAATTAGTTCCATCAGTTTTAATAAGTTACTAATAAGTTAGTGAGCTGAGTGATCCTCGCCTCTGGGTGCAGGTAGAATTTTTGTTAAAATGATCCCCATTAGTGGGGACATAGTGTCAAACAATGCTGGTGATGTAATCAATAAATCACACAATAATTTGAACACAACGCTATGTTCAGGTATATCAGATACAGCCCGAAACCCGCTGACCAGCTCATGCGACGGTATGACTAGTAAAGTAGAACCAGTGGCTGAACTGTCACATATAATTCCGGAAAATGTCATTTTACAACGGAATGAGTCATTGAAGTGCCTTGAGAATCTGATAAATGAACTGCATATGATTGTCAAATCAAAGTCAAACATACATAAAGAGGTGAAAATAAAAACAGGCAACATAGCGGCCGTAATTAAAAGATTTATTGATTTAGACAACCAATTGTTAGAGGAAAAAGGCCGAACCACGGATGATACGGAAGTTATGATAAATGAAGTGCAATGTTGTGAGACAGCCCCTATAGAAAAAAGTGTACGGCAGGACACAAGCAAAGCCACAAGAAACCGAAACTCACAACATATAAGCAATAATCAGGTTAATGAGAAAAATGGTTTGCCAAGACGTCAGACGATCATAGAAATATGTAATGAAGAAAAAATCGAGGTAAATGACTGGCATAAAGTTCAGCCGAGAAAACAGAAAAAAAAGGAAGCAAGGTACATCTGTCAGAACAGGACTCTAACCATAAAATGATAAAAAATCATAGAATTTTTCCAAAACCAAATGCCTTATTAATCCGGCCGACCGAAAAAGTTAATTATTCCGAAATATTACGTCGCATCAAACATGATGTCCCTGATGACAAGGTAAATACGACAGTAGAGAAAATAAACAAAACCAGAAATGGAGACTTGTTGATAACTATTTCTAAGAAAAGTGAGGACAAAGGCCAAGGACTGCAACAGATTATCGCAGGTGTGTTAAAGGATGAGGCCGAAGTTATTTATAAGGGGCACCAAGAAACTATAGAAATAAGGGATATTGATGATGAAACCTCAAAAATTGATATCCAGATAGCACTACAAAAAGCAACCGGGGGAGCCTGCAACACACCAGCAGAAGAAATTAGGCTTCGTAAGGCATATAGAGGTACCCAGATTGCTACTGTAGCTCTTCCAGCGGCAGTTGTACACGATCTGCTCAAAGCAAGTAGCAAAATACGAATTGGATGGGTCAACTGTCAAATTAAAATCATCAAGAAACCAATTCGATGTTTTAAATGCTGGCTATTCGGACATTATGGATCACAGTGCAAGAGCGAAGTGAATCGGACCAATCTATGCTTTAGATGTGGACAAGATGGTCACAAAATAGCCAACTGTATAAATGCAGCAAAATGTGCACTATGCGCTGAAAATGGAAACTCTGAAAATGTAGCACATCATGCCGGCACTCACAGATGTCCTCTATATAGGGAGGCCATAGAGAAAATAATGAACGCAAAAGCATGAAGATAATACAGCTAAACATGAATCATTGTGAGGCTGCACACGACTTGCTTATGCAGACGGTAAGAGATATAAAAATTGATGTTGCCCTCTTATCAGAACCTTACAAACATCTAACTGATTGGCCATGGGAAACGGACAGTACCACCAAAGCCGTTATTTGGTCCTGTGGCAAGTTTTGTTTCCAAAATGTTGTTAACAATAGCAACGCAGGATTTGTCGCAGCATCATTAGATGGCATACATTTATACAGCTGTTACGCTCCACCTAGTCTTTCTTTGCCAGATTTTGTCGATTTTTTAGATCGTCTTGTGGAGGATGCAAAACGACACCACCCCGTAGCGATAGCCGGTGACTTTAACGCATGGGCGGTAGACTGGGGAAGTAGGAAGACTAATGCAAGAGGTAAAGCACTTTTGGAGGCCTTCAATGCACTTGACGTGGTTTTACTTAATAGTGGTGATAAACCAACCTTTGAAAAGGGCAGTGCAAGCTCAATAATAGACCTTACTTTTGTTAGCAATAGCCTCGTCAGAGGAATTTGCAATTGGGAGGTATTAGATATCTACACTGCTAGTGACCACAATGCAATCATCTGGGAAATATCAACAGATAGAAACATTAGAAGACATGCGAAAATATCTAAAGCCATTGGGTGGAAAATAAAATCTTTTGATGAAAGCGCCATGAGAGTTGCCTTAAATTGCAAACCTATAATTTCAGAACACGCAGATGAGCATACTAGAGAGCTGATGGAGAGAATAACCGAAGCCTGTGATATCAGTATGACTCGTAAACATGGCATAAATCAAAGACAATCTGTGCACTGGTGGACTGAAGAAATCAGCTCTCTTCGTAAAGAGTGCCTAAAGAAAAGAAGGATCTCTCAGCGTGGATTTAGTCTCAGTAATTCTGCACAACTGGTAGTGGAATATAAACAAGCACGTAGACAACTAAATAAAGCTATCAAAGATAGTAAAGTTAGGTGCTGGAAAGAACTTTTGGATGAAGTCGAGGAAAATCCATGGGGAAGACCTTATAAGACTGTAATGTCTCGCCTCAAAAGCCAGCCAATACCTTCACCAACTTGCCCACGACTATTGAATAAAATAGTAACTACTTTGTTTCCACGACAACCTAATTTGAACTACCAGGTAACACATGTAGAACAGAATAATATTCCACTTATAACACTGCAAGAACTGATGGAAGCTTGTCATCGCGTTGGTAATAGCAAGGCACCGGGATTAGATGGAATTCCTAATATTGCCTTGAAAACATCAATTATGACATCTCCGACAATGTTTCTTAATGCATATAATACATGCCTGAAAGAAGGGGTTTTTCCACGAAAATGGAAACAGCAAAGACTAGTGCTTATTCCCAAAGGAAAAAAACCACCAGATGAACCATCATCCTATCGTCCAATATGCATGCTGGATACAGCGGGTAAAATTTTTGAAAGAATAATTCACCAAAGAATAGATGCAGTAGTTGATCCAATCCTAGCAGACAATCAGTATGGTTTTCGCAAAGGGCGATCAACTATCGATGCTATAAACTTGGTAGTTAATACCGCCAAGGAGGCAATTGCTGGAACCAGATGGAAGGGGGGTTCCAAAAAGTACTGCCTTGTAGCTACATTGGATATAAAAAATGCTTTTAATTCTGCAAACTGGGATTGCATTATGAATGCACTCCGTGACAAGAACGTGCCAGCATACCTATGCAATATAGTCGCAAGCTACTTTACAGACAGAATTCTAATGTACCATTCACGCGATGGTACAGAAGAATATAATATAACAGGAGGTGTGCCGCAGGGCTCTGTTCTAGGCCCTTTGCTGTGGAATATTATGTATGATGGCCTTTTGAGACTAGAGTTTCCAGAATGTGTGAAACTAGTAGCATATGCAGACGATGTTGCCATAGTGGTTGTCTCCAAACAAATTGATGACATCGTAAGCCTATTCGATATTACATTCAGAAAAATTAATCGGTGGATGGGAACAATGAATCTCCAATTAGCACAACAAAAAAGTGAAGCTGTTCTTATCACTAGTAGGAAAAGAATTGAGACCATCAAGCTAAAGATAGGAAATCTTGAGATCACGTCAAAACCTCACATCTGTTACCTTGGCGTAATGCTTGATGCTCGTTTGAATTTCAATCAACAGGTGGAACACGTTAGTGCTAAGGCGTCAATAGTTAGGACGAAACTTGCTCGACTGATGCCTAATATTGGAGGTCCTAAACAAACCAGAAGGATATTACTATCGTCAGTTATTACTTCAGTGCTGACATATGGTATCTCCATATGGGGTGATGCTCTTAAATCTCAAAAATCGAGGAGAATGGCAGGGCCCTTATACCGTCTCAGTGCTATAAGAATTGCTTGCGCATTTCGCACAATATCGGCGGAAGCAGTGTGCGTCATTTCAGGAACTGTGCCTCTCTTAGTCTTAGCAGAGGAAAGACGGACAATTTACCATAGAAGACATCAACAACTGTGTACTGAAAAGTTAAGATTAGAAGAACGGCAGAACAGCATTGACCGATGGCAGCGACTGTGGGATGTCGCTGTAAAGGGCAGATGGACGCATCGTCTCATTCCTAACATCAAAGTCTGGCTAAGTCGCAAGCACGGCGAAGTAAACTATTATACTACGCAAATGCTATCGGGGCATGGCTGTTTTCGAGCCTACCTACACCGATTCAAGCACGATAGCTCGCCGGATTGCCCATATTGTTTGGGCGAAATCGAAGATGCTGAGCACGTGTTCTTCGTGTGCCCGCGATTTGGTGCTCTACGGGATGATGTGGAGGAGACATTGAGACGCACAATTACCCCAGGTAATGTTGTTGAAGTGATGCTGACAAGTGAAGCTGCTTGGAACGCCATAGACAGATTTGCGAGAGACGTTTTAATGGACCTGCGTTCTATAGAGAGAGAAAGGGCGAATGGGACTTCGCCCATTTAAAAGATAAGTAAAATGTTTATGATTTATAACATTGTTTATAACAAGTTAAGAATTGTAACATTCTAGATCCTCCCCCCACGAAGTAATGCCTAGCGGCGGTTTCCGTGGGGACCAGAGGCAGGGGCAAAGCGGAGGTTTTAGTCGGTATTATACCAGGGCGGTATCGAGTCCGACATACCCAGACAGAAGACCGGTCTGGGATGCATAAAAGCATTTCCTTCGCTATACAAAAAAAAAAAAAAAAAAAAAAAAAAAAAAAAAAAGCTAGTTTCACAAAGCATTGTACACGGGCATCTTGAGGAACAACGGCTAGATGTTGATTTGAAACAGAACATATACAACAATATCTGTGAGTTGCAATGGTTTCCTTTATTTGAACTTCTACACGTTTTTATTTTTTTTCAATATGTAGTACCGTTTTTAAAAATTCTAAAAGGTCATAGGTTTATAGGAAATTGAATGGAGAATTCAAAAAAAATATTTTCAGAACTGTGTCGTAACCGTGAGATGGTTAAAAATGAAAATGAAAAATATAAACTCGTTTTTTTTTTGAAGTTCTTGTTATTCTATATATCTTATATTTTTTCTTCGGATAATTTCCATCGAGTCCCAAAATAATTTCTGAAATTTAGATCAATCGAATAATTACACTCTGAAAAAAATATTTTTTCCTAATTTTCAGTATTTTTTATTTTCTGAGAAGCGGTTATAGATAAAGACCTGAAACTCGCAGCATTAAAGTATCTTTCAACAAACATTCTCTGAAATTTTGAGCCCGATCCCTGTCTGGGGCCGATTTGGTATACTTATCGTCTTACGGTCATGTAACAATGATAACAAATTGAAGGGTTTGATCAGCGTTTTTATAGAGTGCAGTTCCTCTAACAATTTAGCCCTGCTTGCCACAATGACACGATTCTGACACTATTATTCCCAGCCTTTTCATATGTGCAGGAAAGTTTCCATGGTTAAGTCTCAATCTCGTTAATGATCTATGTTGCGCCTCATTATTTCACAGGCTTCCTGTAGGCTTGACTTTTCTATATATATTACGACGTCATCTGCAAATTGTAATATTTTGGTACCTGTTTTCCATATTCTTTCCATGTCTTCTACAGAGATGGAGTATTAATAGATATAGATTCGTTATAAAAATTGTTAAGTTGTTATATGTTATCATGCGCTTTCTAAATTCACATTGGAATTAAATTTTTGATTCTATATAATTCATATAATAAATAATACCTATTTTCTTGATATCTGCTGCAGGTTAAAAATGCAGCACATTGGGATTTGGGAAATTTGTTATACTTTTTTACCCACCATTCTAATCTTTTCTTGATCATTCTATCTTTGACTTTTGCAACGCAGGAAGCCAAAGATATTGGTCTTTACAAAGAAACCAAATTTGGATGTTTATTCAATTTTTCTAATAAGTATTATCACTTGCGGTCTCCAATCTTCTATTACTTCTAGATCCAGCCAAACTTTGTTAATTATATCTACCAGTATACTTTTTGCTTGATGTGTCAAATTTGCAATTATTGAATATGATATGCCGTTTTTTTCAGGAGTTGTGTTGTTGCTTCTCTTGATAGCTATATCCAGTTTCCACAATGAGAATGGTTCAATCAGTCTATTTGTTTCTCTTGCCAGGGCGTTTTTATTTCCATTGCCTAAACTATTTTTGGCACCCGGTGGTGATTGATGGTCGATGATTTTCACGCTAATTTTTTCAAGGATAATACTATATTGTTCGTGTATTTTTTGAGACGTCTAATCATTCCAAATACTTCTTTGACTGAAATATTCGGATTCAATTTATTGACGTATTCCTTCCAACTGTCTTTTTTCTTCTTCCTGAAAATAATTTTGATTTTTTTGTTCATATTCTCAAATGTTAAATAGTTTTTATAGTTGGATTCCGTTCTGTAAGCTTTTTCATTCTCTCGTCATCCCACCACACCAGTTTAAAGAACCTAGTATTGGTCCATTTCTTCCTTTTTGGAATGCTTTTTTCTGCCGCTAAGTTAATTATCCTTATAATATCTATATACGCTTTTACGCGGTCACTTACACAAAATTCTTTTAGTTCTTTATCCAAATGTATTTTATACTTTTCCCAGTTTTATTGAGGTTCCATCCAATATCGTTATTATGGAATTGTGGAGAGCAAAATGATATATCAATTGCTGTGAAATTGTTTTTAGATTTTAATGTTGGATTTCCACCATTAAGTATAACTAAGTAATTGGACTCTACAAATTCTAGTTAATTATTTCCCATTCTGTCATTCCATTTATCTCCCCATGCATAATGGCGGGCGTTAAAATCACCGCACAAAATGATTGGGTTTTAGAACTGTAACAATGTGATTCCATTGGCTTACTGAGATATTGCTGTTAGATGCAACATAAATGGATATAATGGTCAATTTGGTATTGCAGAACATAATTATTATATTAATGTTCTCTGTATTTAGTGCCGTAATATTATCATTGACTATTATAGCCGTACCTCCATATCCGTCATTTCTATCATCGCGGAAGATCTTGTATCATCTGAAAGTGCAATTATTACCACTTTTTAACCAGGTTTGTAAGAAGACCGCTATTTGAATCTTGTTCTCGTATAGAAAATGTTCAATACAGCCTTTGTTGGAAAACACTGATCTACAATTGTATTGCAATATTTTCAATACCTCTATAATTCATGTCATTTCAAATTTTTTAGGTTTATCTGATCTTTTTCCATTCGATTAATTATGTTCATTAGCACTTGGTTATTTTTTTGGTAGGTAGGATTGAGCATTCTTTAGTCTTTTGATTATGTGGTTCAGAAATAGTTACTCTGATGTATTTGGATTTGATTGTAATCTTCTTTTCTGTATATTTATCATTCTAACATCCTCTTCTCTTTCGTTTTATCTCTGTTGTCTTCTTTTGTCATTTTTGTAATCACGTTTTTATTTTTTAAATGTTTTTTTATTTGTATTTGGTGACTCTTTTCGTACATCGTTTTCTATTTTATTGTTATTATTGAAGTTTTTTTATTTTATTTGACCTCTAATTTACAAACTAGCATATACAAAGTTTAAAAATTAATATATATATATATATTATTTTATAATAATCAACATTTAATACTAATATAAATGATTTAACTAAATTTTTCATTCTATATAATTCATATAATAAATATTGCCTATTTTCTTGATATCTGCTGCAGGTTAAAATTATATGCTCTAAAGAGCCCACATTCTTCCCACAGTCACAAATAGCTGACTCTCTCATCTTAATTTTGAACAGGTGTTCTGGAAAATTTTCATGGTTACACTTTATTCTGTTCATCGTACTTATAAAGTATCTATCTTCATTTTTAAATAGACAAAATCTGGGAACCTTTTTAACAAAGACGTTAACCCCTTTATAATATTTTCCTTTATATCTTGATGTTATTTGCCAATCCATTTTCCATCTATTCACTGCTTTATTTTTCATAATTTTTACTATATCTTTATTTAATACTTTGTTATATTCCATTCCCTTTAAGCATGCATATTTGGCTAATTTATCGGCTTTTTCGTTTCCTGCAATTCCGAAGTAACCTTTTACCCATCCTATTCTTATATTCTTTCCATTTTCTTTAATGTTCTTCAAATCTTACAAGATATCAAAATAATTTTGTTCTTCTAAATTTAGATCTCTAAAAAACACTTGTAATTGCTTGACACAGCCTATGCAGTAATTATAATTGTTTTATTATAATTCTGTTCTTTAGCTTTTTTTATGGCCTTGTATTATAGAAACACATCCTGGTAGATTGTAACATTTATTTGTTTGATCGGTTTCTTTATATATAGCAAAAGCTACATTGTCTATATCCTTCGATCCATCCGTAAATAAAACTTCTACATCTGAATTATTATTAACAGATTTTAATATATCAATATTTATAATATTATCAAATATATAACTGTCAAAATATATTTTATTATACTAAGGATGAATGCTGAATGAATATATACTTTCTTGATATTTAATTACTTCTCTATTATTAAAGTTTTTAATACTGTTGTCAATGGCTATTCACTATGTTTTGCCGGTTTTCAAAAACCGTTTTTTTGACAAATATTATGAAATGCGAAAACCGTTTTTTTAGTAGAAGAAGTCGGTTTTCGCTGTATAAATGGAAAATGACAAGTATAGCCAAATATAAAAGATAGATGCAAGCGTTTTGAGTTCTGGAATCATATCGGTTCAATAGCATTTGGAATCTTATCAGTAATACTGTTGTCAATGGCTATTCACTATGTTTTGCCGGTTTTCAAAAACCGTTTTTTTGGCAAAAATTATGAAATGCGAAAACCGTTTTTTTAGTAGAAGAAGTCGGTTTTCGCTGTATAAATGGAAAATGACAAGTATAGCCAAATATAAAAGATAGATGCAAGCGTTTTGATTTCTGGAATCATATCGGTTCAATAGCATTTGGAATCTTATCAGTATACGTACTATGGTTCTCAGATAGGTTTTGTGTTATTTTTTATAATGTATATATTAATTTAGATTTTTACACCAATGTATATATTAATTTAAATCAGTATGACTTCTTCTTGAAGAAGTCACTTTCTCTACTCAAACTTCAAAAAAAAGTTTTTAACTCTTGAAGCCACAAATAAAAGAACAAACTAGCTGTAAGTGGAATTCTGTCTTATGGCAATTAAGGCATCGTGCCTTAAGGCAAATTGCTGGAACTTCCAGTACCAAAAATTATTATTTTTTTAAAAATGATTAACATTTTTGAAAAAATTTTACTTTGAAAAAATAAGATTTTTGAGAAACTATAAATGGGACAAAAAATTAGTTTTTTTTGAAAAAAACTTTAAACTAAGCTTTAACTGCATGGGGACAAAATATAAAGCGCGTAAGCGCCGCGTCGCTGTCTAACGCATAAGCATTGATACAGAACCCATAGGAATGTTAACAAAATGTATACTTATTGTTAAAATCTCTATAAAATATCTGATAATTTGATGTGCATATGTCTAATGATCATTTTTGACCGCCAAATGGCTCATTTTTTTACTTTTTTCTCCATATCTCCGAAACCGCTAGACCTACCTTTATGAAAATATTTTATCGATTCTTCATCTTGTCAATACCAAAGAAATGTTTTTTGAATTATTCAAATCGGACGCTCCGTTCTCTTAAAAATTGAGTTACCGTTTTCGGCACTTTTTGCCCCGTATCTTCGGAACGGCTAGACCTGCCTTCGCCTTCGCTAATCAGCACGTCTCCTTATCAATACGAATCGAATGTTTTTTGAATTATTCAAATCGGTTGATCCGTTTTCCCGAAATCGTCGACGAAAATTTGTATCCGCACATACATACACACACGTACATACATACACACACACATACACACACGCACACACACACACACATACATCCATTTTTTCTAAGGTATGCCAAAATGTTCAGAAACCTCTGAAACGTAAAGATATATAAAAATTTTCATTTTTGATTTTTTTGCGATTACTATAACTTGCCCTACGGGAAGTTAAAAAAAATTTTTTTTTAATTTTTTTTTTGAAAAAAAAATGTTTTCTTTATTTTGACATATTTTGGAAGATCTGAACTAATTTTCAAAGCAATCGTACTGCTTTAACTGCATACAGACAAAATATAAAGCGCGTAAGCGCCGCGTCGCTGTCTAACGGATAAGCATTGGTAAGGAACCCATAGGAATGTAAATAAAATTTATACTTATTGTTAAAATCTCTATAAAATATCTGATAATTTGATGTGCATATGTCTAATGATCATTTTTGGCCGCCAAATGGCATTTTTTTTTACTTTTTTCGTTAGATCCTCGAAACCGCTAGACCTGCCCTTATAAAAATTTAATCAATTTTTCATCTTGTCAATACAAGTAAAATGTTTTGTGAATTATTAAAATCGGACGCTCAGTTCTCTTAAAAACTGAGTTACCGTTTTTGGCACTTTTTGCCTCATATCTTCGGAACGGCTAGACTTGCCTTCGCGAAAAACTAATCAGCACGTCTCCTTATCAATACGAATCGAATGCTTTTTGAATTATTCAAATTGCTTCATCCGTGTTCCCGAAATCGTCGACGAAAATTTGTATACGCACACACAAACATACACGTACACACACACACACACATACATCCATTTTTTCTAAGGTATGCCAAAATGTTCAGAAACCTCTGAAACGTGAAGATATATAAACATTTTAATTTTCGATTTTTCTGGACACGTCTAAGTAACAAATCAAGACTCAGTTTTTTTAAATCATTTTTTATTAAACTAAAAAATAGAATCTTCAAAATTAATTAATTAAAATAGCTTTGAATAGAAAATACTCAGTGTTTAGCTTAATTGTTTTTAAAACTAAAATTGATATTATCAAGTAAGTATCAAAATTTATCTATTTTTTTTTTAAATTTAATTAATGTTTTTTATTTAAAAATGTATTATTTTTTGAAACTTTTCTTTCACTATCATGAATATAGTAATATTTTTATTTTTATATGTGAAACGGGTGCATAACATATAATTGTTTTCAAAGTTATTTGATCCAAATAAACTATTATTTTTTTGTTCTTTTATCTAAAATTAAAATATTTTTTTTACTATCTATGAAACTGAACAATAAATAAATTCAGTCAAATACTACTTTAAGTCGCACTAAATTTGCGGATAATTTTTTGTTATTACAAAATATTCGAGCAAAAATTTATTTTTAACTTCCCGTAGGGCAAGTTATAGTAATCGCAAAAAAATCGAAAATGAAAATTTTTATATATCTTTACGTTTCAAAGGTTTCTGAACATTTTGGCATACCTTAGAAAAAATGGATGTATGTGTGTGTGTATGTGTGTGTGTGTATGTGTGTGTGTATGTGTGTGTGTATGTATGTACGTGTGTGTATGTATGTGCGGATACAAATTTTCGTCGACGATTTCGGGAACACGGATCAACCGATTTGAATAATTCAAAAAAGATTCGATTCGTATTGATAAGGAAACGTGCTGACTAGTTTTTGGCGCAGGGAGGTCTAGCCGTTCCGAAGATACGGGGCAAAAAGTGCCGAAAACGGTAACTCAGTTTTTAAGAGAACGGAGCGTCCGATTTTAATAATTCAAAAAGCATTTTACTTATATTGACAAGGTGAAGAACCGATCAAATTTTCTTAAAGGCAGGTCTAGCGGTTTCGGAGATCTAATGAAAAAAGTAAAAAAAAATGCCATTTGGCGGTCAAAAATGATCATTAAACTTATGCACATCAAATTATCAGATATTTTATAGAGATTTTAACAATAAGTATGAATTTGGTTTACAGTCCTATGGGTTCCGTACCAATGTTTACGCGTTAGACGGCGACGCGGCGCTTACGCGCTTTGATATTTCGTCTTTATGCAGTTAAAGCAGTACGATTGCTTTGAAAAAAGTTTAGATCTTCGAAAATATGTCAAAATAAAGAAAAAAATTTTTTTTAAAAAAAAAAAAAAAAAAAATTTGTTTTTTTTTTCAAAAAAAAGTAATTTTTGATCCAATTTATAGTTTCTCAAAAATCTCATTTTTTTGAAGTAAATTTTTTTCAAAAATGTTAATCGTTTTAAAAAAAAAAAATTTGGTACGGGAAGTTCCAGCAATTTGCCTTAAGGCACGATGCCTTAATTGCCTTAAGACAGAATTCCACTTACAGCTAGTTTATATAAAATTTGAAAACCGGCTAAAACCGGTTTTCTGGTAAAATTAAAATTTGAAAACCGTTTTTCTAAAATGTTGGTTTCTGTATAAACCCTACAGAGTGACTTAATGCTAGTATTGTGTAGTCTCCGTTTTTTGGTCTGATTCACTTCCGTATTTTCTGGTTCTTTATCTCTTGTGCGTTGTTAGTAGTCTTGAATATCAGGATTTTTTTTTGTTTTGTAAGTCTAATCTTGTTGTAATTATATTTGCGTAGGAGCGGTTCTCCAAAATCCTGCTTTATTATAACTTGCATTATCAAATTCCATTATTTCCTTTAATTTAACGCAGTTTTTGTTTATTGTCTGATGTGCCATTGCCGCATAATGCACATTTGGGCTCTTCATTCTTGTTATCGCACTACTTATGTGGTTACCCGAACAATGTCTGCACCTGACACTACTTGCGTGGTCACGTGACCATATCGCAGACAGTTGTAACATTGGATTATTTAGTTGTATTGAGTCACCCGGCACTTCAGCGCATGAGCAGCGGTGGTGATATCGGTTAAAGCATGGGCGTTTGCAGCAACTAGTCCCGGGTTCGCTGGTCCGATTCCCTCTACCGCCGTAGCCCGACATAGGGCAACTTTGATGTCAAATTTCCACTTAGGGTTATAGATCACAATATAATTCCAAGTGGAAATCGTCCTTCATGGTCGTAGCTGCAACATCCAATCATATGTTGACTGTTAGACGTAAGAGCTAATATCAAAAATATCCCACACATAAGATAATTGGATAGCCTCTCATGAAATACATAAGTAGTCATAAGTCCTTAACAAACAAACAGATAATATAACATATAAGAATTCTGATTGCTGCTCAAACAATAAAATGCCGCATGTATTGTGACTTTCTCAGGTAAACTTTGGTCTTTGAAAGTTAGAACGCATACGGGCGCTTTTACATAATCGATGTTTTGTTTTTTAATAATTCGTTTGTCTTCTAATATTCCACTTCAGATTTTATATGTTTTAAAATATGTTCTTCTGATAGGTCGGTGTCTGCGTCGTAGACACGTAATTCGATAGCTTTAATTTCCTTTATATATTTGTCCATCTCTGGGTGCTGTCAAATATATTACTTCATAATGCCATGAGATGCAGTTGTCCTATGTTTTTGCTCATCGATTCCACATAAATTAAAAATGGTCCTATGTCTTTTCTGTATACGATACTGTTTCATTTTTCGATTTATTGTTTTTTACATATGTATTATCATTAATCTTATCATTGGTTTTTAAATTTTCATTATTATTAATTACCTCATTATTATAAGTTTCTTGAAAAGGTTTGTCCCCTGTGAGATTTTCACTAGCACTGTTTTTCCTTCGAGACTTTTCTAGATTTGTTATTGTTTTCGTTGGCTTGCTGTTTAATACGACCCTTTTCGACAATAAAGAGCTAAAATAGTTAGTGTACATAAATTAAGGTCTATACTAACACATGGTGCTTGTATAGAATTTTCCAGATTGGTTTCAGCTCGTAATAACAAATGTTAGATTTTATTATTATAGCTGATACTCCGTGTGCTGTTCCATCTCTGTGTTCGGAGCTGTAGATAGTAAAATTTTGTATTTTCACATAACATTTATTATTTAAATGGGTTTCGGAGATTAGAAGTACGTCGATTGAATTATATGATAAAAAATATTTTAATTCTTGTGTATCCTGATACAAGAAATTGGCGTTCCGTAAGCATATTTCAATGCTGTAGTCGTTATTTATTTTTGATAAGGATGGTTTTTAATAAATTGAAAATAGTACTAACTGGTTCGGTGAATATTTTGATTATATGTTTTAGTTTTGAAATTTCTTTTGAAATTTGTTCCCGATATGGTTTTTTGTAATATTTACATTTTTGGTTAAAGTTTGATTTGTGTTCGTATCTTTAAAAGATGATTGTCATTTGTGCATAAAAGACATTTGACTTTTTTATTTTTCGGCACACTTTATACATCTAGGCCTTCTAAAACAGTAGTTTTGAGAATGTCCCAAACGTTAGTAATTTGCATATTGCAAATGCTCTGATTAAGCGTTTTTGGATCAATTTTAACACTACTGTTGTAGAGAAAAGTGATCTCAAAAAAGTTCTTATTTCTTGGCTTTGCCTTTACGTTTATTGCAAAAACATTGAGAAGATACTTTATATATTTGTTTTTTATATAAGTTTTATATGGTAATTTACCGTATGTCCTAGGTGTTCAATTTCAGTTTTTGACATGTCCGTATCCGTACTATGGTTTAAATTCTTAACAACAAGTTTATAAATTTGTGCATTTTTTAACTTCCCGAAGGAGAAGTTTATGTTTTCATCAAAAAACCCGATTCGCTAATTTTATGTTTTCTCGACGTTTCAAGCCTTTCTGAATCGAATGAGACCAAATTTGGAAAAAGTATGTGTGTGTGTGTGTGTGTGTGTATGTGAACAGATTTTTTGCCGTAAATCGACGTTTTCTCGAAAACGGCTGGGTCGATTTCAAAAATTTAAAAGTCATTCGATGTATCTCGACGAGAACTATTGTTTGTCAGTTTTGTGCGACGATCGGCCAAGCCGTTTCTTTATAAATGGCAGAAAAGTGAAAAATTTTTTGTCTACGTTTTAGCCCGCAATTCTGAATCGATTTTGAAAATTCAAAAACCGTTCGGAAGATATTGATTGGGAATCGTGCTGATTAGTTTTTGGTAGAGATCGGCCGGGCCGTTTTCTTGTAATAAAGTTTAAAAAAAAAAAAAAATTCGACGATTTTTATGATTATTTTTTTGACGGTAGATACCATAGTCTTCTAGATCATACTAAAATATTACGGCCCTACGACAACTAGTTCAGCTTTAAAAATTCGTCAAAGTTTGCAAAAATCAGTATGGTCTTTTTGCCATTTGTCAAAATTAGATTTTTGATCAACGTTTTCTCAAAAACGCCTGAACCGATTTTAGAAATTTAAATGCCATTTGATGTTTTCGATGAGGACTATCGTTTGTCAGTTTTGTGCGACGATCTGCCAAGCCGTTTCTTTGCAATTTGAAAAAAAAAGTGTTGAACTTTTCGTCGACATTTAAGCTCATCCTACCGAACCGATTTTAAAAAATCAAAAACTGTTCGAGAGATATTAGTTGGGAATGGTACTGATAAATTTTAGGTGAAAATCTACCGAGCCGTTTTCTTGTAATTAACTGTTGAAAAAAAGTGTTAAATTTTCGTCGACATTTAAACTCATCCTACCGAACCGATTTTAAAAAATCAAAAACTGTTCGAAAGATATTAGTTGGGAATGGTACTGTTAAATTTTAGGTGAAAATCTACCAAGCCGTTTTCCTGTAATTACCTGTTGAAAAAAAGTGTTAAATTTTCGTCGACATTTAAGCTCATCCTACCGAACCGATTTTAAAAAATCAAAAGCTGTTTGAAAGATATTAGTTGGGAATGGTACTGATAAATTTTAGATGAAAATCTACCGAGCCGTTTTCTTGTAATTAACTGTTGAAAAAAAGTGTTAAATTTTCGTCGACATTTAAGCTCATCCTACCGAACCGATTTTAAAAAATCAAAAACTGTTCGAAAGATATTAGTTGGGAATGGTACTGATAAATTTTAGGTGAAAATCTACCGAGCCGTTTTCTTGTAATTAACTGTTGAAAAAAAGTGTTAAATTTTCGTCGACATTTAAGCTCATCCTACCGAACCTTAGGTCAATTCGTAAAATTTAATTTACAATATAAATTTCGTAATAATTATAAAATAAAAAAATATTGTGAAACGCAGATCAAGTTGCTTATTTTAAAGTTTATAGAATAAAAAATTATTGTGAAACACAGATAAAATTGCTTATTGGATTATTATAAAGTCGGATTAAATTAGTATATTATTTACACATTTCGGGAAGTTCATGCAACTTGCCTTAAGGCTAAATGCACCTTCAGCTAGTTGAAAATAATTCTGCTCGTGTTACGTTCATTAATGAAAATCTAGGGTAAGTTATTGTAATCGTCCAAAAATCTAAATTGAAAATTTTTGCATTTCTTCACGTTTTGAAGGTTTCTAAACGTTTTGGCATAAATGATTGAAAAATGATTGGAATTAAAATAGAAAAAACAATGGATATGTGTACGTGTGAATGTTTTGTATATCCTCAATTTTTGTCCACGTTTTTGGGTGCACGAAACAAACGATTTCAATAGCAGTTATTGTTTATGGCACTGAAGATGTTGGGCACTACGGAGGGATTTTTATTTATATTTGATAAAGAATATATAATATATAATAATAATTCAACACTTTTTACATTATTTATCTGAGCATATCCTGCAAAGTTTGAATTATTAAAATGTTATGTGATTTCATAACACTTACACTAATTAATTTTACTGCTGACGACGTATTCACTTCAATGTACGAACCATGAATGCAACAGTTTAACTATTAAATTAAATTTAATTTAACAGTTTTCATGTGATAGTTACTATTAAGTGAGTTTCTAAAAGCGCAAAAAAATTGCCAGGCATAAACCTTTCAACAGCAAGCATATTAATATGGTCTTTACAAGTTCAAACATATTGCGACCAACAATCGAATGCGTATATGCTGCAGTTTCCCTGTTGTGGATTTCTATTTTACTCTTAAATTTTATATTGCAGACGTGGTGGACATCTTGAAAGATATTATGGACTCCCGGTAGATCGTATGAATCACTTTGATAAAAATAGGATTTTTTTATTTTATTTATTTTTTATTTGGCCTCGCTTACTCTGAGCATTTAGCCATCTACAAAATTTGTATTTAGTTATATTCTAATTTTTTTATATTATTTTCAATCTTTTTATGTATTCTATTCTATATTCTTTTTAATTTTTCTTTTTCCTATTTTCTTCAATTCTTGCTCTTTTTCAAATTTCTAATTTTATTTAACTTTCAGCTTCATTCCATTTTTTTCTTCATTTTTCTTTTTAAGTTCCAATATTTCTCTTATTACTTGTAATTCAATTCAACTATTCGAATTCTGTTATTCCCGTTTTTCTTAATTTTTATTCAAAGCCTATTTAACAAACACAATTTTTATTTGATTTCAAATTAACTACACTGTTTTTTTCATAAATTCTAAGTCATTGACAGGATTTGATCCAAAGATCTCTGTCGTGTGAATCAAACACGCTACCAAAGAGCTATGCTCGTCACAAATATAGGATTAAAACAGCAGTTTCAAACTTGTCGAAATACCAAAGGTGTTAGCGCATGTACAAATATTTCCTTTGCTGGTTTTTGTGTTTTTGTCTGAGTTTGTCCATGAAATCTCCATTTTCACATTAATGAAACATATGTATTTAGCAATAATGTAAAAATATATTTTTACTACTACAGTCTATATTTCGGCGGGGTTTTCTGGTTTATATTTATCTTCTACTGAATCAAACGGTTTGGCACTTTATACACTCGGAATTGATTTTTGACTTAACAGTGCGCTATTTGTGTAAATTGTAACTTCTTCCATGATTTGTTTTATGGGGTTCTTTTCAAGTGAATAATGCTTGCACTGTTCAACGATTTAATCATTGGCAAATTACATGAAATACCTTCCACCTTTGTTCTTTGTATGTCAACTGTTAAGTGCGAAATGGGGCGTTGTAGAAGTAATGTTGAGCAGAAGAATTACTCCGGGTATAATTGTAGAAGTGATTCTAACAACTGCCACTGCGTGAAACACCACAGACACATTTGTTAATGAAGTTTTAATAGATTTGCGGTCTTCAGAAAGAAGAAGAGCGGATGGGACCAATTAGGACAAAGGTTTAAGAAAAGGCAGAAATTACAGAATTTTAAAGCTTTCCTCCACAAAGTGATGCCTAATGGCTGTTTGCGTGCGGACAAGCAGCAAGAAATAAGCGGAGATTTTATACCCAGACAATATTGAGCCCGTCATAGTATGACCGTTGCCAATAAAAAACTTGCTATTAATGTTAGTCCTCATTAAGCCAATAACAATTTTTTTTACCAAAGCCCTCAAAATGTACTGTTTATCTG
Source organism: Ctenocephalides felis (assembly GCF_003426905.1). Lineage (NCBI taxonomy): Eukaryota > Metazoa > Arthropoda > Insecta > Siphonaptera > Pulicidae > Ctenocephalides > Ctenocephalides felis. The sequence continues at coordinate 60,363,446 of NW_020537646.1, read as the reverse complement.
CACAACGTATTAAACAAGAAACCATTATCAAATGACATGTTTTGGTGACCAAAATAAACTAAATACGTCTGGGATACCAGATTCAATTAGTATACACCATTCACTTATGATGCTGTAGCGAATAACTGTTTTTTTTTACATTGTAAATGCAACAGTTTTTATCTGTAAAAATTAAATCGTTACCTTTACCTTTTTATATTGATACATATTATATATAGCATACGTCTTCATACGTTATTTTCGTTTCAAAGTTTTGTAATTATAATGATTACAAAGATTCTTATATTAAAGTATTGTTTTATTTTTAGGATATCATTTTTTTAATTGAAAACATTCTGACTCGATTATTTTTTACCATGACTCACTTCATTCTTCATTTTTGAAGTTTTAGGTGAAAATCTAACAAGCCGTTTTCTTGTAATTAACAGTTGAAAAAAAATTAAGCCAATTTTTATCAAACTTAAATATTACGGCCTTACGACAAATAGTTTATTTTAGGAAACCGGTTCAATTATAAAAATGATTGATTTGTGAAAATTTGCTTTTAAAAAATACTCCGAGTTAACGTTTTCGTTCGTTTACAATTATGTGTAATAAATCCACTCGGAATACTTTTAATCACTCAGAACTTATTTATTTTTTATTGATTAAGATTACGTATACATATCGGGAAGCTCATGTATTTTGACCTAAGGCAAAATACCAATACCAACTAGTTTATATTTGTTTTTCATCATTTTTCATGTTTTATAGTTGAATACTACAAAAATATTTATAATTGTAAATTCAGTACATATATTTCGCCAATAAATGTTGATGTATTTGAAATAAAATATGTTTATTCTAACATAAATAAATCCGCTCAATTAGCTATAAACGATGTCGTCTAATTTGATAAGCTTTTAAACTAGTGGTATATGACGTCGTGCCTTAAGGCAAATTACTGGAACTTCCGTGCCATAAAAAATGTTCGAGGAATATTAAATGTTTTGAAATAAATTATTATAAACACTATAATATCGTCTAATATTTATAAGAATTACATAAACTGAATTGCAATGTTAAAATTATTTACTTAAAATATATAAGTGAGCTTTAGATTTAAAATTCAAATCTGAATTATTTTCGATATACAAAAAAAAAATTAAAAAAAATTGAAATAATTTTTTTTTCCAAAAGCGATTGTTTTGTCAACACAAGCAGAAAGTTTTTTGACTTATTCAAATCGGATGCTTATTTCTCTCAAAAAGTTCAATTTTTTGTACATTTAGTTCGGTATCTTTAAAATGGCTAAACCTGCCTCTGCCAAAAACTTATCAGCACATCTTCTTATCAATAGGAATCAAATATTTTTTAAACCATTCAAATTGGTTAACGCGTACGCCCGAAAACGTCAAGAATAAATGCGGACACACAAAACACGCACACACACACGCATCCATTTTTTTCTGAGGTATGCCAAAAATGTTCTGAAACCTTCAAAACGTGGGGAAATGCAAAAAAATTCATTTTCGATTTTGGGCCCATTACTATAACTGCCCTACGGGAAGTTAATTAGTCTATAAGGGAAAAGTAAAGAAAGAGTGTTTGAAATTAATAAGTTTGAAAGTTCTCAATACATCAGCAAGAGATTGAATCAGCATATTTATAATTAAAAAAATCCAAGACAATCTAAAACAATGTTTTCTGAGCACGTTATTAATTTCAAACACTCTTTTAATACTGTCAATCCTATAATTTTATATGAAGAAAAAATGGAGACTTTAGAAGATTTTTCGAATGTAGTTGTATCTTTTTAAATTCAAATTGTGTGAACAAACGCAGTTTTTATCCTTCCCCAAAAACAATCACGTATTGGTCGCGCAAATATATAAATTGTTGGTGCAAATATATAAATTGGTGTTGTATAAAATTACATATACCTTTTTCGGTTCTTTTTTTAAATTGTTTTTTTTTTCTACATTAGTAGCATGTAATTGTTGTGTTGTAAAATGTGATAGTAAAAAATATTTTTTCCTGATCTGGTGTGTATAATTTGATTCTTTTAATTAATTTTTCTAATGTTATATTTTTAATTCTAAAACTTTTTCTTAAATCGTAAATTTGTTTTAGCTGAAATTTTAACAGATTTCCCCATAAGTTTACCGGAACTATTATATTAAAAATGTGAAAATTTGAAATAAGAGAACCTTTATGTCTCCTTTATTAATCATTGGCAGATTTTCCGATAAGTTTACCGGAACTATTTAAAATGTGGATGTCTGTAATAAGAGGACCTTCAGGCGCATTGGCTATAGAAAAGGCATTAATAGACGACGACATCGACGATGTTTATCGAACTTTATCGACATAAATAAAATGATTCGCGATTGCAGGGAATAAATAATAATTTAATTGAAAATTGTATCATTCTGAACTGCGATATCGTCTGTGTTGGTGTTAGACCGCTCGAAGCCGGGTCACTAACTTTATCAACATACAAAAAAAGATTCGCGAAGTTCAAAGAATGAATATTAGTTGAAGATGACTCCTTTACCCTTCAGAGAATTCTATATAAAGAAGAAAACTATAAAATTCAAATTCTTCTCGCTCTTGATTAAACTTGGTTTGATATTTAGCCTTGAGGCAAGTTACATGAACTTCCCGATATGTGTGAATAATCGACTTAATCAATAAAAAATTATTTAATTTATGAGTGATTAAAAGTATTCCGAGTGTATTTATTGCACGTAATTGAACACTTTGACACGGAGTATTTTCTAAAAGCAAATTTTCAAAAATCAACAGTAATTATAATTGAACCAGTTTCCATAGGACTTTAATGGCTCAGTATGTTTATTAAAACCAAGAACTCTATCGTTATACCAAGTAAGTCGTTTATTTTTAATTTTAACAAACGTCAAAAAAAACTACTCATTTTCTTAAAATTTGGTTAATTTTTAAAATTAAACTGTAATACTTGTCGTAAGGGCGTAATATTTCAATAAGTTGTGTAAGACATTGATATATATCGCCAGAAAAAGTTCCATAAAAATCGGCTTCAATTTTTGTTTCAACAGTTAATTACAAGAAAACGGCTCGGTAGATTTTTACCTAAAACTAATCAGTATTATTCCCAAGTAATATCTTTCAAACAGTTTTTGATTTTTTAAAATCTATTCGGTAGAATGAGCTTAAATATGGACAAAAAGTTTACTTTTTTTTTTTTGAAATTACAAAGAAACGGCTCGGGCGATCGTCGTACAAAACTGATAAACGATAATCTTCATCGAGATACATCAAATGGTTTTTAAATCTTTGAAATCGGTTCAGGCGTTTTTGAGCAAACGTCGATGAAAGTTTTAATTTTGACAAATGCCAAAAAGACCATACTAATTTTTGCAAACTTTGACGAATTTTTAAAGCTAAACGAGTTGTCGTAGGGCTAATATTTTAGTATGATCTAGAAGGCTATGGTATCTACCGTCAAAAAAATAATCATAAAAATCGCCATTTTTTTTTTTAAACTTCATTACAAGAAAACGGCCCGGCCGATCTCTACGAAAAACTAATCAGCACGATTCCCAACCAATATCTTTCGAACGGTTTTTGAATTTTCAAGATCGATTCAGAATTGCGGGCTAAAACGTAGACGAAAAATTTTTCACTTTTCTGCGATTTATAAAGATTGGCCGATCGTCGCACAAAACTGACAAACAATAGTCCTCATTGAGATACATCGAATGACTTTCAAATTTTTAAAATCGGCCCAGCCGTTTTCGATAAAACGTCGATTTACGGCAAAAAATCTGTTCACATATACACACACATACATACTTTTTCCAAATTTGGTCTCATTCGATTCAGAATGGCTTGAAACGTCGAGAAAACATAAAATTAGCGAATTGGATTTTTAGATGAAAACATAAACTTCTCCTTCGGGAAGTTAAAAAAAACTTGTCAACACTGCTTAAATAGTTGTTTAATCAAACTGCCCGCTGTTATAGAATTATTAACCCAAGCTACCATTCTGATCAACATAATTGACATAAAAATAATTACACTTACAGGATTTTCATCTACATAATTTCTATCTTATATAAAAAATATAAAAAAAATTCTTCTTCAAATCTTACTTGAACTGGTAGTCATTCCCGGATGTGCTAATTACTTGTCCAAATAATAGAAATGGTAAACTTTGCCTGGGGAGAGTTACTTAGGATGAGTCGCTGTCGCTGCGGGTTGCTCGTGGTTTAGTGTTGGTAGAGCCGCCACCTTACTACCTTTAGTTCCTCGAATTAGTATTGCTGGATTGCTGGATCTGCCCTTGAGTCTGCAGCCTCCGGGTGCGAAAAACTCGGCTTTTTACGTTCACAAGCAACGTCGAATACTAATTCTTCACTACAAGGTATCGCACCGCTGGACACCAAGAAATGGTATGGGTGGGTTGGTAACGTGGTTCGTATTGACCTCCTAGTCAATACGGTCTTGCCGAGTGGAGGTTAGAATAAAAGTGTGCTTCGGACGCCTTGAGCTCTTATTAGAGGTATTGGCTGAAATATCTTGTTACTTCTAAGAAACAACACTTTTTTTTAATTTCTATATTTAATACAACTGTTAAATAAATTAACATCAAGTGATATTGATAAATAATAACATAAATTTAAATAAATAAGAGTGCAAAGGATAGAATTTACATGAAAATAATATCCGTAATATGATGATTTAATATAAAATAGAAGCAAATAATAATAAAAATAAAATTAATAAATAATATAAATAAAATTAAAATAAAAAGCAATAAAAACAATAATAGAAACCGTAAGATAATAATAATAATAATAATAATAATATTACTATTATTGTTAGCGTTTACAAATTTATGAGATCATTGGGAATTTTTTGTTTTAGCCTGGTTGGGTGCGCTTCTGAGAATACTTTTTGAGCCAAGTTATTTGGGTGTTCGTCAATTCTTCTTTTGTAGTTGTTTGTTTTTTGTTGAATTACTATATTTACTGTCATCATGTTGCTGTCCTGGTGAATCAACCAGTTGGGAACGTACCTGGGTGCGTTCAGTGCCTGCCGTATGATCTTGTTCTGCACTCGCTGAATAATCTGTATATTGCTTTTTTTGGCGGTGCCCCATAGTTGAATCTCATAAGACCACACTGGTTTGAAAATACATTTGTAAATAATTAGTTTGTTGTTTGTCGACAGTTTGGATCGTTTATTCAGTAGCCAGAAATGTTTTTTAAATAGTTCATTAATCTGCTGTTTTTTCTTGTTAATGTGAACTCTCCAGTTCAATTTTGAGTCTAGGTGTATTCCGAGATATTTTACGCTACCTTTTACTGGGATTTCCTGTCCATTTAACTAAATTGTAGGGCATATACCAGTGCGCAGCATGAAAGTGATATGCGTAGGTTTTGAGCTGTTTGTCACAATTCTCCATAAAGAAAGCCATTTTGTGGCAATATCTAGATGTTTTTGTAATAGTTGCGAAGCTATTGCGGGATCTTTATTGGTGGCAATGATACATGTATCGTCAGCAAATGTTGACACGCTTGTTTCGGAGTATAAAGGAAAATCCGCTGTGAATATAAAAAATAGAGTTGGAAAAAGGACGCTGCCCAGGGGCACCCCAGAGAGGATGTTTCTTTTGGTCGACTCCTCGTTGTTAATGCTGACAAAAAATCCCTATTTTCAAGGAACGATTTTATTATTGAAAATATCGGTTCAGATAAACAGAGTTTTAGATTGTACAACATACCAGTGTGCCATACCTTGTCAAATGCTTGCGCAACGTCTAAAAATACAGCCGAACAATATTTTTTTGCATGGAACGATTCGTTTATTATATTTACTAGGCGATGGACCTGTTGTATGGTTGAGTGTTGTTCTCTAAAGCCGAATTGGCGATTTTGAATTAGGTTTTGATTCAACAATTCTGACTTAATGCATTGGAGTAATAATTTTTCAAATATCTTTGAAATACAAGGAAGTAGGCTTATTGGTCTATAGGAAGAAAATAAATGAAGATCTTTTTCAGGTTTAGGTATAAGAATTATTTTAGCTATTTTCCAAGCTTGAGGGAACACTTTAAATCTTAAAATTGAATTGAATGTTATTGTTAATAATCTAAATCCCTTTTCTGGCAGTTCTATTATCATTTTTATCGAAATTTTATCTGGCCCAGGAGATTTATTAGGATTTGCATCCTTGACATAATTTTTCAATTCCGTCACCGTTATGCGTTTTACAATTTGGCCTGGTATAGATTCATTCTGTAAACAGTTGAGAATAAAATCTACATCGTTCACGTTGTAACTGCGGGGATGAGGCTGTAATGTATTTTTCAAGTGTTCTGAAAATTCTCTCGATTTTTCTTCTGAACTTCTTGCTCAAGAACCATCAAGTTTACGCACTGGAGGTATATGTACCTTCGGCTTTTTTAATATCTTTGTTGTCTTCTAAAGAGAATAATTTATGTCTTTAGTAGATGAAAGATTAATTAAATCATTTTTAAGGCATTCGTTCTTATATTCATATAATAAAGTTTTAAGATTCCTGCAGTCACAGTTAAATTTGTTTTTATCGGTCGGTGGTCTTGTGGTTTGCCATATTTTTCGTAATTTACGTTTTTGAGCTATAATTTTTTTAATGTTAATAGGATAATTAGGTTTGCAACTTGCATTTGAATGTATAGTAGATTTTTGAGCTGCTGATGATAGTAGCATTGTAAAATTTGTCATCGCCAAGTTTAAATCCTGTTCATTTTTAAGAGGTGTGTTGCAAGAAATTTCTTCATCAATTATCTCTTGGAATAATGGCCAATTAGTAAATTTATTTAAGTTTTGATTTAGATAAGTTTTAATTTACTTCTGTAGTTGTAGAATATTGCAGAATAATTGGCGAATGATCAGAATTTAAATCTAAATTTGATTTTATATCTAAACAAGTATCGTTAACGCCTTTAGTTATGAAAAAATCTATTAGGTCAGGGACTTTGTTAAGATCTGTTGGCCAATAAGTAGGCTCGCCGGTGGATATTGGCTTAAAATTGTTTTCGATTTTAATTAATTTTCAATCGATTTGTAAAGTTCTCGACCCCTAGGTGTGATCAATCTAGAACCCCAGAATGTGTGCTTTGCATTGTAATCTTTTTTTTTTTTTTTTTTTTTATTTATTTAGTTTGGCTTCTGATTTGCATCATTTTGCCATTACAAATATTTATACAGTTGTAGCAGTTTTATATAATACATTGATACTTATACAATAATGATTATGCTATAAATTAATTTTGCATTTACTTATAAAATTATATAAATATTTATAAATCCTTATGTCATTACTTGAAATAAGCATTTGTATATTGATGGGAAAAACAATCCTCACGTTTTGCAAATTCCTAACTAATTTCGATCTTTCCTGCTGATAATACCTGCATTCCCAAAATAAATGGTCGAGTGTTTCTAGGCTTCCACAGTCACACTTTGGATCCTGTATGATACCTATTCTCCTCAGATGCGATTTGCAGTAGGAGTGTCCGAGTCTCAATCTGCAGATTACTGTAATAAAATTTCGACTTTCTTCTATATTTTTAAACCATGTGTTTGGTGAAACAATCTCTCTCGTTAGTGCGTATGTGGATCCTTTTGACTTTGTTGTTTCTGAGTGAGACTTCTGCCATAGTTCCAAACCTTGTTGTTTTATTAAATGTTTTAAATCTAGCGCAGGAGTTTTCGCAAATTGATCGCCGCTCGTGCATGCTTCTTTAGCTAGACTGTCTGCCATCTCATTGCCTTTTATATTAGAATGACCCTTTATCCAAAGAAGAATCATGGATTTATCATCAGTATTGATTTTCTTTATGATTTCTATAATTTTGTATATTATTATATTTGAATGCTTATTGACGTGTTTTATGGCTGTTAGACTTGATTTGCTGTCACTTAGTATCAAAGATTTGTTAATCATATTGTCATTCACATATTTTACGGCAGTGTATATCGCTATAAGTTCCGCTGAAAATATGGATGTATAATTTGGAAGTCTTACTTTGTTGCTGTAATGGATTTTTGGGATATGTATGGCACATCCGGTTCCCTCTAATGTTTTAGAGCCATCAGTATATATTTGCAAATGATCCGGCCAATTTGAGTTGATATGATGTTCTAATTCACGGATATATATGCCTGTGTTTGCTATATTTGTGCTCTTATTATCTATATCGATGTATGGTTTAATATAATCGTTTAGCGGTGGGTAGATGTAATATGGAGTTTTATCATTGATTATGATGTTCTCTTCGTGAGGTTTAATTGTATAAAAACTATTTATTAGTGATGGAGCTGGTTTATTTGTCCAATAGCATGTGGAGTAATGTAGTCTTGCTAGTTTTTCTAACTGTTTGGGTAATAATTTACATGATCCATTAAGTTTTTTCATCAAGAATCTGTTTGCTAGAATCTCTCTTCTTATGCTCAGAGGAGGTTCTCCTGCTTCTGTTAATAACGCATTTGTCGGTGTTGATCTAAATGCTCCCATGCATGTTCTTATTGCGGAATATTGAATTTTATCAAGTTTATTTTGTTCACTTTTTGACGTTGATCCATATATAAAGCATATCCGTAATCTATTTGAGTTCTAATCAAATTTCTGTACAGTAAAAGGCATGTCTCCGGGTGTGCTCCCCATCTAGTATTTGTTATTTTACGAAGTATATTGATGCCTGTTTCGCATTTTCTTGATAATTCTTGTATATGCTTTTTAAATGTCATTTTGGCGTCAAAGGTTATGCCTAGTATTTTCACGTTGTCTTTTATTATAACATCTTGAGTTCCAACCCTTATGTGACCTATGTTCTGGGGGAGTCTGTGTCTAGTGAAAATCGTTGCTGAGCTTTTGGTTGGTGATATATTTAAATTATTGCTTGATAACCATTTTATGTTTTCTTTAATAGCATAGTTCATTTGCGATATACATGATTCTATTGACGGTCTTGATATGTATAAACAAATGTCGTCGGCATATTGTAATTTTTTAACACATGTATCAGGTATCTTATGGTAATCTGCAGTATATATGTTGAATAATGTGGGGCTTAAAATGGAACCTTGTATGATCCCGTTGTATGCTGATCTAGGGCCGATCATATCTCCATTAGTTCGTAGATAAATATATCTTGGTGATATCAACTCCAATATTATTTTAATTATATTCTCTGGGATATTTATATTCCGTAGTTTTTTCTGTAGAATATTATGGTCTACGTTTTCATAGGCTTTGTCAATATCTATTGACAGTAGCAACATATATTCATTGTTTGACCTCGATATATTTATGTCGGTGGTAAGGGTACTCAATAAATCTATTGTTCCTCTTCCGCTTCTAAAACCAAATACGGTATCATGGAGTATGTTCTTGTTTTCAATGTACCATTCCAGTCTTTCTTTTATCATTCGTTCGAAGATCTTTGCTACGCATGATATTAGTGATATTGGTCTATAAGAGTCTATAGATTGTGGGTTTCTATTAGGTTTAATTATTGGTACTACAATTATTTCTTTCCATTTTTCAGGAATCCAGTGGTGTGTGATCATATTATTAAATACATTTAAAAGTTCCATTTTAAAATTATTTGGACTATTATTGATCATATTATATGAAATGTTATCCTTACCTGGAGCCGTGTTCTTTCTGTTTTTTAGAGCTCTTCTCAATTCATTATATTTGAAAGGTGACATCAATTCTGTTTCTTCATTATTATTCTTACTGAATATATCTTGTTTGTTACAGACATAATCTGGTTTGGACATTATTATTCTTACTGAATATATCTTGTTTGTTACAGACATAAAATTTGGATTTATGTTCCTATTTGTGTTTTTGTTGTTGAATATTTTGATTTTCCTCCAAATTGTAGCCGGATTTGTGTTTTTGTTAATTGAACCTGTGTATTCCGCCCATTTTTGTATTTTCTTGTTCTTTAAAAATCTCTTGGTTTGTGCATTTATTTTTTGGTATAGGATGAAATTATCATAATTAAATTTTCTGCGCATTTGTTTAAATGCGTTTTTTCTTGCGTTTACCATGGTATCACATTCTTGATCCCACCATGCTGCTGGTTTGAAGGTTGAGCTAATTATCACTTTGCATTTCTTTATGTTTTTCTCTGCAGCGTGATCTATACAATTCATTAAAAATTCATATTTTTGTTTTCCTGTATTAGGTATGTTGGAGTTTTGGAGAGTTTTGGAAATTTCTTCGCCATATCCTTTCCAATTGGCCTGATTGGTATTCCATTTTTTTGTAGGGAAGATTCTGATGTTAGAAATTGCATTTGTGTTAATATGTATTATAATTGGTAAGTGGTCAGATCCAAGAGATTCTTCGAGTATTTCCCATCTGATATAATCTGTGAGATTGCTGGAGCATAAAGATAAATCTATATTCGTCGCTTTTTTGTTTCTTGTCTCGATTGTTGTGGGTTTGCCGTTGTTGAGAATTATTAATGAATGATCTTCTATGATTTCTTGTAATTTTATTCCTGATGTGTTGTTCGCCATACTTCCCCATGCAAAGTGATGGCTGTTGAAATCTCCAACGATCAATGTTTTTAAATGGATCCCTTCTATAGTTTTTCTCACATCAGTAAAATCTATTTCTTCTCTATTTGAGCAATAAATGGAAACTAAGCAAAAGGTTATTTTTGCTTTAATTGTTACCGCACATATTTGAATATTCTTATTGTTGTTTATTGTTTCATATTCATCACAATCTATGTTGTTTTTGACGATGATGGCTGCTCCGCCGTATCCATCATCTCTATCTTTCCGAAAAATCTTATACCCCTTGATTTTGTATACTGCATTAGGACTGAACCATGTTTCGGAAAGGGCCGCTATCGAAATCTGATTATTGTATAAGAAATGTTCTATGCTTTCTTTATTTGCTTTCAATGATCTGCAGTTTAATTGTAGTATTTTTAAATTCATTTTGGCTTATTTATATTGTGTATATTGTTTCTATTCTTTTATTGAACTTCCTGTAGTTCTCTTATCTTTTTCTAATTTATTTATCACAATACTCAGTAATCTATTTATGGAAGAATCATCAGATCTATTTATTATCTTAATTTGGTTAACTAACTGCTTAAGAATTTCGAGTGGATCATTTTCTTCTTTTCTTGATTCATTTCCTTCTTGATCCGTATCATCTTCCAACGTTTTAATCGGCCTTTTTCTACTAATTATTTCTCTATTACTTACCCTTTGAATATCCGTCTCTTTATTTATATTATTATACTTAGATACTTTAGACGTACCTTGACCTCCTACCCTTGTTACATCTTTGACATGTGACCTTTTTGGTTTTCTAATCCATACTATGTCTTCTACTTCTGTATCCTTTTCTTCTTCTATTAATTTTGATAATTCGTTATATTTATTTTTATCACAGTAACTTTTTTCTAGTCCGTATTCATCCCTCCTTTTTTCTTTTATCGTCGGAAAATCTTTTTCCTTATCTATAGTGTAAGGGTTAAATTTAACAACTCTTGAATATTTGTCATTTCGCAGAATATTCCTCGCCTCATGAAAAGCTATATATATGAGTCCCCATCAATTCATAAATATTTTTATGCCTTTTGAATTCCGGGCATTCAGTACTATTTGCAACGTGTTCCCCGGAGCATAAACAGCATCTTAAGTTTAAAATTTCAGTACAGGCTTCTATTCCATGTTGTTCTGAACATTTCGGACATCTTTTTTACTTTTACATTGTTCTTTTATATGACCAAAGAACCAACAATTATGACACTGCACTACTTTTTTAATGTATGGACTAACCCTACATTTTACTGAATATATTGAAATTTTCTCCGGCAATTTGGAGCCCCTGAATGTTAATTTCACACATTGCGATTTATAATTGATGTTATTACCTCTTTTTGACTTTAAACATTTTACTTCCACCACTGGATAATCAGATTCTATAACATCCATTATTTCGTCTTCCGATAAATTAATATCAACGTCAAATATTATCCCCTGTCTTACTACTAGATATTTAGGAATGTAGGTCCTGAGATTATTCATCTTGAAAAATTCATCTTCCAGTAAACTATTGGCTATTTCTGCATTTTTAATTACTAGTTTTATTATGTTTTTTCCAATTTGTACAATTTCTGATAATTCTGTCTTCAATTTTGGAACTGATTTATATAACATCCTTCCGATTGCCATGTGATGTAACCTTCCAATATTTTTATTTATTGATTCCACATATATATGATATGGTCCTTTATCGTATTCTTCAAATCGTATTTTATTGTTTCGAGCATAGTTACTAGACTTTACTTCATTCATCTCAACCATTTCTTCACTAACCATGTTATTGTTAATAGAATTTGATTCATTCTGATTAACATTTTCTTCATTATTCGCATTAGGTACACTATCAGCTTCTTCTCTTATTTTATCATTACTACTGCGTTGAATAGCCTTCACATTTTTATTTATTGTATCATTACTTTTCTGAACTTCAACTTTTGAATTGACTCCACTTTCTAATCTTTTGACTTTGTTATTTTTTGCGCTAGTCACCTTTTTAATGAATTTCATTGTTCTGTTAATTTTATTTTCTTTATTACTATTTACATAATTAGAGTTCCTTAGATTTGTTTCTTTTTTATTAACTTTTGTGGGATTAGTTTTATTAATTCCATTCTTGTTTTTATTAGATTTACTATCTAAATTGTGAATACTTTCACAACTACTTAAATCTATTTCTTGATCATCTATACTATAATCCATACTACTTTCATTGTTAAAATCTTCAAGGTCATTTAGCACATGCATTGCACCTGCAATGGTTGCGCCTAAATCTGAATGTTGTGTAATGCCTTTATCAGGCGGCCGACTGCCCTCGTGCCCGAACGGGCCCGACTCCATTGTTTGTTTATCAGCTCACTATCAAAACACAACAGGTACAAGGTTTGCTTTCACTAAACTTCAAAAAATATAAATTTATTTCGAACGATGTGTACGCTTCGAATGCTCACACAAGACTGCATTGTAATCTTCTCCCGCTATAAATAAACTGCCCAGCGTAATAAAAAAAATTATAAACTGACCTCCGGTGATCTTGTATTTAGGCGGACAGTAAATGGCTGATAGTACTAGCTGGTTATGCGATGGTATATTAACTGAAATTGATGTTGCTTGAAGAAACTCTTTCTGGAATGGTTCAGCCTCATGATGATTTATGTTAGCTTTTATAATAACCGCAGTTCCTCCATGAGGTCTTCCGCTTGGGTGCGGAAAAATCCATTTGCATTCCATAAACAGATTGTTAGTTTGAAATACATGATTTATTTGCTAGAATGGTTGTGAGTAAATTCAGCAGAGTGCTCATTTGTTCAGTAAGTGTTTTTATCATTTCTTTCAATTCTGACAGATCATTGATATTATTAATGTTTGTCGAGCTCTGATTATAATTTTTACGTGTAACATGTGAGTATGAGATACCTGGTTTAACATTTGAGGTTGTTCCATGAATTGGTGATGTTCTCTGTCTTGGTGAAGGAAATTTTTTTTCAAATTGTTTCTTATAGATTTTGCATCCCTTGTAGTTGGCAGGATGGTTAAGACCACATAGAACACACTTCACTTGGTTATTGATCTTGTTTTCCAGTGAACACTTCTCTGTCAGGTGATTTTGGGCGCACTTCACACATCTCGGGGTCATCTGACAATAGTTCCGCGTATGGCCGTGCCTTTGACAGCGGGTGCACTGGACGATTTCTTTAGTATATCGCTTAGCCTCGATCGTTACTTTAGTTTTGTACAAAAATTCGATTTTGTAAAAATCTTTATTACTTGGTTGATGTTCCAGCTCAACAATGAACATATTCAATGGGTGTTTTGTGAGCCTGTTTTTGAGGTTAGCGATGCAAACTACCTTGTGGCCTAGAGCCTAAATTTCCTCTTGCAGAATATTGACATCGGTTCTGTGATGCTAATTTTTTACAACAATTTTAAAAGTGTGATTTCTTTTATCTTGAAAAGAATGCATTTGTGTGTCTCTTTCTTTCAATAATTTGATAATTTTATTATATAGTTGCGGGTTGTCAAGATTTATTCTCACTTTTGTATCATCAATAACTTTCAATTTATACGAATTTTTTGCTTCGCTTTCTAAAAGTACCGATAATGGTTTTATGTCTCGTACATCGTGTATAAATATAGGCGACGGTCTATTGTGCTCAGCTTTTGTTTCGGTCACTTCCTCAGTATCAGGGCCGGCTAAAACTTCATAAAAGTTTCTTGTTGGTGTTGGGTTTAGCGAATAGTCTGAGGTTGTCGTTTTTATCGGTTGTGGTTCATCGTTTTGGGTGCGTTTAATTTTTTTATTTTTTTTTTCAATCCAGTCTGAATCCTTACTGGTGTTTTCATTCAAATCAGATTGATTTTCTAAGTTTATTACAGGTTTGGAAGAAGCTTGTGGAAGTGATTCGGTAATTGGTCTCTTATTTTTTGTTACCTTCCTTGACTTAATTGGGCGAGTTCCTAAATCCATTTTTTTGCAGTCCATTATTGACGTTTCATTAGATTGAAGGCTTATGCATTAATTTATGCACAATTTATAAATAAAATTAATAATATTTACTGTATTTTTGCAAATTAATTTTCTTTTTTTCTATAATGACAAACTTTTGTTTTTTATTATCACAAAACGCATTGGATTGGAGTGAATAGTCTGAGGTTGTCGTTTTTATCGGTTGTGGTTCATCGTTTTGGGTGCGTTTAAGTTTTTTATTTTTTTTTTCAATCCAGTCTGAATCCTTACTGGTGTTTTCATTCAAATCAGATTGATTTTCTAAATTGATTACAGGTTCGAAAAAAGCTTGTGGAAGTGATACGGTTGTTACGGATGGGGGTTAGTTAGACCCTTTCAGAATAGCTAATTGAATTTGACTCAATAACTATTCCGAGGATTTGATATTATTGAATATATTAAGTAAAATATTCGACGTTCTCTACGTGCTCGGCGGTCCAGTCGTATGGCGGCTTCAAGTCTGGATTTCTCAGATCGCTATAAGGAATGGATACTGAGGTAGGAATTGACTATAGAAACACAATAAGAAACACTGGATGAGATTAATAACATTTATTTACACCAATAACATCGAACACTCGGAAAATGAACTAAACTCATACGGAACACCAATGAAAATGCCTACGTGACAAGCCAGACCGCGAGAGCTTCTTTTGTTCACACGTCAGATCAGCGTCCAAATCTTTGCGGATTGCCAGAGAAAAGGTGTTGTCTGATTATATCAACCAATCCAATATCAACTGGCGACATCTAAGAAGATTCTGGCGCGAACATATCCCCCAGTCTAAAAGGGATACCTTTTATAACCTTGCATTCTTTTGATATTGGCCACTCCAACCATTCTGTCGGCATCTAGAAATACTTCTACTCTCCTGAACACCCAATGGAGTAGGCAAATCCGAAAAAGTCAATAAAGTTAAGGATCCTGGATCACCACTCAGCGAAGATATAAGTCTGGAGCTCCATCAGTAATACGTGAAAATACTAATTTATTGAAATGTTTTTTAAACACTTCGAAATGTGATAAAGAAATAAGGAATAAAAGTTTTTTTTTTCCAATCCTTCCAAAGGACCGAGTATATATAGAGTCGTTCCAAAAATCCTACACAAATAACCAATTCTTATATCTAACATATAGTTTAGGAAGTAGATCTTGGGAAACACCAATGGCTGCCTTTTGATCAGTAGGAATATGGAACCATTGTGCATTATGAAAGAGGTCGTGAATTTTTGATTTTATGTTGGCTACAAACGTTTTCCAACAAGTGGTTAGTTCTACCAAGCATTGGCGGACTATCATTGAATCATTAACATCATTGTAAATTACAGCTCCGCATGCTCGTTCGGAGCTATTCGTAAATCCAAGTACTGACAATTTTCTGTGTTCCGAAGTTCCGAGATAATGTGGTACGTTATAGTTACTTAACTTGGATTCGGAATATATGGCTAACCAAGAAATCATAATAAATGATGGTAGCGCTTCATCCCAATCTATCTTTAATTTCGAAATTTTCTTCATTAAG
Organism: Ctenocephalides felis; assembly: GCF_003426905.1. Lineage (NCBI taxonomy): Eukaryota > Metazoa > Arthropoda > Insecta > Siphonaptera > Pulicidae > Ctenocephalides > Ctenocephalides felis. The sequence continues at coordinate 60,347,325 of NW_020537646.1, read as the reverse complement.
ATTTTTATCTTAACAACAATAGAAGTGACAAATCTTGATGAATTCCAAAGACGCGCAATTGCTAAAAGGAGATGACGTTTGGTCCACTTTCTCCACATATGATTTATACCAAAAGGATAATTATCCGATAAAGGATTCCATTTTAATCTTAAATTCTTTGATAAATTGTCGGTTTTGAAATCGCTAAGGACATGTTTATATAGAATATCAGGATTTGAATTAAGCTCAAGTATACTAGGATGCTTAGATTCCTTTTTCTTCAGTTCACAACTTCCACAAGAAACTGAAGTTTGCAAATCTCGGAAAATGGTTTTTGTATTTACCAAAGAATCAATACTTGTGGCCATATCATTGTCAGAAGAACGTGAAGATTGTGGGATGTCTTCTAGTTGTGTCATCTTATCTTTTTCTTCATACAGATCTGCGTTTGAAGCAATGCATGAATTAATCAAAGTGCTGGACATTTGAGATAAATCGTTTTCTAAAATTGTTTCGGCATGCTTTATTTTTGCATAAAGCATTTCTAACGCTCTCGCGAGGGTATATTCCGGAATATAGCTAGGATTTTCTGACTGTCTCAATATATTAATTTCATCGGAAAAGGCATAATTTTTTACGAAATTGGATCTTACTTGAAGAAGAGCTAATCTGCTGAGAAATGTCGTAAGTTTCTTGGACGCTTGAAAAATACATTTCCCTCTTAGCTATTAGTCGACCGATCTCTGCACCAACGTCAAGTTCAGGTGCCATCTTGGATTAATATTTCCTTAATATACTCAATAAATCCTAATCAAAATTAGGATCCCGGCGTCGGAGGACCAATGTTACGGATGGAGGTTGGTTAGACCCTTTCGGAATAGCTAATTGAATTTGACTCAATAACTATTCCGAGGATTTGATATTATTGAATATATTAAGTAAAATATTCGACGTTCTCTACGTGCTCGGCGGTCGAGTCGTATGGCGGCTTCAAGTCTGGATTTCTCAGATCGCTATAAGGAATGGATACTGAGGTAGGAATTGACTATAGAAACACAATAAGAAACACTGGATGAGATTAATAACATTTATTTACACCAATAACATCGAACACTCGGAAAATGAACTAAACTCATACGGAACACAAATGAAAATGCCTACATGACAAGCCAGACCGCGAGAGCTTCTTTTGTTCACACGTCAGATCAGCTATTACGTCCAAATCTTAGCGGATTGCTAGAGAAAAGGTGTTGTCTGATTATTACCAATATCAACTGGCGACATCTAAGAAGATTCTGGCGCGAACAACGGTAATTGATCTCTTATTTATTTTTTACCTTCCTTGACTTAATTGGGCGAGTTCCTAAATCCATTTTTCCCAGTCCATTATTGACGTTTTATTAGATTGATGGCTTTTGGTATTATTTTTCCCATGGGGAAACATTCGATAAATATCCAATCACTTATGCAATATTTACAGATAAAATTAATAATATTTACTGTATTTTTTGCAAATTTATTTTCGCTTATTTTCGAAACAACACTGATTGACTACTTTTAACTATACTTTAATAGAACCCACTTACAACGATTAACAGTCATCTTTATAACGACTAATACCGCGACTATGCTGTGGCCAGCAGCAGCTCTGCTGTGGCCAACAGCAACTAAAAGCTGATGTAATTAAAAACAACTCTGATGTGATTCAAGCAACTCTGCCTTACCAACTTATACCACTGCTTAAATGGGACTGCAAACACCTTACGATGGCGTATTTCAAATATTTGCTGAGGGTTATAATTACTGCAATCGATATAGAATTGAAGTTAATTGGCATATCAGCATTCCTATTACATAATACAGCATTATCGATTACTATTACACAATACGCCACCCCTAAAGTGTCTGTCAGTCTCCTGACAGATTAATAAAAAAAATACGGGAGTTTGTGTTTCTCCTCCCCCTTGAAAAAATTATTGTCCTCAATAATTACTTAAGCATAATTTTAATCTAATCTTATTTAAATTTACCTAAAACTTCAATAATGGTTACTTAATTCCATAAAATAATCTGAAATGTTTCTTCTTTTATATTTGTTTAGGTAAATTTAAAATTACAAAAATTATTTTATTTAAAAAAATTATTATCAAAATCACAATATTTGCTTTAAAAACACCTAAAAAAATTAAAGACAAAATTAAAAATCACAAGTAAATTAATTTCAAGAGTAATATACGTTTTTAAATGAGTTGACATATAATCAGAGCGCCTTTAATAAAAAAAAAATTACATGAATTATATAAAATTCTCGATGTAATAATTGTTTTTATATATGAGTGTAATTTGACTACTATTTTTTCTGTCTCAGCTTATTTTTTTGTCATAGTATGCAATTTAATACGTTCTCAAGTTGTATAATCTGTGTATCTGCAGGTTTTGATCTGTTTGATTTATAATATTTTCCTAAGTATAGCCATTTATGATGCTTTATAAATTTATGTAATTCTACATACAACACACTTCTACATTAATAATTAACAATAGATTCCTGAGCCCTTTTGAAAAACTTCCATATTAATGATAATTTAAATTATTTCTAATTAATAATTTAAGTTATTTAGAATTAATAATATATTACTGGCCATTCAACTTTGGAACCATGGACAACTTTTATGTTTTAGTTCCATGCGAGTTATTGAGACTAATGCTTCCAACTTTATTTTGTTGAATGTTTTTGTTAAACGTATTGTTATTTTTGTTTCAAAAGTGTAATTAAATGTGAAAAAATTCTATTTTTTTAATGTGTATTATAGCTGCATTGAACGCTCTAAAATTATACTAAATTATCATCAATGAAATGCATAAAACACAACTATATTAAAATTTTTAAATAGTACGAAATATATTTTATTTTGTAAAATAATTCAATAAACCAAAAAGTAAAATCTTAAATTAGTGGAATTATAATTGATATAAATTTCAATGAGTGTTAGAGATACACTCAAATTATCAGATAATTACAAAAACAAAGTTTTTGTATAAACGTAAAGATTCATAAAATTCACTAAGTTAATAAATCATAAATACATTAAGTCTATTATTGTTTTGAAATTTGTATCGTTCACGATATATGATATCTCTTTATTCAAATTTTAGAAGAGAAATATGATGAAATATGAATTTTTTAACACTATTAACCCCAATAATCGAAAATACAATTAGTATGTACAATTACGTAAATTTAACTAGAGTTTACTTAAGGATTTAGTTACCGTTAATTAAAAATAGTAAAATAATGCAATTATTATAATCGGAAAGAATTTTACTTAAATTTATCTACTGAAAAAAATATAATTTACTTTAATATAAATGCAGCTAAAGTTTATAAACATTTTGCGTTCAATAAATTTACTATAACATCATGAAATTAGAAAATCGTAATGTATCAATAATTCTGACATAAATATTTTTCTATTTTTTTTTATTGCGGGGATGGTTTGTAATACATTTTTTTATTAATACCTTTTCTAAGTAAAAGTTAAATTATTCAGTATATTTATCGAGCGTGTAAAAATACAATAATTAGAAGGATAATTGCGCAATTTACTGCACTTTACAGGCTTGACCTCTTAGGTTCTATATAAGCCTAATAGTCATCAATAACATGTTTGTTAGTTTTACTAACAATATTTAATATTATGAGGGATTTTAATAATCCTACAATTATTCTTTTGGGTTTTTAATAACCCTATAATTATTCTTTTGGGTTTTTCTACCCCATTTATGTCCTTCAATAATTTTAACAGATTTTCCAATAAGTTTACCGGAACTATTAAAAATGTGAAAATTTGAAGTAAGACAACCTTTATGTCTCCTTTATTAATTATTGGCAAATTTTCCGATAAGTTTACCGGAACTATTTGAAATGTGAAAATCTGTAATAAGAGGACCTTCATGCACATTGGCCATAGAAACGGCATTAACGGCCAAATTTGAAGTTATATCATCCTGAATCGACGACATTGACGATGTTGGCGTTAGACCGCTCGAAAGCCGGGTTACTAACTGTATCAACATAAATAAAATGATTCGCGATTGCAGCGAATAAATATTAATTCAATTGAAAATAGTATCATTCAGAACTGCGATATCGTCTGTGTTGGCGTTAGACCGCTCGAAAGCCTGATTACTAACTTTATCAACATACATAAAATGATTCGCGAAGTTCGAATAGTGAATATTAGTTGAAGATGACTCTTTTACCCTTCAGAGAATTCTATATAAAACTATAAAATCCAAATTCTTCTCGCTCTTGATTAAAAAAAAAACGTGTCAAAACTGCTTAAAATAGTTGTTTAATCAAACTGCCCGCTGTTATAGAATTATTAACCCAAGCTACCATTCTAATCAACATAATTGACATAAAAATAATTACACTTACAGGATTTTCATCTACATAATTTCTATCTTATATAAAAAATATAAAAAAAAATCTTCTTCAAATCTTACTTGAACTGGTAGTCATTCCCGGATGTGCTAATTACTTGTCCAAATAATAGAAATGGTAAACTTTGCCTGGGGAGAGTTACTTAGGATGAGTCGCTGTCGCTGCGGGTTGCTCATGGTTTAGTGTTGGTAGAGCCGCCACCTTACTACCTTTAGTTCCTCGAATTAGTATTGCTGGATTGCTGGATCTGCCCTTGAGTCTGCAGCCTCCGGGGTGCGAAAAACTCGGCTTTTTACGTTCACAGGCAACGTCGAATACTAATTCTTCACTACAAAGTATCGCACCGCTGGACACCAAGAAATGGTATGGGTGGTTTGGTAACGTGGTTCGTATTGACCTCCTAGTCAATACGGTCTTGCCGAGTGGAGGTTAGAATAAAAGTGTGCTTCGGACGCCTTGAGCTCTTATTAGAGGTATTGGCTGAAATATCTTGTTACTTCTAAGAAACAACACTTTTTTTTAATTTCTATATTTAATACAACTGTTAAATAAATTAACATCAAGTGATATTGATAAATAATAACATAAATTTAAATAAATAAGGTGCGAAGGATAGAATTTACATGAAAATAATATCCGTAATATGATGATTTAATATAAAATAGAAGCAAATAATAATAAAAATAAAATTAATAAATAATATAAATAAAATTAAAATAAAAAACAATAAAAACAATAATAGAAACCGTAAGATAATAATAATAATAATAATAATAATAATAATAATATTACTATTATTGTTAGCGTTTACAAATTTATGAGATCATTGGGAATTTTTTGTTTTAGCCTGGTTGGATGCGCTTCTGAGAATACTTTTTGAGCCAAGTTATTTGGGTGTTCGTCAATTCTTCTTTTGTAGTTGTTTGTTTTTTGTTGAATTACTATATTTACTGTCATCATGTTGCTGTCCTGGTGAATCAACCAGTTGGGAACGTACCTGGGTGCGTTCAGTGCCTGCCGTATGATCTTGTTCTGCACTCGCTGAATAATCTGTATATTGCTTTTTTTGGCGGTGCCCCATAGTTGAATCTCATAAGACCACACTGGTTTGAAAATACATTTGTAAATAATTAGTTTGTTGTTTGTCGACAGTTTGGATCGTTTATTCAGTAGCCAGTAATGTTTTTTAAATAGTTCATCAATCTGCTGTTTTTTCTTGTTAATGTGAACTCTCCAGTTCAATTTTGAGTCTAGGTGTATTCCGAGATATTTTACGCTACCTTTTACTGGGATTTCCTGTCCATTTAACTTAATTGTAGGGCATATACCAGTGCGCAGCATGAAAGTGATATGCGTAGATTTTGAGCTGTTTGTCACAATTCTCCATAAAGAAAGCCATTTTGTGGCAATATCTAGATGTTTTTGTAATAGTTGCGAAGCTATTGCGGGATCTTTATTGGTGGCAATGATACATGTATCGTCAGCAAATGTTGACTTGCTTGTTTCGGAGTATAAAAGAAAATTCGATGTGAATATAAAAAATAGAGTTCGAGAAAGGACGCTGCCCAGGGGCACCCCAGAGAGGATGTTTCTTTTGGTCGACTTCTCGTTGTTAATGCTGACAAAAAAATCCCTATTTTCAAGGAACGATTTTATTATTGAAAATATCGGTTCAGATAAACAGAGTTTTAGATTGTACAACATACCAGTGTGCCATACCTTGTCAAATGCTTGCGCAACGTCTAAAAATACAGCCGAACAATATTTTTTTGCATGGAACGATTCGTTTATTATATTTACTAGACAATGGACCTGTTGTATGGTTGAGTGTTGTTCTCTAAAGCCGAATTGGCGATTTTGAATTAGGTTTTGATTCAACAATTCTGACTTAATGCGTTGGAGTAATAATTTTTCAAATATCTTTGAAATACAAGGAAGTAGGCTTATTGGTCTATAGGAAGACAATAAATGAAGATCTTTTTCAGGTTTAGGTATAAGAATTATTTTAGCTATTTTCCAAGCTTGAGGGAACACTTTAAATCTTAAAATTGAATTGAATATTATTGTTAATAATCTAAATCCCTTTTCTGGCAGTTCTATTATCATTTTTATCGAAATTTTATCTGGCCCAGGAGATTTATTAGGATTTGCATCCTTGACATAATTTTTCAATTCCGTCACCGTTATGCGTTTTACAATTTGGCCTGGTATAGATTCATTCTGTAAACAGTTGAGAATAAAATCTACATCGTTCACGTTGCAACTGCGGGGATGAGGCTGTAATGTATTTTTCAAGTGTTCTGAAAATTCTCTCGATTTTTCTTCTGAACTTCTTGCCCAAGAACCATCAAGTTTACGCACTGGAGGTATATGTACCTTCGGCTTTTTTAATATCTTTGTTGTCTTCTAAAGAGAATAATTTATGTCTTTAGTAGATGAAAGATTAGTTAAATCATTTTTAAGGCATTCGTTCTTATATTCATATAATAAAGTTTTAAGATTCCTGCAGTCACAGTTAAATTTGTTTTTATCGGTCGGTGGTCTTGTGGTTTGCCATATTTTTCGTAATTTACGTTTTTGAGCTATAATTTTTTTAATGTTAATAGGATAATTAGGTTTGCAACTTGCATTTGAATGTATAGTAGATTTTTGAGCTGCTGATGATAGTAGCATTGTAAAATTTGTCATCGCCAAGTTTAAATCCTGTTCATTTTTAAGAGGTGTGTTGCAAGAAATTTCTTCATCATTTATCTCTTGGAATAATGGCCAATTAGTAAATTTATTTAAGTTTTGATTTAGATAAGTTTTGATTTACTTCTGTAGTTGTAGAATATTGCAGAATAATTGGCGAATGATCAGAATTTAAATCTAAATTTGATTTTATATCTAAACAATTATCGTTAACGCCTTTAGTTATGAAAAAATCTATTAGATCAGGGACTTTGTTAAGATCTGTTGGCCAATAAGTAGGCTCGCCGGTGGATATTGGCTTAAAATTGTTTTTTTCAATCGATTTGTAAAGTTCTCGACCCCTAGGTGTGATCAGTCTAGAACCCCAGAATGTGTGCTTTGCATTGTAATCTTCTCCCGCTATAAATAAACTGCCCAGCGTATTAAAAAAAATTATAAACTGACCTCCGGTGATCCTGTGTTTAGGCGGACAGTAAATGGCTGATAGTACTAGCTGGTTATGCGATGGTATATTAACTGAAATTAATGTTGCTTGAAGAAACTCTTTCTGGAATGGTTCAGCCTCATGATGATTTATGTTAGCTTTTATAATAACCGCAGTTCCTCCATGAGGTCTTCCGCTTGGGTGCGGAAAAAGCCATTTGCATTCCATAAACAGATTGTTAGTTTGAAAAACATGATTTATTTGCTAGAATGGTTGTGAGTAAATTCAGCATAGTGCTCATTTGTTCAGTAAGTGTTTTTATCATTTCTTTCAATTCTGACAGATCATTGATATTATTAATGTTTGTCGAGCTCTGATTATAATTTTTACGTGTAACATGTAAGTATGAGATACCTGGTTTAACATTTGAGGTTGTTCCATGAATTGGTGATGTTCTCTGTCTCGGTGAAGGAAATTTTTTTTCAAATTGTTTCTTATAGATTTTGCATCCCTTGTAGTTGGCAGGATGGTTAAGACCACATAGAACACACTTCACTTGGTTATTGATCTTGTCTTCCAGTGAACACTTCTCTGTCAGGTGATTTTGGGCGCACTTCACACATCTCGGGGTCATCTGACAATAGTTCCGCGTATGGCCGTGCCTTTGACAGCGGGTGCACTGGACGATTTCTTTAGTATATCGCTTAGCCTCGATCGTTACTTTAGTTTTGTACAAAAATTCGATTTTGTAAAAATCTTGGTTGATGTTCCAGCTCAACAATGAACATATTCAATGGGTGTTTTGTGAGCCTGTTTTTGAGGTTAGCGATGCGAACTACCTTGTGGCCTAGAGCCTGAATTTCCTCTTGCAGAATATTGACATCGGTTTTGTGATGCTAATTTTTTACAACAATTTTAAAAGTGCGATTTCTTTTATCTTGAAAAGAATGCATTTGTGTGTCTCTTTCTTTCAATAATTTGATAATTTTATTATATAGTTGCGGTTTGTCAAGATTTATTCTCACTTTTGTATCATCAATAACTTTCAATTTATACGAATTTTTTGCTTCGCTTTCTAAAAGTACCGATAATGGTTTTATGTCTCGTACTCAGCTTTTGTTTCGGTCACTTCCTCAGTATCAGGGCCGGCTAAAACTTCATAAAAGTTTCTTGTTGGTGTTGGGTTTAGCGAATAGTCTGAGGTTGTCGTTTTTATCGGTTGTGGTTCATCGTTTTGGGTGCGTTTAAGTTTTTTATTTTTTATTTCAATCCAGTCTGAATCCTTACTGGTGTTTTCATTCAAATCAGATTGATTTTCTAAATTGATTACAGGTTCGGAAAAAGCTTGTGGAAGTGATACGGTTGTTACGGATGGGGGTTAGTTAGACCCTTTCAGAATAGCTAATTGAATTTGACTCAATAACTATTCCGAGGATTTGATATTATTGAATATATTAAGTAAAATATTCGACGTTCTCTACGTGCTCGGCGGTCCAGTCGTATGGCGGCTTCAAGTCTGGATTTCTCAGATCGCTATAAGGAATGGATACTGAGGTAGGAATTGACTATAGAAACACAATAAGAAACACTAGATGAGATTAATAACATTTATTTACACCAATAACATCGAACACTCGGAAAATGAACTAAACTCATACGGAACACCAATGAAAATGCCTACGTGACAAGCCAGACCGCGAGAGCTTCTTTTGTTCACACGTCAGATCAGCTATTACGTCCAAATCTTTGCGGATTGCCAGTAAAAAGGTGTTGTCTGATTATTACCAATATCAACTGGCGACATCTAAGAAGATTCTGGCGCGAACATATTCCCCAGTCTAAAAGGGATACCTTTTATAACCTTGCATTCTTTTGATATTGGCCACTCCAACCATTCTGTCGGCATCTAGAAATACTTCTACTCTCCTGAACACCCAATGGAGTAGGCAAATCCAAAAAAGTCAATAGAGTTAAGGATCCTGGATCACCACTCAGCGAAGATATAAGTCTGGAGCTCCATCAGTAATACGTGAAAATACTAATTTATTGAAATGTTTTTTAAACACTTCGAAATGTGATAAAGAAGTAAGGAATGAAAGTTTTTTTTCCAATCCTTCCAAAGGACCGAGTATATATAGAGTCGTTCCAAAAATCCTACACAAATAACCAATTCTTATATCTAACATATAGTTTAGGAAGTAGATCTTGGGAAACACCAATGGCTGCCTTTTGATCAGTAGGAATATGGAACCATTGTGCATTATGAAAGAGGTCGTGAATTTTTGATTTTATGTTGGCTACAAACGTTTTCCAACAAGTGATTAGTTCTACCAACCATTGGCGGACTATCATTGAATCATTAACATCATTGTAAATTACAGCTCTGCATGCTCGTTCGGAGCTATTCGTAAATCCAAGTACTGACAATTTTCTGCGTTCCGAAGTTCTGAGATAATGTGGTACGTTATAGTTACTTAACTTGGATTCGGAATATATGGCTAACCAAAAAAATCATAATAAATGATGGTAGCGCTTCATCACAATCTATCTTTAATTTCGAAATTTTCTTCATTAAGATTTTTATCTTAACAACAATAGAAGTAACAAATCTTGATAAATTCCAAAGACGCGCAATTGCTAAAAGGAGATGACGTTTGGTCCACTTTCTCCACATATGATTTATACCAAAAGGATAATTATCCGATAAAGGATTCCATTTTAATCTTAAATTCTTTGATAAATTGTCGGTTTTGAAATCGCTAAGGACATGTTTATATAGAATATCAGGATTTGAATTAAGCTCAAGTATACTAGGATGCTTAGATTCTTTTTTCTTCAGTTTACAACTTCCACAAGAAACTGAAGTTTGCAAATCTCGGAAAATGGTTTTTGTATTTACCAAAGAATCAATACTTGTGGCCATATCATTGTCAGAAGAACGTGAAGATTGTGGGATGTCTTCTAGTTGTGTCATCTTATCTTTTTTTCATACAGATCTGCGTTTGAAGCAATGCATGAATTAATCAAAGTGCTGGACATTTGAGATAAATCGTTTTCTAAAATTGTTTCGGCATGCTTTATTTTTGCATAAAGCATTTCTAACGCTCTCGCGAGGGTATATTCCGGAATATAGCTAGGATTTTCTGACTGTCTCAATATATTAATTTCATCGGAAAGGTGCATGCATTGCTTACGCGCATTCTCAAAAAGGCATAATTTTTTACGAAATTGGATCTTACCTGAAGAAGAGCTAATCTGCTGAGAAATGTCGTAAGTTTCTTGGACGCTTGAAAAATACATTTCCCTCTTAGCTATTAGTCGATCGATCTCTGCACCAACGTCAAGTTCAGATGCCATCTTGGATTAATATTTCCTTAATATACTCAATAAATCCTAATCAAAATTAGGATCCCGGCGTCGAAGGACCAATGTTACGGATGGAGGTTGGTTAGACCCTTTCGGAATAGCTAATTGAATTTGACTCAATAACTATTCCGAGGATTTGATATTATTGAATATATTAAGTAAAATATTCGACGTTCTCTACGTGCTCGGCGGTCCAGTCGTATGGCGGCTTCAAGTCTGGATTTCTCAGATCGCTATAAGGAATGGATACTGAGGTAGGAATTGACTATAGAAACACAATAAGAAACACTGGATGAGATTAATAACATTTATTTACACCAATAACATCGAACACTCGGAAAATGAACTAAACTCATACGGAACACCAATGAAAATGCCTACATGACAAGCCAGACCGCGAGAGCTTCTTTTGTTCACACGTCAGATCAGCTATTACGTCCAAATCTTTGCGGATTGCTAGAGAAAAGGTGTTGTCTGATTATTACCAATATCAACTGGCGACATCTAAGAAGATTCTGGCGCGAACAACGGTAATTGGTCTCTTATTTATTTTTTACCTTCCTTGACTTAATTGGGCGAGTTCCTAAATCCATTTTTTTCCCAGTCCATTATTGACGTTTTATTTGATTGGTGGCTTTTGGTATTATTTTTCCCATGGGGAAATATTCGATAAATATCCAATCACTTATGCAATAATTTATGCACTATTTACAGATAAAATTAATAATATTTACTGTATTTTTTGCAAATTTATTTTTCTATAAAGAAACAACACTGATTGACTACTTTTAACTATACTTTAATAGAACCCACTTACAACGATTAACAGTCATCTTTATAAAGACTAATACCGCGACTATGCTGTGGCCAGCAGCAGCTCTGCTGTGGCCAACAGCAACTAAAAGCTGATGTAATTAAAAACAACTCTGATGTGATTCAAGCAACTCTGCCTTATCAACTTATATCACTGCTTAAATGGGACTGCAAACACCTTACGATGGCGTATTTCAAATATTTGCTGAGGGTTATAATTACTGCAATCGATATAGAATTGAAGTTAATTGGCATATTAGCATTGCTATTACACAATACAGCATTATCGATTACTATTACACAATACGCCACCCCTAAAGTGTCTGTCAGTCTCCTGACAGATTAATAAAAAAAATACGGGAGTTTGTGTTTCTCCTCCCCCTTGGAAAAATTATTGTCCTCAATAATTACTTAAGCATAATTTTAATCTAATCTTATTTAAAAATTTAATAAATAAATTTTTTCTAAATTTACCTAAAACTTCAATAATGGTTACTTAATTCCATAAAATAATCTGAAATGTTTCTTCTTTTATATTTGTTTAGGTAAATTTAAAATTACAAGAATTATTTTATTTAAAAAAATTATTATCAAAATCACAATATTTGCTTTAAAAAACACCTAAACAAATTCAAGACAAAATTAAAAATCACAAGTAAATTAATTTCAAGAGACGTTTTTAAATGAGTTGACATATAATCAGAGCGCCTTTAATAAAATAAAATTACATGAATTATATAAAATTCTCTATGTAATAATTGTTTTTATATATGAGTGTAATTTGACTACTATTTTTTCTGTCTCAGCTTATTTTTTTGTCATAGTATGCAATTTAGTACGTTCTCAAGTTGTATAATCTGTGTATCTGCAGGTTTTTACCTGTTTGATTTATAATATTTTCCTAAGTATAGCCATTTATGATGCTTTATAAATTTATGTAATTCTACATACGACACACTTCTACATTAATAATTAACAATAGATTCCTGAGCCCTTTTGAAAGACTTCCATATTAATGATAATTTAAATTATTTCTAATTAATAATTTAAGTTATTTAGAATTAATAATATATTACTGGCCATTCAACTTTGGAACCATGGACAACTTTTATGTTTTAGTTCCATGCGAATTATTGAGACTAATGCTTCCAACTTTATTTTGTTGAATGTTTTTGATAAACGTATTGTTATTTTTGTTTCAAAAGTGTAATTAAATGTGAAAAAATTCTATTTTTTTAATGTGTATTATAGCTGCATTGAACGCTCTAAAATTATACTAAATTATCATCAATGAAATGCATAAAACACAACTATATTAAAATTTTTAAATAGTACGAAATATATTTTATTTTGTAAAATAATTCAATAAACCAAAAATTAAAATCTTAAATTATTGGAATTATAATTGATATAAATTTCAATGAGTGTTAGAGATACACTCAAATTATCAGATAATTACAAAAACAAAGTTTTTGTATAAACGTAAAGATTCATAAAATTCACTAAGTTAATAAATCATAAATACATTAAGTCTATTATTGTTTTGAAATTTGTATCGTTCACGATATATGATATCTCTTTATTTAAATTTTAGAAGAGAAATATGATGAAATATGAATTTTTTAACACTATTAACCCCAATAATCGAAAATACAATTAGTATGTACAATTACGTAAATTTAACTAGAGTTTACTTAAGGATTTAGTTACCGTTAATTAAAAATAGTAAAATAATGCAATTATTATAATCGGAAAGAATTTTACTTAAATTTATCTACTGAAAAAAATATAATTTACTTTAATATAAATGCAGCTAAAGTTTATAAACATTTTGCGTTCAATAAATTTACTATAACATCATGAAATTAGAAAATCGTAATGTATCAATAATTCTGACATAAATATTTTTCTATTTTTTTTTATTGCGGGGATGGTTTGTAATACATTTTTTATTAATACCTTTTCTAAGTAAAAGTTAAATTATTCAGTATATTTATCGAGCGTGTAAAAATACAATAATTAGAAGGATAATAGCGCAATTTACTGCACTTTACAGGCTTGACCTCTTAGGTTCTATATAAGCCTAATAGTCATCAATAACATGTTTGTTAGTTTTACTAACAATATTTAATATTATGAGGGATTTTAATAATCCTACAATTATTCTTTTGGGTTTTTAATAACCCTATAATTATTCTTTTGGGTTTTTCTACCCCATTTATGTCCTTCAATAATTTTAACAGATTTTCCAATAAGTTTACCGGAACTATTAAAAATGTGAAAATTTGAAGTAAGACAACCTTTATGTCTCCTTTATTAATTATTGGCAAATTTTCCGATAAGTTTACCAGAACTATTTGAAATGTAAAAATCTGTAATAAGAGGACCTTTAGGCACATTGGCCATAGAAACGGCATTAATAGCCAAATTTGAAGTTATATCATCCTGAATCGACGACATTGACGATGTTAGCGTTAGACCGCTCGAAAGCCGGGTTACTAACTGTATCAACATAAATAAAATGATTCGCGATTGCAGCGAATAAATATTAATTCAATTGAAAATGGTATCATTCAGAACTGCGATATCGTCTGTGTTGGCGTTAGACCGCTCGAAAGCCTGATTACTAACTTTATCAACATACATAAAATGATTCGCGAAGTTCGAATAGGGAATATTAGTTGAAGATGACTCTTTTACCCTTCAGAGAATTCTATATAAAACTATAAAATCCGAATTCTTCTCGCTCTTGATTAAAAAAAAACTTGTCAAAACTGCTTAAATAGTTGTTTAATCAAACTGCCCGCTGTTATAGAATTATTAACCCAAGCTACCATTCTAATCAACATAATTGACATAAAAATAATTACACTTACAGGATTTTCATCTACATAATTTCTATCTTATATAAAAAATATAAAAAAAATCCTTCTCCAAATCTTACTTGAACTGGTAGTCATTCCCGGATGTGCTAATTACTTGTCCAAAGAATAGAAATGGTAAACTTTGTCTGGGGAGAGTTGCTGACATCTTCTGGTAGTGTGATTTGTCACTTACTTAGGATGAGTTGCTGTCGCTGCGGGTTGCTTATGGTTAAGTGTTGGTAGAGCCGCCAACTACAACCTTTAGTTCCTCGAATTAGTATAGCTGGATTGCTGGATCCGCTCTTGAGTCTGCAGTCTCCGGGGTGCGAAAAACTCGGCTTTTTACGTTCACATGCAACGTCGAATACTAATTCTTCACTACAAGGTATCGCACCGCTGGACACCATAAAATGGTATATGGGGGTTGGTAACGTGGTTCGTATTGACCTCCTAGTCAATACGGCCTTGCCGAGCGGTGGTTAGAATAAAAGTGTGCTTCGGACGCCTTGAGCTCTTATTAGAGTTATCGGCTGAAATATCTTGTCACTTCTAAGAAACAACACTGATTGACTACTTTTAACTATACTTTATTAGAACCCACTTACAACGATTAACAATTATCTTTATAACGACTAATACCGCGACTCTGCTGTGGCCAACAGCAATTAAAAGCAACTCTGATGTAATTAAAAACAACTCTGATGTGATTCAAGCAACTCTGCCTTACCAACTTATATCAGTACTTTATATACTGCTTGACTGGGACTTCAAACACCTTACGATGGCGTATTTGAAATATTAGGTGATGGTTATAATTACTGCAATAGATATCGAATTTAAGTTAATTGGAATATCAGCATTGCTATTACACAATACAGCATTATCGATTGCTATTACACAATATATATATATATTGTAGAGTTTCGAACAAGAATCCAAAAATAATAAAAAATAAAAAAACAAGAAAAGTTTTTTTCAAGTAAATTTATTTGTTTACTGTCAACGTTTCGGAACTAGGTACGTTCCATCTTCAGGACATCTGTCAAGAAACATGATCTTGATGAGATTTAAGCAAACAATATGTTTAGGAATAGAAAATAGATTTTTCTTAAATAATAAATTAATTGTAACAAATAATAATGTACAGAAATATGATAATATGATCAAAATGAAAATGATAAAAATAAATGAGAGGATTATCAGAACAGGATATTAAAAATGATAGAAATTCTTTATGAAAGTTATGGAAAAAATTTTTAAGAAAAAATTAATGATAAAATTGAATTAATTACCTGTGTGTTTGAATATACGTTAGCACTTTTTCACTAAACAAGAATTTTTAAACAAAAAATGAATTTGTGAGTTATTTTTCCGCCGAATAGTTAACTTTTGTAAATCAAAATTACTAAAAGTGTTGTCTTTTTTAAAAATTATTATTTGAAAACAAATAATATTGTTCTCTCGATGTTATACTATTGGCTTTTAGAAACAAACTAACTGAATTTGATGGTTCATATGTAACACGTGTAAACACTTGAAACGAGAACTGTGAGATTGTATGTGTGTGTTTTTATATGTTAGGGTGTGAATACTTAAATTATTGAACTTAAAAGGAAGTCGATATTAATTGTTTGTCAAAAAGTGTAAAAAATTTAAATATGAATCATGTAATAGATTGTGATCTGATCTAATGTAGACACTGTTAGAAACATTCATGAGAATAAGACAACTCTCCGCGAATAATCTCCTAAAGATGCAACATTCATGATATAAAATCTTTGGAGTGAAATTAAATGAATGGGCGTTTTCAATAGAGTGTTGTACTAGGGTACTTTTGAATTTTTTTTGTTTATGGTGGACCACACTTAGTTCATGTTGTCTCATTCTTTTGTGTACATATTGCGAGGTTTGTCCAATATATTGAAAAGCACAGTCATTACAAGAAACAGAAAATACTACATTAGTATTGAAATTGGATGGGGTAGGGAATTTAATGTTCGTAAAGAATTGGTTGAAGGAGTGTAAGGATGAGCCTGATATTAAAATGTTTTCTTCTAACAGGATTTTGGCAAAATAATAATATAAATCTTCAACGTAAGGTATGCTGCAGTAAATAAAATTGGCGTTTTTGATGTTGGTAGTGGTATTGGGAGAATTAATTTGTGTTTTTAAAAAAGTTCGTCTTTTTTGAATAACTGAAAGAATAAGATTTTTTGGTTAATCATTTTCAATTAGAGTTGTTTTTACCAGGGATAAATTTTGTGGATGGAAAGTTTGGTGAGACAACAAGATAGCATGGTCTGTAAGGGAAATAATGGTGTTTATCTTATAGTTTCTGGGACAGTATGATGAAAAGTGTAAGTATCTACCCGACCATGTAATTTTTCTATACCAATTTGTTCGAATAAGGTTGTTAGTATTGTAAACGGATACATCCAAGAAATTAAGTCTGTTCTTATTTTGTAGTTCATGTGTGAAAGTTATATTATTGTTAAAGTCATTCAAAAGGTCTAGTACTGTGTTTATATGATTTTTGTTAATGATAAAAAAAGTGTCATCTACATATCTAATATAAAAGTTAATTTGAAATTTTAAAGTTGAGAAAACGGAAATTTCTAATGTCTGTAAAACTAAGTCTATAATTCCGGGAGATAAGGGACATCCCATAGCTGCGCCTTTAATTTGAGAATAAAAGTTGTCTTGGCAATGGAAATATGAGTAATTTAAAATAGTGTTGATAATATGAGTGAAGACTGTTTTCGGAAAGTCAGTAAAGTTACAAATTGTGTGCCAACGTTTATCGATTGAGTTTAGGATTAATTCATGTGGGACACATGTAAAAAGGTTGACCACATCTAAGCTTAGAAATAAGTGATTTTCAGGGATGTTGCGGTTATTAATTAAATTCACAAATTGGTACGAATTCTTGACATAATAGGGAGAATTGATTGTAACATTTTTTAGGACATCAGAAATGAGTTTTGAAATGTTCTGATGTTCTAAAAAATGTTACAATCAATTCTCCCTATTATGTCAAGAATTCGTACCAATTTGTGAATTTAATTAATAACCGCAACATCCCTGAAAATCACTTATTTCTAAGCTTAGATGTGGTCAACCTTTTTACATGTGTCCCACATGTATTAATCCTAAACTCAATCGATAAACGTTGGCACACAATTTGTAACTTTACTGACTTTCCGAAAACAGTCTTCACTCATATTATCAACACTATTTTAAATTACTCATATTTCCATTGCCAAGACAACTTTTATTCTCAAATTAAAGGCGCAGCTATGGGATGTCCCTTATCTCCCGGAATTATAGACTTAGTTTTACAGACATTAGAAATTTCCGTTTTCTCAACTTTAAAATTTCAAATTAACTTTTATATTAGATATGTAGATGACACTTTTTTTATCATTAACAAAAATCATATAAACACAGTACTAGACCTTTTGAATAACTTTAACAATAATATAACTTTCACACATGAACTACAAAATAAGAACAGACTTAATTTCTTGTATATATCCCTTTACAATACTAACAACCTTATTCGAACAAATTGGTATAGAAAAACTACATGGTCGGGTAGATACTTACACATTTCATCATACTGTCCCAGAAACTATAAGATAAACACTATTATTTCCCTTACAGACCATGCTATCTTGTTGTCTCACCAAACTTTCCATCCACAAAATTTATCCCTGGTAAAAACAACTCTAATTGAAAATGATTACCCAAAAAATCTTATTCTTTCAGTTATTCAAAAAAGACGAACTTTTTTAAAAACACAAATTAATTCTCCCAATACCACTACCAACATCAAAAACGCCAATTTTATTTACTGCAGCATTCCTTACGTTGAAGATTTATATTATTATTTTGCCAAAATCCTGTTAGAAGAAAACATTTTAGTATCAGGCTCATCCTTACACTCCTTCAACCAATTCTTTACGAACATTAAATCCCCTACCCCATCCAATTTCAATACTAATGTAATATATTCTGTTTCTTGTAATGACTGTGCTTTTCAATATATTGGACAAACCTCGCAATATGTACACAAAAGAATGAGACAACATGAACTAAGTGTGGTCTACCATAAACAAAAAAATTTCAAAAGTACCCTAGTACAACACTCTATTGGAAACGCCCATTCATTTAATTTCACTCCAAAGATTTTATATCATGAAAGTTGCATCTTTAGGAGATTATTTGCGGAGAGTTGTCTTATTCTCATGAATGTTTCTAACAGTGTCAACATTAGATCAGATCACAACCTATTACATGATTCATATTAAAATTTTTTACACTTTTTGACAAACAATTAATATCGACTTCCTTTTAAGTTCAATAATTTAAGTATTCACACCCTAACATATAAAAACATACACATACAATCTCACAGTTCTCGTTTCAAGTGTTTACACGTGTTACATATGAACCATCAAATTCAGTTAGTTTGTTTCCAAAAGCCAATAGTATAACATCGAGAGAACAATATTATTTGTTTTCAAATAATAATTTTTAAAAAAGACAACACTTTTAGTAATTTTGATTTACAAAAGTTAACTATTCGGCGGAAAAATAACTCACAAATTCATTTTTTGTTTAAAAATTCTTGTTTAGTGAAAAAGTGCTAACGCATATTCAAACATACAGGTAATTAATTCAATTTTATCATTAATCTTTTCTTAAAAAATTTTTCCATAACTTTCATAAAGAATTTCTATCATTTTTAATATCCTGTTCTGATAATCCACTCATTTATTTTTAT
Organism: Ctenocephalides felis; assembly: GCF_003426905.1. Classification (NCBI taxonomy): domain Eukaryota; kingdom Metazoa; phylum Arthropoda; class Insecta; order Siphonaptera; family Pulicidae; genus Ctenocephalides; species Ctenocephalides felis. The sequence continues at coordinate 60,327,955 of NW_020537646.1, read as the reverse complement.
CATTTTCATTTTGATCATATTATCATATTTCTGTACATTATTATTTGTTACAATTAATTTATTATTTAAGAAAAATCTATTTTCTATTCCTAAACATATTGTTTGCTTAAATCTCATCAAGATCATGTTTCTTGACAGATGTCCTGAAGATGGAACGTACCTAGTTCCGAAACGTTGACAGTAAACAAATAATTAAATGAAGAAATTGTTTATTAAAAACTTCTCTTGTTTTTTTTGGATTCCTGTTCGAAACTCTACAAAATATACACAAATCCAAGATTCTACCATTCAATATATATATATATATATATATATATATATATATATATATATATATATAATTTCTATTTCTTTTGTGCTTAGCTTATAAGGCTGAATACCATCTTTTGTAATCATGTATGTAAAATATTATTGTTAAAAATAAATGCTTTTTAAAATTTAATTTGATTATTTTTATATTTTGAATTCAAACAGTCTATACAATATTGGTGCATTTCTATAGTATTTTTTGACTCGTGCGCACCTAGCGAGAGTAATTTCGAGCGGAGAACGTGGCAACGAAATAATATTTCCATATTAATATTTCCATATTATGGCCCGAGAGAGCGATCTATATACTCTTCTTTTATCTATGATTGTACGTATGCTGAAAACGTTTTCAAACCATTACACAACGCAGTATTATTACTTTATATTCATATTTATTTTACTAATCACTAATTCAGTTATTAACTAGATAAATGTAATGAATATTCGAAGTGAAAACCAGACAGACTTGACTAACTCATCAAAAAAACGCAACTTTTACTATGTTGATTGTTAGCGTATTCTTTGAGAGCATCTCTAATCAAATAAATCTTTCTAGAACAAGTTTAATTTTCGGATTTTCCTACACTTTCAAACACCAGGGCTGAAATCTGCCAGACCATTGTTTTCGTGTTTAGCACGCTATGAATCACCAGTAATTTTTTTTAGCCTTACTGGGACACCGTTATTCAAAAGGTTCCTGTATCCAATGTTGTTAAATATCTGGGAATACATTTAGATAGAAGATTAACCTGGCATGAACATATTCTAAAGAAGCGTCAGCAGCTTGAATTAACACGTAGGCAACTACGGCCTACAACTATGGGGTGCGGCCAGTAAATCGAACATAACTATTCTACAAAGGTTCCAAAATAAAATTTTGAAAGAAATCGTGAACGCTCCAAAATACGTTCCCAATTGGTTGATACATCAAGATCTCAGAATTCGAACTATAGAAAAAGAAATTAGTCTTTACTGCACCAGATACAAAGCTCGTCTAAGTCGTCATCCAAACGTATTAGCGTTAGATCTGCTCAAGCCTCAATAGTGAAATTCTAACCAATAATAAAATAGATGTAGCAAACGTCAATGATACAGTTAACTTATATTTCCATTATCTTGGTAAGCGAACAGAACCTTCGAATTACATTATTATAATATTTCGGAAATTATTAAGTAATTCTGTTATGCTATTTTGCAATAATTTTTCATCTCGACTTCAAAGTGTTTGAAGGTCAATATCATAAATATATCGTATAGATAATATTAATGAAATAACCTAAAATATATCTTCATAGTATATAAAGCATACTCTAAAAACGTATGGAAAATCTAAAATAATAATATTAGGTTGTCAAATATCTCCCTTCCGCTTTTTTGCTCTTGGTTTATTGTACAAAAAGGCGGAAGGGAGATATTTGACAACCTAATATAATATTAATGAAGTAACCTAAATTTGTAATCTAGACTTAATAATAAGAATACAATATTAATTAAATAAGGTATAACGTGGGAACGTAGTGACCTAAAATTCCGGAACTACATAAAAAACAGAAAGAAAGATAATACAGAAGGGGATACAATAAATGAAGAAAAAGAATGCGCGTAAGATTCACACGCGATTGGAGTAAAACTTTTTTGTTGTCACAGGATGGGATTTTAATTGTAAATTAATACATCTTATAACAATTTTGAATAATGTTTATTAGTAATATGGTAACACTTCTGATTCACATATTTATTAGTGTCAATCATTATACACATTTATATAATAACACATTATAAATTATATATTTATAATGACATTAAAAATATTCATAATATTTGAAAATAATAACGTTATTAAAGTCAAGTCAAAAATGAAATGATCGGTTTGTCATTGTAATTAGCATTTAGGACTTAGACCTTTATTAGAAAAATGAAGTAATTGCTGATTAATAAATTCTATAATATTCGTTTTCACAATTTCACTCATCATATAATAATTGTGTTTGAAGAACTTCATGCAATTAATATTAGCATACATTCATTAACTGGTTGTATTTATTATACTTTTTCGCAGGCGATATAATCTCATTCTTTGAGCAGCTATAAAATCTGTCTCTCCTAAAATATTTTCCATTTTAATAACAACTATGAATAATATAAAAATTATTTCAATAAACTTACGTTTAGTACATGGCACAAATGTTTTATTTATTAACTTCCCGTAGGAAAAGTTATAGTAATCGCAAACAAAATTGAAAATGAAAATTTTTATATTTCTTTACGATTCAGAGGTTTCTGAAAATTTTAGCATACCTTAGAAAAAATGGATGTACGTGTGTGTTGGTTTGTGTCTATGTGTGTGTGTGTGTGCTGATATGAATTTTTGTCGACAATTTCGGGAAAACGGTTTACCGATTTCGATTTTTCAAAAAACATTCGATTGCAGTTGATAAGGAGACGTGCTGATTAGTTTTTGGCATAAGCAGGTCTAGCCGTTTCGAAGATACGGGGCAAAAAGTGCCATAAACGGTAACTCAGTTTTTAAAAGAACGGAGCCTGATTTGAATAATTAAAAAAACATTTTACTTGTATTGACATGATGAAGAATTGATCAAATTTTCATAAAGGCAGGTCTAGCGGTTTCGGAGATCTGGTGATAAAAGTAAAAAAAAATGTCATTTGGCGGTCAAAAATGATCCTTAGACGTATTTTTTTTTTTAATAATTTTATTTGATCATCTATCTACATGAGATATAAAATCAATTGCATGGCTTAGAATTTAACAAAGATAGAAAAAGCTAAGATCTGCATCCAGTGATGCAGTTCTTTACAGTGTGATATATAGATTGTACAAAACAAAAGAAAAATAGAAATTAGTACTTATTATTAAACCTAAAACAAGTCGTTGGGGTAATTCTTTTTAAGTCTTCTGAATTGGATTGGTTCTAGCAGCTTTCTTGCAAGGTTATTTGGGTGAAAGGTGAGCCTATTACGATACTTTAGACAAAGTCTAGGAATCTCGTCTCTAATGAAAGAGACACCCAGTTTATCATGGAGTAACCAATTTGGGGTGTATTTAGGTGCGTTGGCAATTTGCCTAAGCATTTTATTCTAGAACCTCTGTAAGATCTCTACATTTGAGTGGCTGGCTGTGCCCCAGAGCTGAATCCCATAGGTCCAAATGGGTTTAAGTATTGATTTGTATATCAAAACTTTATTTGACATCGACACTTTGGATTTACGACCAGCACCCAATATAGTTGTCTTCGCTTTTCTTCGAGTTGTTTACGCTTTTGGCAGATGTGTGTTTCCACGTGAGTTTTCGATCCAGTTTGAAGTCCAAGGTATTTAACATTATCCTTGTATAAGGATTTTTTTGCTGTCTTCCAGCAGTTAGGAAAGTGGAGAGTTCTTAGAATTCCATTAAAAGTATAGTTATGTATCTATAAGCAATAGGAGGAAGTTCTTGTAAAGGTTTAATACTAATATTGTCGATTCCAGGAGATTTGCGTGATTTTGATGAACGGATTGTGCCTATGACTTCGGAGATACTGAATTTGGGTGGTAGTTCAGTCTGGCTGCTAGTTTTATCGGCTAATAAATTATATATTGGGCGCTCCAGGAAAGGGTCACAAGTCGGTGGATGAGGTGTAAACACGTTCTCAAAGTGATCGGCGAAGAGATTGGCTTTATCTTGTGCGGTGCGAGATCATAGTCCATTTTTATTAATAATAGGCGGATTGCTTTGTGTGAAACGTTTAAGTTTATTGGTAGCCCTCCAAAGAGATTTGTAAGTAGTAGAAAGGTTTATTAAAGAATTTTCCATTTTTTTATTGTGCCAGTCAGACAGTAAATGTTTGATTTCTCTAGAGGCTTTGTTTAGATTATGTTTATCGGCTGGAGATCTTGTACATTGCCAAATTTTGCGGAGTTTTGTCTTATGGGCTATAAGTTTCTTTATGTAAATAGGACAAACAGGCGTAGTAAAAGTCTGGGATTTTGGAGTGGAAAAGGTTGCTGCTTCTTTAATTATTTTGTTGAAGTTGTACACTGCTGCTGCTATATCATCGTGGGTTTTTAGAGGAACGTTGCAATGTAAGCAATCAGCAATGTAATTCTAAAAGGTAAACCAGTTTGTGCTGTTATTTGTTAAGTACCTATTATTTAATTGGACAGGAGACAGGGAGTTATATGAAATGATGACTGGTGAGTGATCCGAAGAATCAAGACTTGATTTAGCTGAAATGTGGTGAGGTTGGGTGCCTTTTGTGATGCAGAGTCGAGGAGTCAGGTGTTTTGTATGTATCGCTCGCTGGCCAGTAGGTTGGTTCGCCAGACGATACGTGTAGTAGGTTATTGTCCAGGATAGAGAGGTAAAGCTGCCGGCCTCGCGTAGTGGTTAGTCTTGAGCCCCAGAAGATGTGTTTAGCGTTGTAGTCTCCACCTGCAATAAACTTGGGTTCCAAGAAGTTGAAGAAATTGTTGAATTGCTCACTCGAGATTTTATGTTTAGGAGGACAGTAGATTGCGGCTAGGATAAGTTTATTTGAAGGATGATCAATGGTAACGCAACAGGCTTGAAGATACTTTGTGCAATAGTGCTGCGATTCATGATGTTTTATGTTTGATTTGATTAATATTGCACATCCACCGTGTGCGGTACCATCCGGATGATTGATTGTGTACGTCGAAAAACCGGGAAGTTTGAGGTAGCTGCTGGAAGTAAAGTGTGTTTCTGAGGTCAGAATAACATCCAAGCTGTGAAGCTGGATGAACATTTGCAATTCCCGTTTGTGTTGTGCCAAGCCGTTGGCATTCCAGACTACAATTTGAAGGAAGTGTTGCATTACTTGAGTTTAGCTACGACGGCGGTTAATAAGTTCATGACTGTGTTTAATTGCTCCGCTAAAGTTTTAACTATAGATTTTAACTCTGTTATGTCGTTAGCTTGCTGATGATGGTTGATAGCTTCGTTATTATTTATATCCTGTTGTAGTTGGCTATTTTGACGAGCAGTTACAGCGAATGAGATTCCGGGTTTAACTGTGTTTGAGGTGATAGGATTAGAGGAGGAAGGAGGATTTGTTTGTTTAGGACGCAGGGGAGGATATCTGCGAGAGTACATTTCCTGATAGACTTTGCATCCTTTGTAATTGGCTGTATGGCCTTCATTGCATAGGACACACTTTACGTTTTTATTGGTACGATCGCTCCAACTGCAGTCTTTTGTGAGATGATCGCCGGCACATTTCACGCAGCGCGGTTTCAGATTACAGTAAGTTCTAGTATGACCGTATCTTTGGCAATTAACACATTGGACTATTGATTTACTTGGATTCTTAGGCTCGATGTTCACTTTAGATCGGCAAATAAATTCGATTTTGTAAATTTCTTTGTTGTTGGGATTTTGTTCCAATTCGACAAGAAACATGTGCATAGGAGCCTTAGTAAACCTGTGTTTCATGTTAGTGATTCGCATTACTTTGTGACCATGAGTTATTATTTCTGTGGCGATATCTTCAATTTCTGTGCTGGAGTGTAAGTTCCGAACGATGACCTTAAACGAACGTGCCGATTTACACTGAAATGAATACATTTCGGTATTTTTTTCTTTTAGTAATTTCAGAATTTTATTATAAGTTTCAGCGTCTGTGAGGGTGACTTTGACCTGCGTATTATTGATTAATTGTATATTATATTTTCCTGGCGCATTTACACTTAATAATTCTGTGAAGGGATTGATATTTTCGACACCATGAACAAAGGTCGGTGGCGGTTTTGGAATAGGGGCAGCGGTATTCACTGTTTGTTCTGGCTTTATGTTATTTAAAACATTGTAGATATTGTTCGATGTTGAATGCAGCCAGTAGTTACTTTCTAGCTTTTTTGACACAGAATTACCTTCAGAGCTGCAGTCTGAATTATTTCTTTTGTGTTTTCTGTTGTTAACCGTAGTCCAACCTTTCTTGGAAGTAGAGGGAATTGGCAGCGGTACATTACTGTCAGTTTCCATTACGTTAGTTTTATTATTAATTGTGGATTCTTGATTACACTCCGGTTGTACATTATTAACACAGTTCACTTGTTTTGCGACAAATTCAGAATTAGTTGTAGAAGTGTCACGTAAAATTTCAATGGTTTCGACAAGCGGTATAGCGAGCGATATACCCGAGTTCCCCGGCTGGAGACTCGCCATAGTTAATCCGGTCGACGAACAATACACTGGTGTGTTATGACTCACGCACTGTTAGATAACACTGATAAGAATTAAATATTTTTATTTGCGTGCCGGAAGTGACCTGTACGAAAGTTGAATTCGAACTGATCCTTAGACATATGCACATCAAATTATCACATATTATTTTATAGATATTTTAACAATAAGTATAAATTTTGTTTACATTCCTATGGGTTTCGTACCAATGTTTATCCGTTAAACGGTTCACGCGCTTCGATATTCGTCTCTATGCAGGTAAAGCAGTACGATTGCTTTGAAAAAAGTTCAGAATTTCCAAAATATTTCAAAACGAGTTGGTATTGGTATTTTGCCTTAAGGCAAGTTACATGAACTTCCCGATATATGTAAATATTCGGCTTAATCAATAAAAAATAAATTAATTAATGAGTGATTAAGAGTATTCCGAGCGGATTTATTACACATCATTGAACACGAACGAACACGTTAACTCGGAGCATTTTCTAAAAGCAAATTTTCAAAAATCAACCATTTTTATTATTGAATCATATTCCGTAGGACTTTAATAGTTTAGTATGCTTAAAAAGACCAAGTACTCTATCGTTATATCAGGTAAATTGTCTAATTTTAATTTTAACAAACGTCAAAAAAATTACTCATTTTTCCAAACATTGATGAACTTTAAAAATTAAACTAGTTGTCGTAAGGCCGTAATTTTTCAGTAAGTTCTATAAGACCATGATATATATCGACAAAAAAAAATCGATAAAAATCGGCTAATTTTTTTTTCGATCAACAAAACGGTTATTTTCAATTACAAATGTAAGTAGTTACATTTTCACACTAACTAATGAGTATTCCCAATGATTCAAGCATTTTTGATTTTTTAAAATCGATTATGTAGTGCCAAAAACGGTAACTCTGTTTTTAAGAGAACGGAGCGTCCGATGTTAATAATTAAAAAAACATTTTACTTGTATTGGCAATATAAAAAACTGATTAAATTTTTCGGAAGGCAGGTCTAGCGGTTATAGACTATCAATTAAAATAAGTTAAAAAATCGCTTTTTGGCGGTCAAAATTATCAGATATTTCTAAAGATTTTCATAATGTGTATATATTTTGTGTAAATTTTATTGGGTTCCGTACCACAATTTTTAATTTTGAAGTTTATTTATATGGTTCAAACAAATGTTCTCGACATTTTCGACAGCATGGGAATAACCTATTTGGATAATTTGAAAAACGTTGGATTCATATTTATAAGGAGACATGTTCATTAGTTTTTGACGGAGGCAGGTCTAGCCGTTCCGAAGATACGGGTCAAAAAGTGCCAAAAACGGTAACTCAGTTTTTAAGAGAACGTTGCGTCTGATTTTAATAATTCAAAAACATTTTACTTGTATTGACAAGATCAATAACTGATTAAATTTTTGGGCAAGGCAGGTCTGGCGGTTATGGAGTCTCAATAAAAATAAGTTAAAAAAATATCATTTGACGGTCAAAAATGTTTATTGGACTTATGCGCATCAAATTATCGGATATCAGTGTACATATTTTGTGTAAATTTTATTGGGATCCGTTCCAAAATTTTTAATTTTGAAGTTTATTTATTTGGTTCAAACAAATGTTCTCGACATTTTCGACAGATGGAATATCCGATTTGGATAATTTAAAAAACATTGGATTTGTATTGATAAGGAGAGGTGCTGATTAGTTTTTGGCATAGGCAGGTCTAGCCGTTCCAAAGATACAGGGCAAAAAGTGCTAAAAACGGTAACTCAGTTTTTAAAAAAACGGGGCGTCTGATTTTAATAATTCTAAAAACATTTTACTTGTATTAACAAGATGAAGAACTGATTAAATTTTTGGGGTGGCAGGTCTAGCGGTTATGGACTTTCAATAAAAATAAGTTAAAAAAATGTCATTTCACGGTCAAAAATGTTGATTGAACTTATGCATATCAAATTATCAGATATTTTATATAGAGTTTTATAATGTGTAAACATTTTGTGTAAATTTTTTTGGGTTCCGTACCAAGATTTTCGATTACGGTACGAGTAGTTCCAGCAATTTGCTTTAAAGCACGCTGCCTTGCACTCCACAAGTTTTCATTATAATTATTTACGGGAAATAGGGTAAAATATTCTTTTGATTCAGGATTTTTTTATTAATTCAAGATTTGTACTACAATGTAACCTTAAAATGTTTTTTTATCTATGTCAATTTTCTTGTTGATATCGGTACAAGTATAGAATGACACATACAACGACAGATCTCTATTAATACGCACGACGGCTATTTCATCGAGAGTGAATGACGTACAGTTCGGGCGTAACGCGATTTTTGTTGCATTCTCACAGTTTTACATCCTAGTCGCGCCTAAAGAAGTTTTACTTCAAAAAATGAAAATGATCGTGGTTGAGAAATTTACGTACTGGAAACTATACAGGCCAGAAAAATGGCAGATCACAAACTTGGAATGGCCAACGCAACGCCACCAATCAAGAAATGTGTAGAACAGTTCTGACGTATGAGCTTCAAACTTCACACCCTCACATGGCTCTTCTGTAGCTGTGATAACTGTCTGTGGACACTCTTCTGCGCATGGGGATCTATCTCCGATCAAACGCACGTTTCGCTGTTTTGGCCTAGAGTACTGTGAATTTATGAAAACAGATGACTAATGTGTGCTCAACTTCAACTACAAATCGTTGGTCGTTCGTGCAAGTGAACTGTGTTGTTTCTAATTAATTGTGTTTAAGTGAACACTTAAATGAAATTTAATATGGAAAAGTATTTCTATAGTATCCAAAAAACAATGCCAAGTGCAGGTTAAAATATTCAGCATTAGCTTTATATCATTGATGTTGCAAAAAAGTTATTTAGTATTGGTTTAAATGTTCATGAACATAAGTTCAATGATATATTTAATAAAATTTTCTATTATATTAGCAAATGTGAACACTTATTAAGCGAGGCTATACCATTCTTAATATCTTAATGTAATTTGATTGAGTGTTAGTGTTATATTATTCTTCATATAAAATTCGATCCGTATATAATGTTTAAATTCAAGATATTGAAGTGAAATATGTAGTTGGTAGGAGGTCTAGGTATGGGTTAGGGTCCAATGTTGGTTGATCCACACTCCAGATCAGTGGTAACTACAGTAGATTCTTTATCCAATTAGATAATAAATCCGTCCAACCCTCTCCTGGTGCCTTGGGTCGAGCAGTAGGAGTATGTTGAGTTACTGGTTTGTTAAATAGATCTCTTAGGAATCGTGAGCACTTTCAGTAAGATATTAGCTGAAAGAGATATGCTTCTTGCTTCTGATCCAATATAAAATTCACTTGTTGTACTGTACACTTTATTCATTCTTTCTCATTACAAATTCCGACAGGCATAATCTTCTTTTAAGATATTCTAAGACTTAATACATCACTAGACTAGACTCTTCCTTAAGACTCACTAGACTAGACACTCTCTTAAGGGGTTAGGGGTACTTGGAGGCACGAAAAAATGAGAATTTTCAGTATTTTTTGTTTGTTATTAAACGATGTTTTTTTACAAAAATATGAATACGGTATTGTTATACAATGTTTTGACTTGAAGTAACAAAAATTTCAAAAAAAAAATTAAATATTCTCTAAACTGTTTTTGTTGACCCTGTTTCAAAAAACGGTTCTGGCGGTGACCATCATAACTGCTTAGTGATTCATCTAAAATCAATCAAATAAAAAAACAGTTTTATAAATAGATAATCCTGGGCCTGATCGAAGGTTTTCTTTTTTTGCAAAAATTAACAAAATGGCAGCATCAGAAAAAAAATTCTAGATTTTTGGGTAAAAAATCAACAGTTAATTGGTCTTAAAAATTGATATTTTTGAAAAAATAAAAATTCTTCGATCAGGCCCGACTTTATTATGTATTGTAAAAGCTGTATAAATTTCATTAAAATTTACTAAGCGGTTTTTGAGTTACAGTGGTCACCGGTTCAAAAAACATAGTTTTGAGAAAAACGCGTTTAAAGTTTCACATTGGATTTACGTACAGAAATTCGAATTGTTGAATTACTTAAACCGAGTCATCTATTTCTGAGCCATATAATAGTTTATCAGTCATTGTGCAAGTTTCCAAAATTTCCATTTGCTGTTGCCTACGAAGCATTCTGGCCTCCAGAGTGTTCTCGTTGACGCGCTGATCTGCCACTTTCACACGTGCAGCATCCAATTTTTCAGCATACCAATGGGAATTATACCCACAGTTAGGTCCTGGGGTATCCATAATCAATAATAATTATTATGTATATTCATTCAGCAATTTGTACGATAGTAGAACTAGTATTCACGGTTTCTAGGCATATTTTTCACACTAGTTGGTTGAAGCTTTGAATTTTTTCTGATTATGGATTCAATCTTGAACTACACATCTTGAAAGTAAATTATCATTGCTGAGATCGTCGTAAATCGGTTTAAAAGCTTTTAAAACATCAGGAGGTGAGGGAGAATATTCTTGAGTATCACTATCGAGCTCTCCACTTGCGTCAGCGCGCTGGTAATAGTCTAATAACTCAAAAACTAATCATCGGATAAACTTGAAATTTTCAGAGAACATTTTCAAGATATTATACTTAATGAAAATGTAAAAAAATAAAAAGCGATTTATCAAAAATTCCAAGTACCCCTAATCCCTTAAGACTCACTAAATTCGATGGACGATCACTACTCTATTTATTACGTATAGAACGTGACATGTGTGCACTTCCGCATTCGCGCTCTGGCCATGTACTTTTATTATTTATCAAAGCAGCACGAATTTCATTATTTTACAACAATATATTTGTTGCCGTTCTTTGGAATCACAAATGCTGTTATTATCTTTCAAATAATAAACAATTGTATGTGCATAAAACATCATTGTGTTCCTTGTAAACACTTTGTTGATCTTCTTGATAAAAAGCTCATACAGAAACTATCCAATGTTTTCATCAAATACAACTTTACTAATAATTGATTAGATAGCAAAATAACTACTAAATGCAGAACTAATTAATATTAATGTCTCATAAATGAATTTTAATCTTAGAAATTTAGTTCTCTCTTAATTTTGATATCAATATCAATATACATATTTTATTTTTTAAGATTCATAAATTTGTTATTTAGTTGTCAATACTCCTGTGGCTTTTTCTTCTTAGTTTTTAAGTTTTCAAGTCGATCACTTCTGCTTAGTTTTTAAAAATTTCTGCAATTAGTTTTTGAAATATTATTTATGCATAATTGTGGAATTATTATATTTTTATATTTATCATGTATTTAAACATAACTAATTTTAATTATTCTATAAAAATATCTCTGAAATTTCAATCAAAGTAACTTCAAATCGCCAGGCATAGCGATATTTTTATGCTTATTTATCTATGTAATGCTTGCAAGAAATGCGGGCGCACGCCTTAGGGGGCGCCAAAACGAGTTTCGGAAATTAAATTTATTATATAATATTTATATTTTTTTATATAAAATCTAGAATTATTTATATAAAATCTAGAATACTTAATAAATTATAACAAACAATCTAACTTAACACTATTCCTACCGGGACCGGTCAAATGACCGTTTTTGATTTTTCGATTAGTATTTTTCATATCAAACGTAATTGAATCGTCATCAAACTTTATGACTTTACCTAATATGTGAGTATGATACGTTTTTCAATGTTAATTTGTTTTTTTAATTTTTATTTTTGGAAAAAAAATTGTATACTGCCTTACCTACCGCGACCGGTCATTTGACCGGTAGTACGAAAGACGATGTTCGGACGGGTTTTTTTATAGTAATTGTTAAGAATATGATCGAACTTACAAGAAAATGTAAATTCAGAAGAATTTAGACTGGTAAAAACTGCCTTCTGCAAATTTACATGCATTTTTTTCGATTCTGTATGCACGCTGCGCAAATGAGGCAAGAAGTATAAATATTGCATTTCTACGGTATAAAAAGTGGGTTTTCTCATTTTTGCTCAATGTCTATGTGTAGACAAATTTTTACGAAGGAATCCAAACAACAAATTGATAGGTTTTGTTTTGAATCCAAAGGTTGGTTCAACTACATTGACAGCAATCAAAATTTTTGTAAAAGTCCACGTATTACTATCGACGAACATATATTTTCAATAAAGGTAAGGTGTAAATTTATTCAACACATGTTCAATAGTATTTAGGAAAACGTATAATTATTAGTAACTGTTCAATATACGATGTAAATATAATTATGCCCAGCAAATCGCACAAATGGGGTGTAAAATTTTGGTAACCAGCCAGTATACGTACCGAACTGAGAATTTCTTTGAAGATTTATAACTGATGAAACCGTATTATCAAAATCGCTAGTACGACGTAAAAAATATACATTTTTACCATCCTACATATAGCTAAACTTTTAGTAAAAAAACTGATCGTAGGTACAATTGAAGCAATATAACTGCTATAAATACTGGCAGGACTAAAAATCAAGGACTTCAACACTCAAATAATATTTACAATTTTGAAAGATTAGAAAGAAGATTCTAAATTTCACTTACATACACATATGTTGAGAAAATTACACTAATACGGGAGTTAATTCAATTGGTATTAGCGTCGGGACTGGTGTAGATGTCATTCATAAAATAGTCAGAAATCATTCGGTAAAATATGAATTTTAGAGAGAATTCATCAAGGATTCACATTATTTTGGATTTATTCAGGATAAATCCATTGTTGTCACATAAAGAAATTACGGGAAGACAATGTACAAGGCTGGAACTTTCTATTCCAATTTACTTGCCGTATATAGTTGCAACAAGAATTCAGAAAAAATCAACTAAGTACAAGTAGAAAACAGATTCCCTAAAAGAAAATGTTTCAGATAATGCTTTAGAAAGATGATAGGGCAAACAAAATCAGCCAAAAACGTAAAAAATGCGTGTGCAGAAAATACACTCTAAAAAAAAAATCGTGAAAAATTGGATAAAACAGTATAAAATGAAGATTTCGCATTCTAAAATTAAAGAACAATATTGTATTTGTATTTATAAACTCTTAAACTAGCATTAACTCTTCATTCAATACCGAAAAATACCGATTTTGCATGACCGGTCATTTGACCGGTCGCGGTAGAAATAGCAAACATGAAATGTCGGTAGGAATAGTGTTAACTAGGGATACGGAGACACAAAAAGCATATTTATTTTGCAATGTGATATTAGTAGAAACAATTAATCCATTAATAACTCTGCAAATAAGTAAATAACAGCTCTGTTTATTGCTTAATCTACTTATTTAATGTTTTCTTTGTTTGAAATTACCGTGGAATCGAAAAAGAAATTATCTAGTGTTCAATCCCGTAAGCCCAAACCTACGGAAGATTAGATTAATTATTGGGCATTATTGACGAACAATTACGAGCTGATTTAGTTGAAACGGAACTTTTTAAAAAATAATAACAAATTATAATCGGGATAATAAAATGGGGAGTCAGTGCTTAGAAAATGGCATGTTTATTCCGAAAAATTAAATTGTAACTTTTGCTTTTGTTGCAAATGTTTCGCTTCTGATGAATTTTGAATGTTGAAGATATGCGTGGTTATGGAAATGGAACAAATATGAAAAATGGAAGCAAAATTACTTTGGAATAAAAATCGTAAGGCTTTTTTATACCTAGTGGTGTCTAATAATTATTAACTATGCAGAAATAATACATATCAAACATAATAAGTTTTTTTCTCAATATGGTTAAAAAAAAGTGTAATTTGTTTGCATTTTTTTACTGATTTTTGGACAATACTTCTAAAATACGTTAAAAATTTAACTTTAAAACATCAAAGTGATACTCTAAATATGACGGAAGGGCAAGGATAAATACAATTCGGCTCTTACAATATCAATATAAGGAGAAGTTTACGACGCAATTTTGGTTATTGTAGATGATGAAAAATTAAATTAAATTAAAATTTGAAGAATTCAACATGAAATACGAGTGTTATGATTGACAATAAAAAGCTTGTTTTTTTAGCTCTCTTGGCATGATTTGCTCAATAGAATAAATCGCATAATAAATAATTAAAATGTTTTAGAACCCAAATATTAATATTGCACATATCTTAAAAACAATTAAAAATTTATAAATATTTGATTATAATCAACCCGCGAATCGCTTCGATTTTCTAAATAAATTTAAAATCAATATATTGTATACGCTTTTAGATTATACCTAATTTTTGTGTACTAAATACAGAATAATTAAAAATTAATTTTTAAAAGATATGTAAATATTTATATAATTTTAATGTTAAACTGTTAAAACGGTTAAAATTAATGGGGGGGGGCGCTAAAAAAAAGTTGCATGCAGGCGCTAAGGACCCCAGGACCGGCCCTGTTTATACGGCTTGACAAATGTCCTTTAATTTGGAAGAAATTTCTTCCAAATCATATGTCAAGAAATATACGTTTTATGCACAGTCAGACATTGTTCATACTCCATTAAATTACTCAAAAATTGAAAAAAGTGAAAAACTTCAGCTCTGGAATATTAATTAAACGATTTGATAATGCAATGTAAAATATAATTTACCTACTAATGGTTATTTTCCACTAATTTTGATAAATACACTGCCAAAATTTGCAATCAATTTATCGAAGAATGTATATATATATATATATATATATATATATATATATATATATATTTTGTAGTGTTTCGAACAAGAATCCAAAAATAATACAAAATAAAAAAACAAGAAAAGTTTTTAATAAACAATTTCTTTATTTAATTATTTGTTTACTGTCAACGTTTCGGAACTAGGTACGTTCCATCTTCAGGACATCTGTCAAGAAACATGATCTTGATAAGATTTAAGCAAACAATATGTTTAAGAATAGAAAATAGATTTTTCTTAAATAATAAATTAATTGTAACAAATAATAATGTACAGAAATATGATAATATGATCAAAATGAAAATGATAAAAATAAATGAGTGGATTATCAGAACAGGATATTAAAAATGATAGAAATTTTTTGAAAGTTATGGAAAAATTTTTTAAGAAAGGATTAATGATAAAATTGAATTAATTACCTGTATGTTTGAATATACGTTAGCACTTTTTCACTAAACAAGAATTTTTGACAAAAAATGAATTTGTGAGTTATTTTTCCGCCGAATAGTTAACTTTTGTAAATCAAAATTACTAAAAGTGTTGTCTTTTTAAAATTATTATTTGAAAACAAATAATATTGTATTCGAAGTTATACTATTGGCTTTTGGAAGCGAACTAAACTGTATTTGATGGATTCATATGTAACACGTGTAAACACTTGAAACGAGAACTGTGAGATTGTATGTGTGTGTTTTTTTCATGTTAGGGTGTTTATTAAAAACTTTTCTTGTTTTTTTATTTTGTATTATTTTTGGATTCTTGTTCGAAACACTACAAAATATACACAAATCCAAGACTCTACCATTCAATATATATATATATATATATATATATATATATATATTAATTTGGAAATATGAACAAACAACACTCTTTTTGCACTAATTTATTAAATAATAATTTTCACAAACGTTTCGAGACTAGGTTTGTCTCATCATCAGTGTGTTATAATTAAAAAATTTTTAAAATATGGAAATCTAAATTAGCATGTTGTGTTTTTCATTACAAGTCGTTCACTGCACGTTGCTCTTTTAATACCACTGTCTTCGGTATTCGTATTCTCTCCTACTTGAAAACCACTTGAAATTGTAAAGTCACTCAATCAGATAGGAAAAAAAGGATTAGGGTCCAGTTGAAAAATAGATGTCGTTAGGAGAAAAAATATTCTATGATGAGATGGTTTGTTTATAAGATTTGTTATACATTGTTATAATTAAAAGTGTATGTACATCTATATATAAGCTACAAAGTATGAATGAGATTCAGGTATGTATCATGTAATATATTGGTATCTGTCCGTAAATTTACTGTGTTACTTGTATGGGCTATTAACATCGATTCTGCAATACTTCTTTTAAATAAATCTTGTTCATAATATAAAATGTGCGGATTATTGAAATCGAAACTATGGCTGTTAGAGATAGCGTGGTCTACATGTGTACTTTTTTGTTGAATGTTATTATTCTTACTTTGTTTGCTTTGTAATTCATGCTGTCTTAATCTTTTTTCTAAATTTTGGCATGTTTGCCCAATATAAGATGACTAATGACAAAAAGAGTGTTGTTTGTTCATATTTCCAAATTAATATCTATTATCCACTCAGAATATAAATGTTAGTGCCAATCTCTAGTGTTGTGTACACTTCTCTAGATGTAACCAACCAACGTAATGTAAGTCCATTTGTATTTTATATGTATTATCCATCTTCATAAATATTTTGTTTGCTTTACATATATACGAGGTATGTTTATATATATATATATATATATATATATATATGTATTTGTATGTATATATGTATATATATGTATATTATTTATTTACATGTATGTTTGTATGTATTTACATATATAGATGTGTATACATGTATTTGTATATGCGTATATATGTATGTATGTATATATTTGTGTATATTTGTGAGCATTTATGTACATATGTATATATGTATGTGTATATATATAGATATATATATATATATTTATGTGTATGTATATATATATATTTGTGTATATATGTATATATACGTGTATAGCTATAGTTACATAGATAGGTATGAGTATATGTATGCTTCATACATGTACATGTACGTCGTTGTGAATATGCATGCACGTTGCATATATGTATATACATATATTTATATATGTATAGTCGTACATGTATATGTGTACATATATAGGTATATATTGTTGTATCTGTATATGTATATGTGTATTATATGTTTGCATGTGTGTGTATATGTATATATACATGTATATATATATATATATGTATATGTGTATGTATATATATGTATATATGCGTAGGTTTATATGA
This sequence comes from Ctenocephalides felis, assembly GCF_003426905.1. Taxonomy (NCBI): domain Eukaryota; kingdom Metazoa; phylum Arthropoda; class Insecta; order Siphonaptera; family Pulicidae; genus Ctenocephalides; species Ctenocephalides felis. The sequence goes on along the minus strand of NW_020537646.1, from coordinate 60,310,453 downwards.
GTGTACTTATATATTTTTGCCTATATTTTTTAATTATTTATTTAATTCTAGTCTCTACTACCTTTCCTATCTTTTATATTTGGTTTGTTGTTAAGTGTTGCTGTTTGTTAATTTTTCTCTTATTGTATAGTTACTTTACCAATCCACATATATTATAATTACCTAGATATACTAATTTTCATACTGTTTTTAGATCCACTGATGATGACATTAAATTGAATGTCGAAACGTTTGGAATTAAAGATTATTTTATAAATCTTTGGCTTTTCTTTGTTTGGTGTATCGCCCTCAAGAACTCACTCATATATTTCAACATCAAAATTAACTACTAAATCATATATATATATATACTAGCTGACCCGGCAAACGTTGTTTTGCTAAGTAAGTTATTTTATAAATAATTTCTAGAGTATCTAAAAAATTAATACTTTTTGTGTAAGGATGTGTTGTTTGAATTGCTATATACAATGAGGTATTATAGAAACAATAAACCCCATTAGTTTGTATATATTTTATTAATACAACCAAACTGAAAGTTTTATACACTTTCTATAGAAAACATGGCATAATTCAATCCAAGTCTTTGTTGGTCTTTCGACTTATATAGTCATTACAAATTCCATTTAATCGATTAATGAATGCGTTTCAAATTTTTTGAATTTTTTTTTGAATTCTGGATTTTGTGTATAATTGTAAATAATACTATTGAGCTTATACAAATTTCTCAAATTTCTGCGAGGAGAGATACAAAATGATTTAGGTATCTCTTTTTTGACCTGCTTTTTGAAAAGTTTCTAGTAATATTCGATGAATAAAAGTAAATTTAATAAAAAGTATATATGTAGAACAGGGCAAGGCACAAAGGTCCAATTTGACTTTAAGCAAATATAAATTTTATTATGAAAATCAAACCAATTACATCACAACAAATGACACATTTCAAATGAACAATTATCTGACTACGTTCAGTAAAACTACCAGCTACTTCATCATTGTAAAAACGTGCTTTTTTGCTGTCTTTAAAAAAAAATGTATCTAGACCTTTTTACCCTATAACGGGGTAACTTGGAACGGCCAGATGGCAAGCAGGTCTAATGTCATATTTTAATTTCAAAGGTATTTTACAAAATAATTACATTTTCAACTAATTGCTAGAAAACTACCAATGGAAGAAAATACTTTTACTATGGATTTTCAAAGATTACCATTTATCTCCCAATACCAAAGTCATAAGAATCAAGGTTATAGCTGATTATACATATTTTTCCCTTTACACTCAAATACTGCTGTTAAACAATGCTTAGCTTTACTGGTTTTTGACACTTCGGTCGTGGATCTTCATATATTACTATCCATTCTTGAATAAATTCAGAAAATTATAACTGGAAATAAGCTATTCGACAAAATGTTCCTTTGATCAATTCCAAATTTAGGTTCTAAATCTGAATAATCTAGAAAAGGTTTTATAAATACCAATGAGTACATAATTATACAAATAAGTTCTTTCAGAGCATTGTGTTTGAGAAAAATATGATTTGTCAACCATACTGAGTTATACATAGTTCGCTTCACTGTTTATACGAATGGGCAATGGCACTATCATTATATTATAATTGTTAATTATTTATTTAAAATAAATAATTTTATTATTAATTCCTTACAAATATTGAATTGTCATCCATGCGTGATTACATAGCTGTCATTTGCTTATTGTTATTCCAAGTCGAACAGGATAAAAGGTATCCTATGTCCTTCTCCTGGCTCTGAACCAACTTTTACCAACTTTACCAAAGCCAATTTTCAGTTAAATCGGTTCAGCCTTCTTGAGTTATAAGTTCTGACGATATAACTCCAGAATGCACAAACCGAATTCGACAATTTTGCATTCGCTGGAAAGGTTTGGGGCTCCGTGAGGTTTATAGCTGGGTTATAATATATGAGAACCAAAAACTAATATTCTATCACTATAGTTTACTTAAGGTAGTCGATTACTTCAATTAGACCTTTTTATTGTCGAATCAAAGCACATTTGCTGATAATATATATATGCCAATTAGTTGTAAACACCTGAAACATTTTATAAGATATGTATAAAGAAATTACAAATTAACAACAATTAATGTATAACTATTTACATTTTTATTACAAATTTTGAGGTTATGTCAAGAAACTATATTTCAGAATATTTTTTTTATTAATTTGTTGATGATTATACTTATTGCTGATATATAATATAAACACCTCAAATTATCTATTTAAATACGTATAAACAAATATACATAAATACCTAACTACATAAATAATTAGATTCTCATTTTCAAGATATAAATTTCCCCATCGTCCATCTGGAATCGCTTGCTATTATTAAGAATTAATTTACTTGCCACTTCGTAATAATTTTCCGTGGTGATTAAAAAATTTATATTATTCATGTAATAATTTTCCAAAAGTAGTGATTAAAAAAAGCATATTAATATATTTGTATCAAAACAGAAACACCGAATGACAGTTGACAATTGAAAGTAAATGTCATGGATAAAATCATTAATAGAATCATAGATTCAATAAACTAAATGGATAGTTTAAAAATAATTAATTTTGAATTAGAATGAAATAAAGGGATAAAAAGTATACTATGTCCTTCTCCTGGCTCTAAACTACCTCCCTGCCAATTTTCATCTAAATCGGTCCAGCCGTTCGTGAGTTATAAGTGGTAGCACATAAGGCGTTCCTCTTTTATATATATAGATATATATATATATATATATATATATATATATATATATATACTAGCCAACCCGGCAAACGTCGTTTTGTCATAAAAAATATGCCTAAATTTATAAAAAATGAATAGAAGTGCCAAAAATCATATTTAATAGATTTGGACTCTGATTCTTTGACAAAAATTTGTTACAATTCTCAAAATTATTTGACATTTCATACTTCAAAAATTAATTCACTCGCATCATAGTTTTTTGTTTATTATACTTTTGTCATGTCATATTACGTCAATAAAATTTTCTTTCAAATATTATTTATTTGTTAATAAATTAATAATCATTTTAGGTCATAAATGAATGATTATATAATTGTTAAATTCATAAGTTTGGCTAAATCAATACAGGAATATTGTGGAAATAAATATTTTTTTACATAAAGATCTGATTTTTGACATTTGCATTTTATTTCAAATTAATTATAATTATCAAAATATTTTCTTTTCGGTCAAAATTTAATATAATATGATATAATATTTAGTTTGTCTAGTTTGTTTTTGTCAGATTCCAAAGATACCCTCAGATTGTACTAATCCATTTAAGAGGTTACATTTTCCTGTAAGATTAACATTTGCGATGACAATCAAAATATATCTTAACTGATACATTAATAATAATATTATATTTTAATTACACAAATTTCTTTATACTCCGATAAATAATTCCAACGCATCATAGTGTTTTGTTTATTTTAATTATGTTTATGTCAATTCTTTTTTTAAATTAAAGAATAAATTAAATTTTAGTCTAAATCAACGCAGTATCTTTATCTAAATATACAATTTTTTATATAAGTATTTGATTTTTTACATTTTCATTTAATTGAAAAATATTGAATGTCAATTTCATATATCCAATAAGCACTAAATTTATAAATGTCAAAATATTTCCTTCTTGGTCCAAAATTAATATAATATGATAATATCTATTTTACAATAATGTTTTGTATCTATAATTTGCTTGGCAATATTGCCTATAACATAACTTGGAATAATTAATTTATTTGCTTCTAATTGAAGTAAGTCGTTAAACATTTTTTGTGAAATGTCAAAATTTTGTTTATGATTAATTTTAAATTCAATATTCCGCTTTTTTATTGTGAACTCTGATCTATAATGTTTTGATGAAGTTTTGGTTTCCGAAGTAATTTGGTAAGCTAATCAATTAAATCTAAATCGTAAATCTATTTATATAATTATTTTCATAAATATTGACAAATCACATTTATTTTTTTACATGTCTTTTTTCACATCACACATTTAAATTTTTAAGCATTGATTTTTAATTAGATTTAAAACTATAAACAGTGATTTTGAATATAGTATTTCATCAAATTTAGATTTAAATGTTGGATATTTCTATATATGTACATGTTTTGAATTTTATTTTTTGAAATGTCAATTTTTTTTTCAAAAATTATATATCAAAATTTCCTTAAATTTTGATATTTTTCATTTTAGTGTTTTGTTTTTTTTGGTCATTTTCTGTCAAAATTTTTAGAAATTTATAAAAATTATATATTTATATTTTAAATTTACTTTTCAAAATTTCCTATAACCTAAGTTGGATATATATGCGCACGATGAGCCAATATAATTTAAAATCGGTGCAGTAGTTTCGGCGTCCATCGCGAACCAACATCGTGACACGAGATTTATATATATATATAGATATATATATATATATATATATATATATATATATATATATATATATATAAAGGTCCGGGTTCAATAAGGTCCACCGATATTCATGCAATCAATATCTCAAAAACCAGTAAAGTTAAAAATTGTTCAACATTATTTGAAAGTAGAGGGAACAAGATGTATAACCAGCTACAATTCATTTTTATGACTTTGCTCTCAAGAGATAAACGATAATCTTTGAAAATTCATAATAAAAGTATTTTCATTCGTTGTTAGTTTTTTGGCTTGTGAGCTGGTTCAACAGTTTTTTTATATAACAACTTTAAAAGATCGCACCTGAGCGGGGTAAGGTTTTAAAGTGGTTATATAAAAGTTGAACATTACCCTTCACAAAGGTGTAAAAATGGAAAATAGTAATTAACCAAGTAAATTATGTTAAATAAAGCAATTTTAGAAAATATAAATTATATGAATAATTATTTCAACTCTGTGCAAATTTATTTCTGACAAAATACATAGTGTTAAATGTGTAAAAAATGCACCAATCACACTTAAATTTTGCATTAGTTGAATAATGTAATTATTTTGAAAAATACTTTTAAATTCAAAATAAGATATTGAATCTGTTTGCCACCTGACCGCCTAAGTTACCCCGTCAATAAGGTAAAGAGGATTAGACAACAAATTTTTGAAAAACAGCAAAAAAATACTTTTCAACAATGATAAAGTAGCTGCCAGTTTTACTAAACATTGTCAGATAATTTTTCGTTTGATATGTGGTATTTGTAGTGTTATAATTGATTAAGATTCCACAATATAATTTATATTTGCTCAAAGTCTAATTAGACCATTGTACCCCGCCCTACCCTACATATATAATTTCTATTAAATTTACTTTCACTTAGAACTTTTACTTTTACTTAGAACTTTTTATAAATCAGATCAAAGAAAAAATATTTAATTTATTTTCTACCTCTCCTCGCAGAAATTTGAAAATTTTGTATAGACTAAATAATACTTACTTACCTACTTATCTATAATTATACATAAAATCCAGATTTAAAAGAAATCTGGAAAACTTGGAACGTAATCAATATTCGATTAACTGGAGTTTGTAATGAATATATAAGTCGAAACACTTGGATTGGATTATACCATGTTTTCCATAGAAAGAGTATAAAACAACCAGTTTGATAGTATTAACAAAAGATGGACAAATTAATATTGTTAATATAAATTTTATAATATTGTAGCAGTAGACTTTGCGGTTTATTGCTTTTATAATACCTCATTCAAATAATACAAACTTACACAACTAAAATAAAGTATCAATTTTTTTTATACTCCATAACTTGTTTAGAAATACCTTACTTAGCAAAACAACGTTTGCCGGGTCAGCTAGTTTTATATATAAAAATGAAACTCGGTATTATGTTAGGTATGGTAAGGCTCTGAAACGGCTGAAGGGATTTGGCCAGTTTTAGTTTTAAAATATTTGTTCTAATCCAGAGGTTGAGGAAAAGGTGAAATATTATTTCAAAACCACAAGAATATTTACATTTTTAATATAAAACTTTTTGTGGAAGCGCAGCAGTTCAAAATGAAACAATCGACTGCGGCTCATACGTCAAGTGTCAAATGGTTTTGACAGATCATTTTCAGTTAATTTCGATATGGTGTTTTAAATGAATATTGTTTTTTTTTATTGGCCTCGCGCTTACTCGAGCATTTAGCCACCTATATTATTCTATACAATCATAAATCCTATACAATCTTCAATTTTATACTATCTTCTTTATATAAGACTATACTTTTAATATACTTTCTTAACTTATCTTCATTCTTCTATTTTTTTACTCTTCTCATTTCATCTTCTAACCACATATTTCTTCTTCTTCTATACTTCTCATTTCTTTTTCTAAATTCTTCTTACTTCAATTCATTTTTCATTCTAATTTTTTAATTTTTATACATTTTGATTTTACATACATACAGGGCCGGATTTAGAAATTTGGCGCCCCGGGGCACTGACAAAAATGCCGCCCCATCCCTGAAATTTTACGAACTTTCGAACGTTTTTTAAAGCAATCGCGCTACTTCAGCTGCGAGGGACAAAATATAGAAGCGCGTAAGCGCCGCGTCACAATCTAACGGATAAACAATGTTACAGAACTTATATAAATGTAAACAAAATTTATACTTATTATTATAATATCTTTAAAATATCTGATAATTTAATGCGCATATGTCTTATGATCACTTTTGTCCGCCAAATGTTTCTTTTTCAAATTTTTTTATTGGATCATCGAAACCACTAAACCTGCACCCCACAAATTTAAGCAGTTATTTATTCTATAAATTTTCTTGAATGTTATTGGACGCTTTCTTAAAAACTGAATTGTCATATTTGGCATTTTGGCCCGTATCTTCAAAACAGTTGGACCTGCCTTGACCAATAACTAATCAGCACGTCTCCTTATCAATAGGAATTGAATCATGAATCGGTTGATCCGTGTTCTCGAAATCGACTTGAATAATTAAAAAATATTAGATTTGTATTGATGGGGAGACGTGCTGATTAGCTTTTGGTACAGGCAATTACGAAAAATGGTAATTGAGTTTCGATATTTCTTCTCTGAAACAGCTACGCAGCGCGATTGCTTTGCAAAAAGTTCATAATTTTCGAAAAATTTCAAAATACAAAAAATGTGTTTTAGAAGTCTTTTTTTTTCATTTTTCAATAAAATTTAAAGCTCTTTATAAAATGTAATTTCCAGTACGGGATGTTTCAGTAATTGGTCTTAAGGCACAATGCCATGAGTCACTAGTTTAAATTTTTTTTCGACGCTATAAGCTTGGAAGTGCACAAATACGTCATTTTAAGAGGGCTCGAGAACTGAAGAACATATTTTTCTTAACCTTTCAGCTTGTTTACGGATCTTTATATTAGCCAAATTGCCAAATTTGATAACTTATTAACCAATTTGATAATTTATGTTCGAAGAGGGAGACAAGGCAAAATAATAAATTTTAATATAATAATCGGTTATTTGAACCCAAATTTTGCATTGCAATCGTATTATGTTTTGTTAATTATATTTCTTGAAATAAAAAATGTTAAAAAAAGTTGATTATATTGTATAGAATTTTTTTCTCACTATCCAAATTTTGCCGCCCCCCAAAATTTGCCGCCCTGGGCAGTAGCCCCGATTGCCCCTACTGTAAATCCAGCACTGCATACATATCTTTTTATTTAGTACAATTCATAATTGTATTATTATTAACTTAACTAGTTAATATTTTTCAAATTCTTGCCGGAGATTCGAACTCGGAACCTCCAGCATGTGAATCGGGAACGCTACACTTGAGCTAATCTCGCCACATGAATATTGTTGAATATTATTTAACCACTCGGCCACGCACAAACACTCTGCACCTATTTTGCGTATCCTAATGGGCTAACCCGAGATCTGGTTGCCAAAGACAATGTTCATGTTTTTTGCGATAAATGGCTTACGATGGCCCGTATTGGGATATATTTATTTTAGATATGATAAGTACAGATGAATTAATAATTGTTCATATAATATATTAATTTTTAACAACTATTGAGATTATAAATAAACATGTAGAAAACGCCTTTCTAAATATTCATCTAGGCCCTTGATGAGTCAAGAGACATGTTATTGTCGTATGTTTGTGTTATTTTTGATAGAAATCAATCAATAATTACACAAAATTACACTAGAGTGTTTTATCTATAGTTAAGCAAGAATCCATTAATTTTGCTTTTAACTTCCATATTTTTTACACGTACAGTACAATCAGGAAAATAATTTGAATTCGGGGATAAAATTGAATTTGATATGAGTACAAATGCCACAAACTCCTCTTGAAATATTGGAAAATACCGCAGTAAATAAAGACGTTGCATTATTAACAACTCATCTGCAAATTTTTAATTATTTTAAAATAAAACTCCTAATCCTGATATTTTATTACATCTATCAATGCAGATGTTAAAGATTTTATATTCAAAATGTATTGGAACGCGCTTATGTAGAAAACTAAGAATCTTGCACTTTGAGATATTTAAATCTAGTTTGTTATAGACACACCAAGAGTTGAAATTTTGAGATATAGTTTGAGATGAGATCATCTGCAAACAATAAATATCGACAGCTAACAATTTCAGGTATGTCATTAATATAAATAATAAATAGTAGTGGATTAAGTATTAAGTATTACTCCCTTTGGCCTCTTAATATTGCTCAAGAATCCATTTAGATAGACAAATTGATTTCGATTATGAAGATAACTCTTAAAAAAATAAATAAGTGAAAAATTAAGACTACTCTTAGATAATTTAGTAAGAAGAATGTTATTATCAATTTTGTCAAAAACTGTACTGAAGTCAGTGTAAATAATATCAACTTGTCCATTAGTGTCAAGATTCTCAGCTACAATACAAATTAGATTTGTAATTGTAGAACGAGCAGGCATGAATCCATGTTGATTAGTAGAAATTAAAGATGAAATTCGTTCTCTATAACAGATGGAATTAGTTCTCTATAGATAATTTTTTCAAATACTTAGGAAAGTTTGATAATAGTGATATCGGTCTATAATTAGTAATATTTGATGTATCACCATGTTAACTTCCCTAAGGAGAAGCTTATGTTTTCATCAATGTACCTCGATGAGGATTATTGTTTGTAAGTTTTGTGCGACGATCGGCCAAGCCGTTTCCTTATAAATAGCAGAAAAATAAAAAAAAATTGTCCACGTTTCAGCCCGCAATTCTGAATCGATTTTGAAAATTCAAAAACCGTTCGAAAGATATTGGTTGGGAATCGTGCTGATTAGTTTTTAGTCTTATAGATTATACTAAAATATTACGGCTCTACGACAAGTCGTTTAATTTTAAAAATTCTTCAAAATTTGCAAAAATCAGTATAGTTTTTTTGGCATTTGTCAAAATTAGACCTTTGATCGATGTTTTCTCAAAAACGCCTAAACCGATTTCTGAAATTTAAAAGCCATTTGATGTATCTCAATCTGTCAGTTTTGTGAGACGATCTGCCGGGCCGTTTTTTTGTAATTTGAAAAAAAAGTATTAAACTTTTCATCCACATCTATTTTAAAAAATACCGAATCGATTTTAAAAAATCAAAAACTGTTCGAAAGATATTAGTTGTGAATGATACTGATTAGTTTTAGGTGAAAATCTATCGAGCCGTTTTCTTGTAATTAACTGTTGAAAAAAGAATTTAAGCCGATTTTTATGGAACTTTTTTCAGCGATATAAACCATGGTCTTATACAACTTACTGAAATATTACGGCCTTACGACAACTTGTTTAATTTTAAAAATTCATCAAAATTTGAGAAAATGAGTACTTTTTGACGTTTGTTAAAATTAAAATCAGACGATTTACTTGGTATAACAACAGAGTACTTGGTCTTAATGAACATACTAATCCATTAAAGTCCTACGAAAACTGGTTCAAATATAAAAATTGTCGATTATTGAAAATTTGCTTTTAGAAAATACTCCTAATTAACATGTTCGTTCGTTTTCAATTATATGTAATAAATCCACTTGGAATACTTTTGATTACTCATAAATTAATTTATTTTTTGTTGAATAAGTCGATTAATTACACAGATCGGGAAGTCCGTGTAACTTGCCTCAATGCAAAATACCAATACCAGTTAGTTTAAAAGTTGGTACAGATCGTGCAATTTTCCAACAATTTGATGAAAGTGTTTGTAGACAATGATAGATTAAATAAAAATTTAAGTGGATCGGATGGAGCAGATCAGCAGTCACGTATAGGGAAAGATGAAATACTATTGAATCAGAATGTTCTTCAGTTAAACTTGCTATTGCAAGCTGCACAGTACTAGAATCAATTTCACCTATATCTATAATCTTTGTATCATTATTATCAAATAAAATGAACATGTCAAGTTTAAGCTGATAAACGCTAATAAATTAAGAATTGAATGCATCAACAACAGCATCAGGAGAATCATAATATTTTTCTAGATAGCATAATCTATTAGGAAAAATATTAGAAGCAGTCTTATGACGCAAAAAGACCAGAAATATTTTGGATTAAGCGATAGAGAATTCTCAACGTCAACAATATATGAATCACAGGCATCTTTAATAAGTGTTTTTGTTACTTTTCTGTACAAGTTAAAATTTTCATAATTCAGAAAGTGATATTTGTTAACTTGTATTTATTATATATTTTTTCATACGCAGGTTCATAATAATAACAGAATTAAATCAAGGCTTAAATTCATTAGAAGCAATTTTTTTTGTATTAGGATCAAATCTATCTAATAAGCTATAAATTGTAGCGTAAAAAACATCACATGCATCATTAATGTAAGAACATGTATACAAAGAACTGCACGATGTACTTAAAATTTCCCTGTAAAGATTAGAATAATCTGCTTTGTAGAAGTCGTAATGATAGTTATTATTATTAATTTGCAAAGTATAGGGTTTGGGGAAAGGAGATGTAAGGGATACAGAAATATAAAAAGCAGGATGAGTCTTTGGGTAAAAGGTAAGAACAAAACACTAAATATAATAATCTGCTACTGATATTGAAAATAGAATTATTGATTGAGACCTGATAAGTTAATAAAATTATAGATAATGTTACATTTTGCATTAGAAAGATTATGAGATAATTAATCAAAAAGAGGAACATTAAAATCACCAATAATTAAAATATTTTTGTTTGAAACATAAGATTCTAGTTGATCAAGGAATGTTTCAAAATCAAGATCAAGGAATGTTTCAGGTGGAACGTAAACGATCAATACTAATATGCTTGAATTCTTGAGGATGCACTTGCAGCCAACAATATCAATCATTGGGAGGGATTCACAAATAAAGTTCAATTTCAAAGGTTCATATTTTTATATATTTTTTGCTGCAAGAAGTACACCACCACCACGATATTTACTGTTATTTATTTTAAGCATATTTATTACATTTATCTTATTAATAACTGAATTTGTGATAAAAATAAATAAATAAATATGAGTATAAACTAATGATGTTGTGTTTTTTAACTTCCCGAAGGAGAAGTTTATGTTTTCATTAAAAAATCCGATTTGCTAATTTTATGTTTTCTCGACGTTTCAAGCCTTCTGAATCGAATGAGACCAAATTTGGAAAAAGTATGTGTGTGTGTGTGAACAGATTTTTTGCCGTAAATCGACGTTTTCTCAAAAACAGCTAAACCGATTTAAAAAATTTAAAAGCCATTCGATGTATCTCGATGAGGATTTTTATTTGTTACTTTTGTGCGACTATCGGCCAAGCTGTTTCCTTATAAATAGCAGAAAAGTGAAAATTTTTTTGTCCACGTTTTAGCCCGCAATTCTGGATCGATTTTGAAAATTCAAAAACTGTTCGAAAGATATTGGTTGGGAATCGTGCTGATCAGTTTTTGGTAGAGATCGGCCGGGCCGTTTTCTTGTAATAACGTGTTAAAAAAATTCTTTTAGACGATTTTTATTATTATTTTTTTGACGGTAGATACCATAGTCTTCTAGATCATACAAAAATATTACGGCACTACGACAAATAGTTTAATTTTTTAAAATTCATCAACGTTTAAGAAAATGAGTACAAAGACATCGTGAGAGATATTAGAGATTACAAAATCATTTTAAAAAATAATTCTGATTTGTTAGTAACGAGAGCCGATAAAGGTAACGTCACAGTTATTGTAGATAGACACACATATCTGGAAAAAGTCTCAAGTTTAGTATCTGATTCTAATACTTACACTCCAATAATTTCCGATCCGACAGAACGCATTAACCGTTTTCACAAACTAATCAAAAACTTAGTGTTCAATAAACAAATTTTAAAAGACCTTTCATCCTCTTTAAAAATTTTACATTCCTATAATACCAAACTTTATAGCCTCCCTAAAATTCATAAACAAGACGTTTCTTTTAGACCCATAGTCGCTGACATAAATTCTCCTCTGTCCAAAATCTCAAAATTTTTAAGCAATATACTCTTCATCATAACAGTCCAATCCCCTCATTTCATAAAAAAAAATTGAATTTGTAAATAGATTAAACGGCTTAGTCTTATCCCACGAAACTCTATTAGTGAGTCTAGATGTTGTTATCCTTTTCACAAACGTCCCCTTACAATTAATGTTAGATGCTATAACAGATAGATGGGATGAAATTTTTTGTCATACTACACTTTCATTACATTGGTTTTTAGAATCGATCAAATTCATAATCAAGAACACCTATTTTGAATTTAATGACCATTTTTATTTTCAAATTTTTGGCACCCCCATGGGCTCTTCTATATCCCCGGCCCTAGCCGAATTATCTTTACAACATTTAGAAACCAGAGTCTTTAATTCCATCAGCATAGACAGTTATTTTTATTACAGATACGTTGATGACATTATTACTTGTATACATCCTCAAAAATTTGACTTAATGCTCCACTCATTCAATTCGTTTAACAAACTCAATGCCAAAATCATTAAAACAACAGACAACCGCATTCTCACTAACTGGTACCACAAACCTACTTGGTCAGTAATCTAGTAGGCCATGCCATCCTCCTTTCTGAGAAACAATTTTGGACCTCTAACTTAGATTTAATTTTCAAAACCCTCACACAAAATTCCTATCCCCCACATCTTATAAAATCTGTCACAAACAATAGACTCACTATTTTAAAAAACAAAATAATAAACCCTAATCTGAGTTTAATTTCCACAAAAGATAATAATTTTGAGGCAACCATTTTCTTGCCTCACATCAAGGAACTTTATCCGATGTGGAAAGAACTTTTTTATAACGCAAATCTCCGTTTAGTATACAACATCGATTTAACGCTCAATTCCCTCTTCTCAAATTTAAAGCCGCGCACTAGTTTGGAACGAGTATCCAATGTGGTCTATAAAATATTTTGCAATGACTGTGATCCCACCTATATTGGCGAAACAGGACAGAACCTTATCAAACGTTTAAAACAACACGATAATAACTCAAAAAACAAAAATCAAGGGCAAACAATGATCACAGAACATTTAAAACTAAATAACCATACGTTCAATTTTTATGACGTAAAGGTTCTTCATCATGAATCAAAAGTCTCACAAAGACGCTTTTCAGAATCAGCCTATATTTTCTTGAATAAAAATTGTTTAAACAAACGATCTGACACTAGCTTCATCTGCAAAAATTACCAACATGTTCTAAATAAAGTTTCCCAATTTATATCGAATACCTAACACCACGGTTTGCACACACTATCACACACACTTGCACAGTGCGTCATACCGATGTCCAGCTACAAACACATGTGTTTTTTCTCAAAATTTTGACCTCAGATTTTTTCAAAACGTTATTCTTGTCTGGCCCGTCTCGGAGCATGAGTGCTTACGTATAATATTCTATTATTAATTATTTTTTATTTTTTATTTTTTATAAAAAACCAATTATTGACATTTGGTGGTTGTTCCCAATTTACTAATTTTTTAAATGATGTATTAATATGTGTAAGTGATAATCTAAGAATTTTAAGTAAGTAATGTTTTATGAATATTTTAATTTAAGGTTTAGATATATATAGATATATTTTTTTATTTTTGCTATTGTATATTTAGCTTCTAACGTTACTTTCCGTTTTTTCTCAAAATTGTAAAACCACTGACGATGACGTAGAATTTTACGTCGAAACGTATGGAGAAATAAAGATGTTTTAAAAAATTCTTTACCTTATTTATATTTTTACTTGATGTAACGCCCTCCAAGAAATTAATCATATATATATATATATACATATATATATATATATATATATATATATATATATATATATATATAGTAGCTGACCCAGCAAAACTTTTAAAGTAAGGTATATTCTAAACTATTTCTATAGAATCAAAATAATTGATACTTTATGGGGGTATTCTAGTGTGGAGCAATGAATTTCAGGTCATTTTTGAAGTGTCGTCAAAGAAAGCAATAACTGTTTTTACTATCCATTTTTTACCACTTGTTTATTAATATTATTAAAATACAATACAAAAATTTAAAAAAAAGTTAAAAATTGAAGAAACTGGCAGCTGATGAAGTGAAGAGTCTCAAAAAATTGCCAACTTAGTCTTGACATGATTTCAGCCATCCTAGCCATCCGAAATAAAAGAAATGAAAAGATTATTAATCTACAATGAATGCAATTGCCCGAACTAGCAATGAGTAAAAAAAAAAAAAATTTACATATTGGCTATTGTATTGGAATTGGAAAAAAGTAACTTTTTTACTTTTTTTTTCAATTTCTCGAATGTTTTAAATATAGTAAAAATTGGAATTTGGAGATGGTGCTAGTTTGGGCTACAGATAGGTCTATAAACAAGACTCTCTGAACATTTCAAGTGAATTGGTCGAGTAGAACTTGAAAAATCGTGTCAACAGTAATGAAAAAGTCTGTTCTGAGAAAATCGTATTTAAAGTTTTGCGTGAAGTTTTTTGCTGTCATAGTCATAAAATTATATGTTATACTTCTTCTATTTAATCTGCCATTCCTGCTTCATGCATCGGACCTTCTTCTACTTCAAAAAAACTATTTTCTGCAATTTACTCTTCCAATCGATCAGTTCTAGCCATGGCCGGTAATCACCGACCAAATGTAGATTTCCGTGTTTTGATATGGATTGGTATTGTTTATTGGACATGGCAGGTGATCGAAGGATGGCGCTACGATTTACAATTTCAGTGATCTAGTTTGATCTACATTAAGTTTTCACATAAGTTGTCATCGCGTGTTGTAGTTGAATTGTTTTATATTTGGTTATCTGTGATTGTTTGTATATTTATTTATTTATTTATTTATTTATTTATTTATTAATTTTACAAGCCGTCGGTATAATATTTAATATTATAATAAGGCTTAAGTCAATATTTTATAGGTTTAATATAATTTAATTAATTATTAGCTATTTTATTACTTAATTTATTTACTATAAACCTATTTATATTTACTTAATTATATTTTTTTTTTTTTTTTTTTAAATATAACTAGTTTGTTTGTTACAAGTGTTTTTAAAAATTTAATAAGTAATTTTAATAAGCTTTACAATACATACTTTTACAAAATTAACAAATTTTAGGTTATTTTATGATATTTTAACAAATTTAAGTATCTTATATTATTGTAATTATGTTTTGGTGATTACTTTTTTATTTGATATCAAGTTAAAATAGTAAAGTGTAATGTGCTAAATTGTGATAACTCTACAAATAAAAAAACATGCATGTCTTTCCGGCATCTAATTATCAGGTATGTATATAATGATGCATTATGCATATAGTAAATTATCATGAAAATACTATTAAAATGTTCTAGATGCTTTCAATTTGGGTGCAGAAGGCGAATAATCCTTTATTGGATTAACCCTTTGGTTTGTGGCAAAAATCGAAGATAATTTAAAATCGAAACCAATTAGAAGTGTCTGCTTTACGGCAATCACAGAATAGTTCTCAGGTCACTGGAGAATGCTCTTAAGCAGAACCAGGAGAACAATCTGCAACTCCAAGGACAAGCCCAAGTAATTATAACTCTAAACACTTTAATACCAATTGCAAAAAAAGTATTAATAAATGAATCATAAGTTTTTAGTTAGGAGATGAAAGCTTGAAAAAGATTTTTGCAGTGCCCCTAAGATTGTCAAGTGCAGGATGAGTGCAGGTTAAAAGTCACCTATTCTGACACCAGTTTTTTGCAAAGGTATTTTTTCATAATAATTGCAGCAAAAATAATTAATTAATCAAATATAATATAACAATATGTTCAATAGAAGTCCTTGGTGGTAGAAAGGTAGTAAAAAGGATTAACAAGTAATGCAATAATTTGAAAGATAAATTGCAAGTTTTCAAATATTCTGGAAACGTTAAATGTAAGG
The DNA here is from genome assembly GCF_003426905.1 of Ctenocephalides felis. Lineage (NCBI taxonomy): Eukaryota > Metazoa > Arthropoda > Insecta > Siphonaptera > Pulicidae > Ctenocephalides > Ctenocephalides felis. The sequence continues at coordinate 60,294,053 of NW_020537646.1, read as the reverse complement.
GCAAGAATTTTGATATTGTCTCAATTAAGAGAGCATACTAAAAGACTAAGTAGTTTTTAAAAAGCAAGGGTTTAGTTATAGTTTTAACTAAACCTCTTTGCCATAAAAACCGGATTAAAACGATAGATAGGTTTGAGCTACAATTGGCATAAATTAAAAGTAGTTCGGGATTTTGGTTACTTACATATGTTTAAAAAGACACTTATACAGAAACTATTCAATGATTTATTAATGATTGATTAGATAGCAAAATAACTATTAAATTCAGAGTTAATAAAGAAGAATGTGTCATAAATGAATTTTAATCCCAGGAATTTAGTTTTCTCTCAATTTTTATATCAATATATTAATATATATATTTTATATCCTTAGAATTTTTTTGTTTGTGAAGTATTGTACTTCCCAACAAGTTTTAAATTTTTAAATTTTAAGTTAACTTTTTAAATTTTTGCATTTTTGTCATTCCAAATTCGTTGTTCCATCATCAATACGTTTACGCTTCTCTTTTCTCAGTTTTTAATTTTTTATCATGTTATTATTAAGATATTATTATTATAGTTAGTTTTTGTGAATTTAGCACTATTCTAAATGTCCTACACTATTTCTGTGTAGTTTTTATACATTGTTGGTCATTAAGTAATTAATTCTTTAGGTTTCCTTTTACGTATACGAACCATATCTAGAAAAAACACCAGTGATTATTTTACATACTGTACATGTGCTGCCATGTTGTGATCAATTTGTAAATTGAAATGGGTGTAACCTCAAATCGCCCGAGATAGTGATCTATTTATGCTTATTTATCTATAGTTCTAGCCTCCTTTGAAGCGTTGGATGTACGTATTTCAGATCGTTCAATCCGGGCGTTGTCTCGTCTTACAGCAAATGAATGAGTTTCTGGCCCAATTTGCATCACCATAAGAGTCATCTTTTTTAAAATCGCAAAGAAACCTTCATTGAATATGCAAACAGCAATAAATGTTGCTATATCAAATACCCGAGATCGGGATTGAATATGTTTCGGCGCGAAAATCCAAATCAACGAATTTAGAGATTCATTAACTTACTGAGTTTCTGACCCTATATATCGAATTAATAATTCATCTGACAATAAACTGTCATAAATTGGTCTAATGACTTCCTAATGCCTTTTGTCCGATTAGTTCCTACCAAACCAGTTTGGAGACCGGGTCAGTAAAATGCCTATATCTCCGAAAATAATTCAAATTTTCAAAAACCTTCTCGTACCCATATCGTTAGATAGTTAAACTTTGAAAATATGAAAAAAGAAATTCATTTTTTTTAAATTTCTACACTTGAATACCCCCTTAAGTGTATGAGGATATGTTGTTTGAATGCTATATACAATCAGGTATTATAAAAACAATAATCCTTATTAGTTTGTCTATATTTTGCCAATACAATCAAACTGGAAGTTTTATACACTTTCTATAGAAAACATTGTATAATCCAATACAAGTCTTTTATGGTCTTTCGACTTATTGATTACGTTTCAAGTTTTTAGATTATTTTTGGATTCTGGATTTTGTATATAATGGTAAATAATACTACTGATCTTATACAAAATTTTCAAATTTCTGCGAGGAAAGATAGAAAATGAATTAGGTATTTTTTCTTTGACCTTTCAAAAAACATTCGATGAATTAGAGTAAATTTAATAAAAAGTGTAAATGTAGAGCAGGGCGAGGCACAAAGTTCCAATTTGACTTTGAGCAAATATAAACTATATTATGAAAACCAAACTAATTATATCACAACAAATAACACATTTCAAACGAACAATTATCACACTACGTTCAGTAAAACTGTCAGCTACTTCATCATTGTAGAAATGTGCTTTTTTTATGTTTTTCAAAAAAAATTATCTAGATCTTTTTACCCCATAGACGGGGTAACTTAGAACGGCTAGGTGGCAAACAGGTTCAATGTCTTATTTTAAATTCAAAGGTAATTTGCATAATAATTATACTTTTAACTAATGCTAAAAAACTATCAACGGTAGAAAATACTTTTATTACCGATAGCAAAGTCATAAGAATCAAGGTTATAGGTGGTTATACATCCTTTTCCCTCCACTTCCAAATATTGTTGTTACTTGACTTTACTCGTTTTGACACATCGGTTTTTAACGCCGGACCTTCATATATTACTATCTATTTTCTGATAAATTCTGGGAAATTGTAACTAGGAAAATGTTATTTAACAAAATGTCCATTTGATCGATACCAAAGGGTCTGCGCGTGTTTCCATACAGAATTGGCCTCACCCTGGTATTTAAATGATTTTGTTGCCATTTTATAGGTATTTTTGAGAAAATTCGAAATACCAAATTTCAAATCCGTAGCTCATTATTTGGCCGAAATATAAGTGAAAACATGTGAAAGTGGCCTCTTTTTTCAAACTCACTTTTTGTCGGAAATATGAGAGCTATCGCAAAAATGTTAACGCCATTCTATTTATACTGATCTTATATATACTTAATAATGTGAAAAATTTATTTGTTAGTGCGTGTAAAGGTAAAAATGATTTTTTATTTTTCATTTTCTACCAGTGCGGCTCTTTGGACTACTTTTAAAATAGCATCATTCAAAAGCCTGTACATTTTTCTTCTGTTATTCAAAAATTTATTTAAATGTAAGTGGAACTTCGTGGTGAAAAGTTGGAAAAACTTAAGCTAGTACGCGCGCTGCCGGTACAAAAACACCCATATAAAGTCGCTTTGCAAGAGCGATGAGCATAAGGCTCGTCGTTATCGCGCGTCTCGACAAATTCTGTATATAAGTATGGAAATATTTATTGAAAATCAAAATCTATTTATATCTTGTATATAAGTATATTCATTAGTCATAATAAAAAATCCAACGCGCCGAATAAAAACAATAATTATTATTATTGATTATTTTCATTCGCCGTATAAGCTTGTGACTTATATATTTCAATGTATGAAAAACTTCAGATTTCAATATTTACTACCCAAAAATTCAAAACAAAAAATTATTTTCACTTTTTCATGTACTAACAAATAATTATTAAACAATATTTGTTGCTAATAATATAGTACATACCGATGTGAATAGATTGGCGTTATTGGTTTGTCGATATCTTTCACAGTTGCGACAAAGAACGACTTTGAAAAAAAGGGGCCACTTTCACACATTTTCAATGATATCTCGGCCAAATGATGAGCTACGGATTTGAAATTTGGTATATCGGATTTTCTCGAAAATACCTATAAAATGTCATCAAAATTATGTATGCCAATTCTGTATGGAAACACGCCCAAACCCTTTGTAAAATTATTCAATTTCGTTGAAATTTCAACACCGTGAAGCTTAAGGCTCGTGGATTGAGATTTAACGCCCAATTTTTGGAATAGCGATTTTGACTTCGAAGATACGAGTATTATACAAATTTACAATATATATCCAATCAATGTATATTGATTCGATTTTTGATTCTTTTTAAGTGCAATCACAGAAGATTCTTCACAGCTACAAAAAGAATTGATAGAGATAATAACAATTGATGGATTGAATATTAAATTCTTAAATTGTTACTGGCTGCAAAAAGAAATCCCAGAGGGCTTACCTACAAATTTGGTCTGTCATTGAAAAATTTCTGATTGCATTTCCATCATCATACTTATATCATTAGTGGAACGTGGATTCAGCGCTGTAACTTAAGCAAAAAAAGAAACCGATTACTAATAGTCGATCGTGGTGATTTAAAATTACTTTTGACGAAGATAAAACCGAAAATTGCTAAATTGGTAGCAGCACACCAGATTCATCCCTCAAATTAAAATTATAATTATTGTATCTTTATTCTGAATATAGTTTAATAATTTCAAACTTTGATGTTATTTTACAACCTTCTTTTGAAAAATTAAAATATTAGTATTGATAACGTCCATTATTTTAATAAATAAATCATCAAATGTTTTGCAAAATCTTTCCGTCAGCAGTGATGTACCAATTGCAATTGCATTTCATTACAAATATAATATATATCCGTAATATATCTGAAAAATTCAATACAGAGACTTGGGGGCCTAGAGCATAGGTTCCCAAACTTGTTTCTGCCGTGGACCACTTGCGATATTTTTCGTTTTGTCATGGACCCCCTATATTATGGTTTATCCGGGACAGTTCCGGGTTTTCATCTTTAGATCCGGCTTTTTTCAAAATCAATATTTGTCCCGGATTTTTGAAAAGTATAGGTTTAATCTTAATTAAAATTTGTTTTTTCTTAATTAAAATTAAATTACAACTACTTATCAAATTAATTATGTGAATCAATGTGTTTTTTATCTCTTGTAAAACGTTATGAATGAGAAAATTGCTGAATACCAATAGTAATTTTTTCAAGTTAATTATGAATAAAATTGAACAGAGTTTTATAGAAGTCTCAAATGCGAAAAAACATGGATTAAAAAATATAAGATATAATATAAAAGCATGGTAAATGATGATTGCAACATATAATCAAGTTAGAAATCTTACTAATAGTCCGCAATTGTAATTTGAAAATATATTTTCAAAAAAACTGTTTTTTATTGTATTTTTAAATGGTATCTTTTACTACGTAACATATATTTGTTATTTGTGATACTATTAACAGATCGTCCTATGCTCAACTTAATATATCGAGCAACAAAATGAATTTAAAATGGACTTCGCTGAGATAAATATATTAATGAGTTTAGTTTTAAAACTTAAATAATAAATAGCGGCTTTATAATTATTTTTAAATTTTCAATACATCATCAAATTGATCATATGTTATTTTAGAAAATACGCTTTACTAACTTAGACTTTTTTAAATTAAGTAAATTTGATTTTTAACTCCCCGTAGGGTAAGTTATAGTAATCCCAAAAAAATCGAAAATGAACATTATAGTATAATAATTTTTACGAAGGCAGGTCTAGCGGTTTCAGAAATCGAGTGAAAAAAGTAAAAAAAATGCCATTCGGCGGTCAAAAATGATCATTAGACAAATGCATAGCAAATTATCAGATATTTTTTAGAGATTTTAATAATAAGTATGAATTTTGTTGGCATTTCTATGGGTTCCGTATCAATGTTGATCTGTTAGACTGCGATGCGGCGCTTACGCGCTTCAATATTTTTTCTCTAAAACAGCGACGCAGCACGATTGCATTCAAAAAAGTTAAAACTTTTCAGAAAATTTAAAAATACATATAAAAAAATTTCGAAATATAAAAAAATAATCAAATTTTTCAAAAAAGTCAATTTTTTTCAAAAATTTTAAAATTCTCAAAAATCTTTTTTTAATGTTTTCAAAAGAATTCGAAGGTTTTTTAAAAAAATTAATTCACGGTACAGGAAGTTCCAGCAATTTGCCTTAAGGTACGGTGCCATGCAACCAGTTATAACATTAATCTACGTGGAACAACTGACGGTAGAACTGCTATAATAATCAGAAACATCATTAAGCACTACCACACCTATAACATTTGTCAGTAAACATTTCATATAAGCAAATATATATAAGTAATTTCATATAAGTAAATATGTTATAACTTACCTGCATATGTTTGCACGTTTCAATTTGTTTGCTTAATATTCCAGTTTTTGTTCGTGGTCCAGTGGTCAATGATAGTTAAATAAATGCCAAAGGTGAAGTTCGTTAAAGTGGAGAAGACACACAAAACAATACAGTGGCCTCTTTAACTGAATTTCAAATTGACGTAAAGTTCCATTTTTTACGTCTATATTTGCTGGTTCACCATCGCAACATATGCCTATCAAAGAATCGAGAGCTATTCCTTTCTCGCCAATAAACTTGTTCAATTTGATTACTTTACTTTCAGAATCTTCATTTTCCTATTTTGTGTAATCCAACAATTGACAATTCGGTTCCTTTAAAATAACTAAATGCTCTTCTTTAATTCCATGGTAATAGAATCATTTTTTCGGCCATCGAATAAAAATGCTATTAATTTAGAAAAATCATATCGTTTGTGTAGAGCTTGCCTACTTTTCTCCCTCTCACGAAAGCTTTTATTTTTATCCATAATGACAGGATTGCCCCAATCATCCTTTACGTCCGGATCTTTCAGGATTGCTCTCGCCGCGGCAGAAGCAACTCTATTAGAAATTCCAAATCTATATGCTTTTCACGAGATAGTAGTGTCGCTGTCATAACACCTTCGCGATTTTGCTCTAATACGCGTTTTGATACATTAGCCAGTAATTGAACATGTCTCTCAGTTCTCTGAATGTGGACCAGATTTTTAGGGTCACTCCATGGACACTCATTGCTTTGTATATCGTACTAGATGTTCATGAGGAATATTTAGCGTAAAGGCTGGTTTGGATATATTTGAATAATCATCCATATCTATCATATTAGTATAGTCGGTGCATTCGAAATTTATTTCGGGTGTTTTGTAATCTCTCAATTGCGTCAGATCTTCCACATTATTACGGTAATATAAGATTTTTCTTATAGCTGAATCTTGTATTTCCTTTTTATTATCAAACAACATTGCTAATAAAATATTTTCCGAGTGAGCATAGTATGCGTTTCTTTAGCGACATTGTTCACAATTTGTTTAAAATTCGAGTCTAAATATTGCGTCCAGCTAATGAATTTATAAAATAATATACTACCATACACCACAGAGTTGTAATATTTAATGTTAAAGTACATTTGAATATATACTTTCATTACGTAGTTTGCCAGAATTTTCAAATTTTTGAATGGCTTATTAGTAGTTACATATAACCGAATTAACCTACTAGCCTTCGTGAGCCAACGGGAATGTGCTATTGGCCCTGGTTTCATGTTAGCTAAGTCTGTCGATACTTCTCCAGAAGCAACTGCTTTAGCTATTTTTATTAAATAACTTGAGTCAGATGTCGATTCAGCAGGACTTATATCAGCCAAATTTTCAAGTGGGATTGTTTCAAAGTTTTTTACCGGCTGGAAGTAAATAGGAAAAAATAAATTATATTGAATTTGAATATAGGGTATTAAAAAATAGTAAATATGTTATAACTCATCGGTATATTTTCGCATGTTTCAATTTGTTTGCTTAATATTCGAGTTTTTGTTCGTGGTCCAGTGGTCAATGATTTTTTCAAATAGTTAAATAAATGGCGAAGTGGAAGTTTGTTAAAGTGGAGAAGACACACAAATCAATGCAGTGGCCTGTTTAACTGAGTTTCAAATCGACGTAAAATCCCTTTTTTTATGCCTGTATTTGCTGGTTCACTATCGCAACATATGTCTATCAAAGAATCGAGAGCTATTCCTTTATCGGGGAAAAACTCGTTTAATTTGATTACTTTACTTTTTGAATCTTCATTTTCCAATTTTGTGTAACCCAACAATTGGCAATTCGATTCCTTTCAAAAAACTAAATGTGCTTCTTTAATCGTTCGTGGGTGAAACTTCTTATCGATTTTTTCCATGATAATAGAATCATTTTTTCGGCCGTCGAATGAAATTAATAAAAACAGTATTTTATTAAAAATTTTGATGGCTAAAATGTTATTTGCAATATATGATTTTGAAGTCAGAATTCTTTTAAACAACACATATATTTCATATAAAAAGGTGCCCATATTACTTAATTTTATTTCATTAGTAAATTGACCTACCCTAATATATATATATATATATATATATATTAGGTCGGGCCAATTCATTATTGGAGTAAAATTAAGCGATATGGGCACCTTTTTATATGAAATATATGTGTTATTTAAAAGAATTCTGACTTCAAAATCATATATCGCAAATAACATTTTAAACAACATTAAATATTACAACTCTGTGGTGTATGGTAGTATATTATTTTATAAATTCATTAGCTGGACGCAATATTTAGACTCGAATTTTAAACAAATTGTGAACAATGTCGCTAAAGAAACACATACTATCTCACTCGGAAAATATTTTATTAGCAATGTTGTTTGATAATAAAAAGGAAATACGAGATTCGGCTATAAGAAAAATCTTATATTACCGTAATAATGTGGAAGATCTGACGCAATTGAGAGATTACAAAACACCCGAAATAAATTTCGAATGCACCGACTATACTAATATGATAGATATGGATGATTATTCAAATATATCCAAACCAGCCTTTACGCTAAATATTCCTCATGAACATCTAGTACGATATCTACAAAGCAATGAGTGTCCATGGAGTGACCCTAAAAATCTGGTCCACATTCAGGGAACTGAGAGACATGTTCAATTACTGGCTAATGTATCAAAACGCGTATTAGAGCAAAATCGCGAAGGTGTTATGACAGCGACACTACTATCTCGTGAAAAGCATCCTCGACTGGAAAGCAAGCAAGATTTCAGATATTAATTTATTTAAATTGTAAATGCTAAATGTAAGAAATTTTATTTTAAATAAAAATATAACTTAAAGAAATAAAAATGTTGTATTTAAACCATGTCATGTAAATGAATAACAGAATAAATATATGTCATTCCTAAAAACCCAAAAACAATATTTTTCTACAAAAGTAGTTTGACCTGTTTTGATGCAAGATTCTAGGTTAGGCTTACTCGCTCATGTCCCCTAAAAGTTTACTTGATGTAGTCTGAGGTACCCGTAAGTTACTGATTTCAAAAAGCCGGATAATGTTTTTAACCTGTTTCGATGCAATATTCTAGGTTAGGCTCACTCGCTAATGTCCCCTAAAAGTTTACTTGATGTAGTCTGAGGTACCCGTAAGTTACTGATTTCAAAAGGCCGGAAAATGTTTTTAACCTGTTTCGATGCAAGATTATAGGTAAGGCTTACTCGCTAATATCCCCTAAAAGTTTACTTGATGTAGTCTGAGGTACCCGTAAGTTACTGATTTCAAAAGGCCGGAAAATGTTTTTAACTTGTTTCGATGCAAGATTCTAGGTTAGGCTTACTCGCTAATGTCCCCTAAAAGTTTACTTGATGTAGTCTGAGGTACCCGTAAGTTACTGATTTCAAAAGGCCGGAAAATATGTTTAAACTGTTTCGATGCAAGATTCTAGGTTAGACTTACTCGCTAATGTCCCCTAAAAGTTTACTTGATGTAGTTTGAAATTATATATAAATACTGAATTTTTTGTTAAAAAAGAAATAAATATGCTGAATATTTTATTATAACAGAATCAAAATATTTATAGGTTGGAAGTTGCTAATTATTTAGAGTATATTACAAAAATCAAATAAAAATAGCAACTTGCACGTATTTTGCACATTGACAACTTACACGTATTCTGCAAATTGACAACTTGCACGAATTCTGCAAATTGACAACTTGCATGTATTTTAAACATTGACAACTTGCACGCATTTTGCATTATAGATAACTTATACGTACTTTGCTTATTAGCAACTTGTACGCATTTCCAAGAAATTTAGCAAAAAACATTCTCCCTATTCAGAATTTAATGAATTATATCATATATTTATAATAAAAAATATGAAAAGTTTCTCTTAAAAACATATATTTCGTAAACTTACAAAATATTTATAACTATTCTCTTGGCATTATGGTTATTGAAAGAAATAATTATTATTTCTAGTATTGGAATTTGTCGATAAGTTTTGATTTACGTGCTGACTCACGCACGTTGTACAAAATAACTAGGTAGATACCGAAGAAGTGTCACATGTACAGCATGTACAAGTTTTCGACTGTCAAACCTACTGATTGTGGCATGCTGCAATGCGACGGCTTAAGGCTTATGCTCTAATAGCGTGGGGTGACGTGCCAACATGACGAATCCCCAAGCCAAGGGCTGAGTCTCAACGGATCGCAGCGTGGTAACTGCTCTGCCGAGTACAACACACCGCCAGGTACCTAAGTCGTTTACAAACAATTCCGAGTCTCTACATCGAACTAGTGACCCATGATCGACCGCTATAGGCAAGACAGATGTAACGGACGGATATCGCCACTGTCCAGTGCCTCATTCGGCTAAAAATGGCTCGTGCGATAAACGGCGTGTGCCGAATACCTAATAAATCACATTGTATTGAGCCTTTCGACTCACGAGACTCTTAAAGATATCGTTGCTTACTTTGTCTAGAAAGGATGCGGCCTTAGAAGCATTCAGGCATAATCCCACGGATGGTAGCTTCGCACCACCGGCCGCTCGACCGAGTGCGTGTACCAAATGTCCGAACCTGCGGTTCCTCTCGTACTGAGCAGGATTACTATCGCAACGACGATTCATCAGTAGGGTAAAACTAACCTGTCTCACGACGGTCTAAACCCAGCTCACGTTCCCTATTTGCGGGTGAACAATCCAACGCTTGGCGAATTCTGCTTCGCAATGATAGGAAGAGCCGACATCAAAAGATCAAAAAGCAACGTCGCTATGAACGCTTGGCTGCCACAAGCCAGTTATCCCTGTGGTAACTTTTCTGACACCTCTTGCTGAAAACTCTTCAAGCCAAAAGGATTGATAGGCCATGCTTTCGCAGTCCCTGTGCACACTGAACAACGGGATCAAGCCAGCATTTGCCCTTCTGTTCTACGCGAGGTTTCTGTCCTCGCTGAACTGGTTTTAGGACACCTGCGTTATTATTTGACAGATGTACCGCCCCAGTCAAACTCTCCGCCTAGAAGTTTCCTCGAATCGGATCACGCTCGAGTATTGTTGGCGATCGGCGCAATGCCTCACACCACTCTTATGCGCTTGGCTCTAGAAAACCGTGACAGTCGGAACGCAAGTTTTCGACGCACGCTTTCCGCCCAATCGAGTAAGTAAAAAACGATGAAAGTAGTGGTACTTCACCGACGATATTACTATCTCCGACTTATGCTACACCTTTCATGTCTCCTTACAATGCCAGACTAGAGTCAAGCTCAACAGGGTCTTCTTGCGCCGCTAATTTTTCCAAGCCCGTTCTCTTGGCAGTGGTTTCGCTAGAAAGTAGATAGGGACAGTGGGACTCTCGTTAATCCATTCATGCGCGTCACTAGTTAGATGACGAGGCATTTGGCTATTTTTTTTTTGGCTAGGAGGGGAATGTATTTATGCACACCGGTAGCCAGGTTGACCAGGTAGTGTGGGACTCGACCCGAAGGCAATACCCACTAAACCTAACTCCTAATATTGTGCCTGAAGGATGTTAGCGCAAGCAGCACGCTTAATATCTGGCTTGAGTTTTGGGATCTATCCGATCCCTTCTCTTATACGACGATGACTCGTACACTTTGTCCACCTCCCAAACCTCAACAGCCCGCCAAAAAGAACTCTGGTCGATATTATTTTCAGTTCGTCTTTCTTAAGAGTTTTTTCTTCTACTAAAAAGTTAGCCGATGCTTCACTCCAGACACCCCTGTTATTTAATGTTATTGTGTTAATCTTAACGTCAGTCGTATTGTATCTCGTTTTGATTGTCTCAACCAGATCCCGGTAATATCGCATTTTTCTATTGTGCGCTGCTCCCAAATCGGTGGAGCCCCCGACAACTTGAGCGTCCAAGAGAAGTGCCCGGTTGTCCTGAATTGCTATTAGGTCTTGTTTTCTGGTACCTTGGGCCGTTTTAAATGTTGGTTCGGCGTAAACTTGAGCATGGTTTTTCTCAAGCCCTCTTTTGAGATAGTTGACGACCGCGTTATGTCTATCAATCCTTGATTTATGACTTTGGTGACAGGTCTGTAAAACATGATCGAGCGATTCCGGAGCGTTGGAACCAGCTCGACATAGCCTGACTTTAATCCTTCCCCTCGTTGTTCTGCTTCTAGTAGGTATTGCGTTGATTTTTATTTTCATGCAATTGATGAAATCTTTGCCTGTTAAGAGTCTGTTACCCTAAACGACCCATCGATGTTGTTGGGGAAATTTCCTGGACTTAATTAGTGGGTTTCCGTCTACTGAAGAATGCAGTAAGCGGGCCCACCTTTTATCTAATTGTTTCGATGATGCTATTGTCGAGTTTGTGTCATTTAGTCTTTTCTCGCTTGTGCCACCTCGAGTTGGAGAAAGTTGCTTTCTGACATTTCTAACTTTACCAGTCTCATTTTCCTTCTTAGTGGTACAGTCCATCGCAAGGACGGAAGGGACAGACCTCCATCCTTATAGTTAGCGTGGAAGTAGGCAGAGACACAGTCATGGAGCAGCCTCAGCCACGTTCTTACTGCCTTTCTCACGATGTTGTCGAGGGACTTGAGCAGAATCAATGTGGCATTCCCCAGTGTTAACTCATTGAGCAACTTGAGGATTCCTACCGTTCTTAAGGCGAAAAGTGTTTGTTGCGGCTTAAGAGGTGCTTTCTCGATGATTGAATGCAACTTTGGTTTAAGATCACGCAGGTTAGCACCTTCGGGTGTAAATGAGATCCCTAAATACTTCCATTCGGTTGTTCTAGATATTGCGGGTAGATCTTGGTCACCACATTTAAATTTTATATTTTTGTCTACTATGGATTTTTTAACATGTGGGATATTCCTTACGGCTATTGTAAATGATTTATTGATATTGATAAGGAGGCCACAGTTTGACAGGTAGTCATTAGTGTAGTTCAATAAAGATTGCAACCCTTTCTCTGAGGACGCCACTAATATGAGGTCATCAGCAAAAGCCAGTGTGTTAACCACCTGCCCATCTATGTTAGCTCCGATCTCTGGTGGAGTATGTTCAATCATTCTGTTAAGAATTAAATTAAATAGGATTGGTGTTGGAGGGTCTCCCTGTCTGACACCGCACCTCGGACTAATGGGATTCGAGGCCCACTGCCTTGACCGGAGCCTTGTCCAATCATTGTTATAAGTATCCTGAATGTATTCAATAAATTGTGTAGGTAGATTGTAATGTCTGAGCGTGTCGATTAGTGCCAAGTGTGACACTGAATCAAACGCTTTAGCTAAATCAATGGATGCTATGTATACGGGTTTGTAGTTGTGTCTGTGAAATCTAAGTATGTGGTCCAGCAATAATATGTTATGAGCGCAGCCACCTACTGGTTGGAACGCTTTTTGTCTCTTGTCTATTTTAATGTAACTTAACAACCGTCTGGCCAGAATTTTATTTAGGAGCCTTGCTGTAACTGGTGAAACAGTTATTGGCCTATAGTCACCCGGTTCTGTTGCATTGTCTTTCTTGGCTATCAAAGTTGTATAAGATTCCAATAAGTGTTTTGGAATCTGGCCCATATATAAGAATAAATTTAATAAATTTGCCGTCGTGTTAATTGGCATGTACCTTATTACTCTAACAGATATCCCGTCAGCCGAGCAGATATCCAGGGGCCGAGCATTTTGCTGGGTGCGAGTTACTAATTTCTTGCGGTGTCACTGGCTTCCAAATTTGTGAAAGATCTCTATTTTTCACCTTTTGAAAGCCAGGTGTCTTACCAGAATCTTTTGTAAAAACATTAGTCCAGTATTGTGCCATGACATCTTGTGGCGAAGCGTTAGCGACAGTTTTATTGTCTAGGATATAATGTATACAATTTGAGGAGTTTTTGACCCAATGTTTTTGTGTATGTGTATATTGAAATCTCCTCATTTGTCTCTTATTTCTGCTTTCTATGTGTTTAATTTTATTTTTATTATTATTATTACTTTTTGTGTTTACAGTTTGTTGTTGCTGGTAAAGGTATCATGTAGATATTTTGTAACTCTATTGACCAATTCGCCAGGTGAAAGTTGTCCGGCTGAGTGGCAGATATCAGCTAACTGCTGCCCATTAAATGAATCATCTGTTACAACTGCCTTTATCAAGACAGCTTTTAAATCGTCTTTTATGTTATCGGGCACTGTTTCAGAGCTTTCACCATTACTGTTCTCTTCGCTTAGCTCCTGGAGGAATTTGGAAACTTGGCTCTTGTATTTTGGGGAATGTCTCTGACCTTTAATTGCTTCAAGAGTACGCTCAGATGTAACTAGTAGGAGAGCTTTGTTTATATGACTAACACCTTCTTTAACTAGGGTAGCCTTCTCTTTAGCCAAGAGTGCCTGTTCTTTTTCGGACCACCGCGCTTTCTTAGTATCAATTTTAGCTAACTCATTATCATACCAATCCTTGTGTATTTTCTGTTCATGCACTCCACGGACAATTATGGTTTGGAAGGATTTTCCGCAATGTGGAAAGCGGCACAAATGACTCGCAGATACAGTCAGTGTGGGTAAGCCAGTGGGCCTACCCGAATTATTACGTTCATCCGAGGCTAAGTTTGTATAGTTAGGACCGACTGTAGTTAAGGAACGAGAGGGTTGGAAGCCCCCAGGTCCATAGGCGCAGCGGTAGCTCTTAGTTTCCGCCGGGGGGTACTAACAGTGGGACCCACGCGAAGGGGGCCACGTGCTTGACTGCGGTTTCAAAGAAACCACAGTCTCCTACGCAACCGACCTCGGGGAGGCCACGTGCTCGACCTTGGCTTCAATGAAATCGCAGCTTCTCCCACCAAAGAGAGTCATAGTTACACCCGCCGTTTACACGCGCTTGCTTGAATTTCTTCACGTTGCCATTCAGAGCACTGGGCAGAAATCACATTGCGTCAACACCCGCTAGGGCCATCGCAATGCTTTGTTTTAATTAGACAGTCGGATTCCCCTAGTCCGTGCCAGTTCTGAGCTGACCGTTGAATGGCGGCCGAAGAGTACGACTGACCGACCGAAGCCGGCACAGAAACCTCGCAGCAAGAAAGATCCGCGATGGGCCTAGACACGGGTCCGAGCTCGGATCTAAGTCACAAGGACAATTTCACCTCGCCCAGGCTCGGCACATTGGCCTACGCCCGCTTTCCAACCAAGGCCGGCACGTCCCGATTCTCAGAGCCAATTCTTATCCCGAAGTTACGGATCCAATTTGCCGACTTCCCTTACCTACATTTATCTATCGACTAGTGGCTCTTCACCTTGGAGACCTGCTGCGGATATGGGTACGAACCGGCGCGACGCCTACCGTGGCTTCTCCTGAATTTTCAAGGTCCGAGGTGAAGATACGGACACCGCCGCAACAGCGGTGCTCTTCGCGTTCCAAACCCTATCTCTCTTCTAAAAGATTCCAGGAAACTCGAACGCTCATACAGAAAAGAAAACTCTCTCCGTATAACCCGACGGCGTCTCCAGGTCATTTTGGGTTACCCCGACGAACTCTCTTGCGAGGGCCCGAAATTTTATTCAAAATAAAATACACCAACATCAACATAGGATTTCTCCTGGGACTTAGGATCGACTGACTCGTGTGCAACGGCTGTTCACACGAAACCCTTCTCCACGTCAGTCCTCCAGGGCCTCGCTGGAGTATTTGCTACTACCACCAAGATCTGCACCGATGGCGGCTCCAGGCAGGCTCACGCCCAAACCCTTCTGCGCACTCAACCGCGACCCTCCTACTCACCAGAACGTCAAAACAAACTATTATGAACGTTTCTCATACCCTGGCGGCCGAGTATAGGCACGACGCTTCAGCGCCATCCATTTTCAGGGCTAGTTGCTTCGGCAGGTGAGTTGTTACACACTCCTTAGTAGATTCCAACCTTCATGGCCACCGTCCTGCTGTCTTAAGCAACCAACGCCTTTCATGGTATGCCATTAGCGTTGTTTAGGCGCCTTAACTCGGCGTTTGGTTCATCTCACAGCGCCAGTTCTGCTTACCGAAAGTGGCCTACTAGGCACTCTGATCCAAATCTCTGACTTCACTCTTCAAGCAAGCCAGAGATCTCACCCAATTAAAGTTTGAGAATAGGTTGAGGTCGTTTCGGCCCCAAGGCCTCTAATCATTCGCTTTACCGGATGAGACTCGTTCATCGAATGCCAGCTATCCTGAGGAAAACTTCGGAGGGAACCAGCTACTAGATGGTTCTATTAGTCTTTTGCCCCTATATCCAGTTTCGACGATCGATTTGCACGTCAGAATCACTACGGTCCTCTATGAGGGTTTCCCCTGACTTGGACCTGACCGGGCATAGTTCACCATCTTTCGGGTCCTAGCGTGTACGCTATGAGTGCGTCTCTTCTCGCAATGAGAGTAAGACGCCTCGGGATTGCAAGCACGCATCCATAGATGCGGTCCGTTATCCCTCAGTTTACTTAAGCAAACCTTTACGTTCATTGCGCCTTTAGGTTTTGTATTTCCCAATGACTCGCGCACATGCTAGACACCTTGGTCCGTGTTTCAAGACGGGTCCTGAAAGTACCCAAAGCAATAGCATCGCTGACCGGTAATAGAGTCCGTCCGAGAACACGGTAGCTAACAGCTCGAGGCGGCATCGATGCCGGACTAGGTCCGACGGCCAATTACCGTCCGTGCTTGCAACCGGCCGAACGCTTAAAAGCGACCCTATACCATATCGTTTATACTGTCTGGCAGTCGACCGGAGCACACGGGGTCTGGCGCGAATAAATGCGTGACAGGCTACCGCCGCGGTCGTAGATCGACACCAAACGGGTCGCGACGTCCTACTGAGAGAGAAGTGCATGCCAACGCCGCCTAACGCATAAACCAACGGCGTATTCCCGGTCAATCGCACGCCAATAAATGGAAGGCAACGATAACATTGCATCTTTCCCTTCGATCTTTCGGTTTTCTCAAATTTACCCTTGAACGGTTTCACGTACTCTTGAACTCTCTCTTCAAAGTTCTTTTCGACTTTCCCTCACGGTACTTATTTGCTATCGGTCTCGTGGTCATATTTAGCCTTAGGTGGTGTTTACCACCCACTTAGAGCTGCACTCGCAAGCAACTCGACTCTGAGGAGAGATCCAATGGCTAAATGGCTCCATTCAAGATGGACTTGAACTTGCCGCAACGCACCGAGATAATCGGATCCTCCCTAACACTACATTTCCCAGCGTCCGTCTTTGGCCGCGGGATTTAGTGCTGGGTTCTTCCCTGTTCGCTCGCCGCTACTAAGGTAATCCTAGTTAGTTTCTTTTCCACCGCTTAGTAATATGCTTAAATTCAGCGGGTAATCTCATCTGCCATGAGGTCGTATTATGATTATGATGTGCTCGCAAACGTTAGTAAGCAAGCGCACGCAAAATCGACGAGGAACCTTTGAATCGTCCAAATTTGCCGGAACGATACCGCATTTTGAAGAGTTCGGGTTTCCGGTTATCGGGAGGGTCGCAAGAATATAAAATCTCTAGGACACAACCCGCGGTAATTCCACAGAACGTCAACGAACGGTAACGTCCGATGTTGCAAAGTGAACTGGCTCACACGTTGAGTGAATTATTTAAGAGCACGCATATACGCGAAACTCCATCATTCGCCGGCAAGCCGTTTAAAGCAAGCGGTAATGTTATACGACCCTCAGCCAGAGGTGGTCCGGGAACAGTATCCGAGGACCGCAATGTGCGTTCGAAATGTCAATGTTCATGTATCCTGCAGTTGACATGTCGACGCGCAATTAGCTGCGTTCTTCATCAACCCACGAGCTAAGTGATCCACCGATCAGGGTGATTTTATATATATTTATACATGTTTTGATCGTGATTTCCTCGAAATCGTTTAAGATAACTCGGGCGATTCTGAAACTAGTATGTTTATTATGGTTACAATTAGTACACCGTAAAGCTTTCGCTTTTCGGTCCGAGATACGAGACCTCGTTTCAAAATTGAAATATGAATATTTCATTGTGTGTGAGGTTGAAAAATCTGCTTTCGCTGATCTTTCATTTTCTTAAAACAACGCAATGAAACGAATGTTCAAATTCGCACAATTTGAATAAAATGTGCAGAGTATATAGAATACCAACGCAAGCGTTTACTACAATCGACTTTAAAACACTAGACTTTCATCTAGCGCCCAAAGAATTGATTGAGCTATGCTTTTAAAGTATAATATTCAAAAAGAACGCCGTTTTCACAACGAACTTCGTCATTCGCTCAGGCATCTGGCGATACCGAGCAGATATACATGGCAGTGCTCTCACACAATGCATAAGAGCGCTAAGCGGTTGTAAACCGCGTCACGCTGCTTTTGCACACAGCGCAATATTTTGCGACTAGCTCCGATCAAACGTTAATGAAACGAATGATCATTGCCAGAGGCTTTTGCCCACAGTATACTATACTATGGGAGCGCACTTGATTACAGCTTCTATAACCTAACCGCACTTTGCATTTTGACAAGTTAACAACTACACAGATTGCTCTATACTATCTAAACCATAAAAGATACGAAAAAACTTTTCTCGTACGAAAGATGCAGAATAAAATTACGAATAAAATAACTCGATATATGTCATAATAGACATATTCAATTTTTCCTTTAAATTAAAAAATGTTTTAAATTTTTCGCTGGCTTTAAATTTATTTGCGGTTTATGTTTTTTTTACAATATTGTTTCAAATGATGTAAAAAGTTAAATTAGCGAGGTGCCTCAATATGCAAAAAATTGGCCTACTCTAATATATATATATATATATATATATATATATATATATTTATATACTAGATGACCCGACAGACGTTGTCCTGTACCCAACTCTGCATTTTTTCAATATCCTGTACTAATATTCACCGTTCAGTTAAAATTAATAATTATTGTTTTTCGAATTACTATTTACATCAATAAATGAGTGAATGTAGAACTGCTTCAAATAAAATGATGATTCCCAATTACCACAGTTAACACTTTAATTATCTCTTTAACAAATATTAAAATATGTTCAATAAAATTATATAATATAAATTAAACACTGCAATTTATAGTACAAATTTATTTCCAATAGCTCAATTCATTTTAATGTCAAGGGTTATACAATTTTTTAGTCATACCTGTAGGTGTGGATGTAAAAATGAATGATTTTTTGTTTATTCACGACTAAAACATTGACTTTCCAAATGTATCACACAAAAAATCATCGCCTGCCTTTGTGATTTATAGCATAATTTACACGTGTTGAAAATTGAAGTTTTTTAAAGGGTATAACAAATTCAGAAAGAATTAATAAATAGCGTTCCCGGTAGAGGTACAATATCACATTGGTTTTTTCTACCCAAAATAATGGCTTCAATAATGTTGCCTATAATTTTTATATATTTGTACCATATTTCAACTGGCTTTTAGTGATTTTTATATCTAAATTACATTTTTCTCGCTGATGAATTTATATACTTAAGTTTATATTTGAAGTGAATTAATTTTTCAAATCCTGTTCACATGTGCTCTATTCAACCTACTATCAACAAAATTGCAGTAAATGGAGAGGAAAAAACCGTGTGTCGGAAAATATTTCTATGAACTAAAACATTCTAGAAAATTTCCCGAACAAACTTCAGGAAGATTCATGAAAATCCGAATTATAGTTTAGGAGAATTAATGAAACTTACATTGTTACAGAAGAATTTTATATATATATAAGATATATATATATATATATATATATATATATATATCTTATATATGAAATTCTTCTGTAACAATGTAAGTTTCATTAATCTTTCTAAACTATAATTCGGATTTTCATGAATCTTCCTGAAGTTTGTTCGGGAAATTTTCTAGAATGTTTTAATTCATAGAAACATAGTTAGATTGTAGAAATAAATGGAAAAAATTACAAAAAACCGCTTATCATTGATTGACCTTTAAAATATATAAGGCATGGTTTGACATTAAAAACAAATGACAACTGTCATTTGCCAAACATTTCTATTCACTTATATGCTAAGGCAATATTAAAATATAATAAATTCATGATTATAAATAAAGAAAATGTAATGTCTACATTATTATTGTCGAAAAGCAGCTGAGATGTGCCATAATTAAATTAATATAAGATGCAAATAATATAACATGCATCTGACAGTCTGCGCATGCGTCTGACGCGCACGGCGAATCGTGTTCTCAACGTGCGCGTGGTTTGCTTTTGCTTGCAATAATTTTGTTCGCGCACTTTGCGAACAGATTCGCCGTACGAATTCGTGCAAAGGAGACGAGCCATAAGTGATTGCGCTCAAAAATATTCAATTTGCAGTCGTTTTACCTTACTATACTAAGTCACAATGCAAAAAAAATTACTTATTCAAAAAATTATTTAGAAGTTTCATTGTGTCAAAAATTCATATCGTTGGCATTTTGTACGGAATATTTACTCAATAGAGCGCTTTGGGTCTGAACTTTTTTTTACTGTTTACCAATTCGTTTGGAATTTTGAAATTAGGCTCATCTTACTCTCAAGTTCAAAAGTGAAAACAATTTAGACTCCTTTGCACTACCCGGGGGGATGCCATTTCTTTTCAGTGGTGTAATAACGTTGGGTGTGGATAAAAGAACTAATTATAAGAGCAAAATGTTTAATAATGTTTTACAAAAAAGCAAATACCTTTCAAGTTATTGGCTACTGAAAATTTGTTTCTTTTTTGCGTTTTTCATCGTTTTTTGCTAATATCTTCAAAAATATACATTTTAACGAAAATCATGTAATGAACAAAATTATATCAATTAAAATCCTAATAAATCGCTATTTTACAGTGTTCTGGGAACAATATTAAGTTAATTATGAAAATGGGTATTTATAGTTCTCAAAATAAGCTTTAAAAGAAGTACTCCTGCGTGTAAAATGAGTGAGCTGTCATGCAATTAAAAGACGCATACAATGTTTTTCTTTCATTTAAATCAAATAGTTTATGAGTGCCATTTCTACCAAAATTAAAAATAATCGTTTTCCATCTAGAATTAACTTGGTTTGAGAGATCTTGATGGATTCTAGAAAATACCATAACATTAGTACAAACGATTTTCAAAAAAAACTCATGATTTCATAAAAAAATCCATTTAAAAAAACAACCAATTTCTCATTATAATATCCCTGAAAGAATACGTATAATAGTATATATATATATGAAAATTCAAGGTAATTTTCTGACTAATTATTGCTTTTATTATTTTTTTGTTACACAAATATTGATAGAGTTCTAATTGTTTAAAGAGTGCGCGGCTGTCTAACCGGAGTGTCTTTCGAGCCCTTTAACCTTTCGCCGTTTCAAAATAAGAGAAGTTACGGTAAAATTTATGATAGAGAAAGTTGTAACTCATTTAATCACCTTTAAAATAATATATTACAAGTTAGGATAAAATCAGAATTAGAGTTATAATCCAATTAATGTGCGGGGTGTTGTCGAAATGCAAATTGTTTTCACTTCTTAACTTTAGATTAAGATTAGCTGGGCATACGTTTTTTTCCTCTCTATTTACTGCAATAATTTTGTTGATAGTAGGTTGAATAGAGCACAGGTAAACAAAATTTGACAAATTAATTCACTTCAAATATGAACTTAAGTAATAATGTATATTGAATTATTAGTGTGAAAAATGCAATTTAGATATTAAAATACTAAAAGCCAGTCAAAATATGATACGAAATTATAAAAATTGTAGGCAACATTATTGAAGCAATTATTTTGGGTGGAAAAATCCAAGATGATATTGTACCTTGACCGCGCATGCTATATATTAATGCTTTCTGAATTTGTTATACTTTTTAAAAGATTTCAATTTTCAACACGTGTATCTATGCTATGACAATAAATACATGGTGATAAATTTGGAATATCAATGTTTTAGCCGTGAATAAACAAAAAATCATTAATTTAAACATCCACATCTACAGGTATGTCTAAAAATATTGTATAACCCTTAAATTCAATAAAATAAATTGAGCCATTGGAAATAAATTTGTTCTATAAATCGCAGTGTATAATTTTTAATATATAATTTTATTGAACATATTTTAATATTTATCAAAGGGATAATTAAAGTGTTAACTGTGGGAATTGAGAATAATCATTTTATTTGAAACAGTACTACATTTAACATAACCCATATATTGGTGTAAATAGTAACTCGAGAAACAATAATGATTATTTTTAACTGAACGGTATAAATATTAGTATAGGATATTAAAAAACATAGAGGTGGGTACAGGACAACGTCTGTCGGGTCATCTAGTATATATATATAAATGTTAAATGTGAACAATACAACACTCAGATTTTTAATACACACTTTAATTAATAATTACAGACGTTTCGAGACCATGGTATGCCTCATCTTCAGTGTAATTTTAAAACAGTAAAAATTATATACTATTACATTTAATATTGTTCACTATGAATATATGAATAGTAGATGACAGTAGATCTAGTAGGCGTTGGGTAGTATGTAAAACAAGTGGGAAGCGATATCGATGATTGTATTGTGCCAATAGGGAAAGAGCCAATAGGAGTGTGCTATGAGTAAATGGAGAAGGTAGATGATAATGATGATGTAGATGCAGAGTAAGTCCTTAAGGAGGAAATTGTTAGGGCTGAAGAAATAAAAATTCCATTAAAAGCAAGTGTTTTAACAAAGACCGCATTAGTGAAGAGCCCAATAGTGAAGAGTCTATTAGTAAAGAGTCCAATCATGAAGAATCTTGTGAAGAGCCCAATAGTGAAAAGTCCATTAGTGGAGAGTCCAATCGTAAAGAATCCTGTAAAGAACCCAATAGTGAAGAGTCCAATCGTAAAGAATCCTATTGTAATTATGAAGAGCCCAATAGTGAAGAGTCCATTAGTGAACAGTCCAATCGTGAAGAATCCTGTTGTAATCGTGAAGAGCCCAATAGTGAAGAGTCCATTAGTGAAGATTACAATCGGGAAGAATCCTGTTGTAATCGTGATGAGCCCAATAGTGAAGAGTCCAATCGTGAAGAATCTTGTGAAGAGCCCGAAAGTGAAGAGTCCATTAGTAAAGAGTCCATTAGTGAAGAGTCCATTAGTGAAGAGTCCATTAGTGAAAAGTCCAATCGTGAAGAATTCTATTGTAATCGTGAAGAGTCCAATAGTGAAGAGTCCAATCGTGAAGAGTCGAGTTGCACTTGTGAAGAGTCATCGAGTTATGAAGAGTCCATTAGCAAAGCGTCTAGTTGTAGAGAAGAAAAAGGAACATGGATTTCATGCGAGAAGAAATAGAGAAGACTCCAAATACAAATGGTAAATAATTGGGAATGATGGTAACTCGGGAATGACTAAAGGCAATGGAAATGATTAAAGAAATTCGAAAACTACATTCTCGAGGACGAGAATTGATCAGGATAGCCGAATGTTAACTATGAATAGATGACAGTAGATCTAGTAGACGTTGGGTAGTATGTAAAACAAGTGTATATAATGCGTATAATAGAGAACGTAGTGTAATTTGGGTAAATAAATAAATAAGAGAACATTGTGTTTTAATAGAGACGATTAGAGTTAACAATATTTTATTTGAATTATTTTTTTTTTAAACAAAAAACACCAGCTATCTCTTACGATGCTTGACGTAGTAATAAACATTTGAATGTGTACAGAAATATTTAAAAACCAAATCTTAAGCGTGTAAGATAAAGAGACACGGATCGATATTATTATAATGTAAACAAAAAGAAGTGCGCAATCGCATACTAAAATCAACAAATGTGAAAACAGATTAATTTATTGAAGAGATTAAAATAAATGAAAGAATTATAAATTATTAATGATGTTTATATAGGAGTCGTGTAAAATATTTGTGTCGGTTCTCAGATTTACGCTATAGTTAGTCCGAACAAATTCATAAATTAAATATAGCATGCGCGCTAAAGGTACAATATCACCTTGGATTTATACCCAAAATAATTATTTCAATAATATTGCCTATAATTTTTATAATTTCGTACCATATTTAAACTGGATTTTAATATTTAAATATCTAAATTACATTTTTCTCACTAATAATTCAATATACATTATTACTTAAGTTCATATTTGAAGTGAATTAATTAGTCAAATCCTGTTTACATGTGCTCTATTCAACCTACGATCAACAAAATTATTGCAGTAAATGGAGAGGAAAAAAGCGTGTGCTCTGTGAATTTTTTTACTGTGCTCCAATGCACTTGATATTTTGGAAATAGGCTAATCTTTATTTTAAGTTCAGAAGTGAAAACAATTTGCACTCCGTCACCACCCACCGCATTGATTCGATTATTACTCTTTTAATTCTGATTTTATCAGAACATGTAATATACTATTTTAAAGGTGATTAAATGAGCTACAACTCTCTCTATCATAAATTTTACCGTAACTTTCCTTATTGTGAAACGGCGAAGGATTAAAGGGCTCGAAAGACCTCTGGTTGGACAGACGCGCACTCCTTAATCAATCATACTTCTATCAATATTTGTGTAACGGAAAAATAATAAACAACAATAATTAGTCAGAAAAATACCTCAAATTTTCATATATATACTTTTATACGTATTCTTTCAGAGATATTATAATGAGAAATTGGTTGTATTTTTAATGTTTTTGTTTTCATGAAATCATGAGTTTTTTAAAAATCGTTTGTACTAGGGTTTTGGTATTTTCTAAAATCCATCAAAATCTCTTAAACCAAGTTAATTTTAGATGTAATGGAATTGTTTTTAATTTTGGTAGAAATGGCACTCAAACTATCTGATTTAAATGAAAAAACATTGTATGCGTCTTTTATTTGCATGATAGTTTACTCATACGCAGAAGTACTCATTTTAAAGCTTATTTTGAGCACCATAAAAATCCATTTCCATATCTAGCTTAATATTGTTCCTAGAACACTATAAAATAGCGATTTATTAAGATTTTAATTAATATAATTTTGTTCATTACATGATTTTCGTTAAAATGTATATTTTTGAAGATATTAGCAAAAAACGATGAAAAACACTAAAAAGAAACAAATTTTCAGTAGCCAGTTACTTGAAAAGTATTTGCTTTTTTGAAAAACATTATTAAACATTTTTCTCTAATAATTAGTTCTTTTATCGATACCCAACGTTATTTTGAAAAAAGTAAAATTACACCACTAAAAAAAATGTCATCCGCCCGGAAAGTGGCAAAGGAGTCTAAATTGTTTTCACTTCTGAACTTAAGAGTAAGATGAACCAAACTCCAAAATTCCAAACGAATTGGAAAACTGTAAACAAAAGTTCTGACCGAAAGCGCTCCATTGAGTAAATATTCCGTACCCAATGCCAAACATATGAATTTTTGACACAATGAAACTTCAAAATAATTTTTTGAATTGTGACTTAGTATAATTTTTTTTTGCATTGTGACTTAGTATAGTAAGGCCAAACGACTGCAAATTGAATATGTTTGAGCTCAATCAGTTATGGCTCGTCTCCATTGCACGAAATAGTACTGCGAATCTGTTCGCAAAGTGCGCAGACAAAATTATTGCAAGCAAAAGCAAACCACGCGCACGCTGAGAACACGATTTGCCGTGCGCGTCAGACGCATGCGCAGGCTGCATTACTTGTCAGACGCATGTTATATTATTTGCATCTTATATTATTTTAATTTTTGGCACATCTCAGCTGCTTTTCGGCAATGATAATGTAGACATTAAATTTTCCTTATTTATAATCATGAATTTATTATATTTCAATATTGCTTTAGCCTATAAGAGAATAGAAATGTTTGGCAAATGACAGTCTTCATTTGTTTTTGATGTTAAACCATGCCATAAATATTTTCAAGGTCAAACAATGATAAGCGGTTTTTTGTAATTTTTTCCATTTATTTGTACAATCTAATTATGTTTCTATGAATCTAAAAATTGTAGAAAATTTCCCGAACAAACTTCAGAAAGATTCATGAACATCCGAATTATAGTCTAGGAGGATTAACCATTCATACATAGTTACAGAAGAAGTTTATATATAAGATATTTATATATATATATATATATATATATATATATATATATATATAAGGATGGGTCTATTTACTAATGAGGTAATATTTAGTAATATTGGCAACTTTTTATATGAAATATATGTGTTGTTTAAAAGAATTTTGACTGCAAACCATATATCGCAAATAACTTTTTAGCCAGCGAAATGTTCAATAAAATACCGTTTTTAATAAGTAAATATATTAATTTAATCATATAAAAAATTTGAGTTGTGAGTTATATTTTCTTTAATAGATTGTGTGTGGGTTTTTAAATCGGGTTTAGTTTGTTGTTATTCATTTCCATCAGAGTGCGCTAGTATATTTTAGATTTAGTTCTCGAAACTTTGATCACATTATATTATATTATATTAATGTGACAAATCCGCATAACTCTTTCTTCAGTTCTTCAGTTAAGCGAGAAGTATCAATGTAAAAGTTTCATTTAAATTCAGGCGCAAGTACCAGTAATTTGAATCATATGCGATCGCTTGATCAAATTACATTTGGACAAGCAGAAGAATTTACAGGAGTGAATCTTCCGGCAAGTTTGGAAATTATCAGGTATTATTTTTATTTGGCCCAAAACTCAAAAAAAAATATTTTCATATAAAACATATACTCCAAATGTGGTAACAAAATTGATTCAGACGTGAGAAAAATTGATATTCCAATTATAGAGAATCGAAGTATCGCTAGAAAATGGAACCGATTGATTGATAAATATAAAAGTACAAATAAAGCAAGACTACCCAATTATCATTCCAAGAGTTTGTGCAAGACTACCCAATTATCATTCCATGACAGAAAATTAGAAAATGCAAATGCGATTTGCGAAAAATACTGTGTTCTTGCGGACTGATTTTACAACATTTACAAGCGTTTAAGGGGTTAGGGGTACTTGGAATTTTTGAAAAATCGATTTTTATTTTTTTGCATTTTCATTAAATGTAATATCTTGAAAATGTTCTCTGAAAATTTCAAGTTGATCCGCTGATTACTTTTTGAGTTATTGGACTCTTACCAGCGCGTTGGCGCAATTGCAGAACTCGATACTGATACTCAAGATTATTCTCTCTCACCTCCTGATGTTTTAAAAGCGTTTAAACCGATTTACGACGATCTCAGCAATGATAATTTACTTTCAAGATGTGTAGTTCAAGATTGAATCCATAATCAGAAAAAATTAAAAGCTTCAACCAACTAGTGTAAAAAATATGCCTAAAAACCGTGAATACTAGTTCTACTATCGTACAAATTGCTGAATGCATATACATAATCATTATTATTGATTATGGATACCCTAGGACCTAATTGTGGGTATAATTTCCATTCGTATGCTGAAAAATTGGATGCTGCACGTGTGAAAGTGGCAGATCAGCGCACTAACGAGAACACTCTGGAGGCCAGAATGCTTCGTAGGCAACAGCAAATGGAAATTTTGGAAACTTGCACAATGACCGATGAACTATTATATGGCCCAGAAATAGATGACTCGGTTTAAGTAATTCAATAATTCGAATGTCTGTACGTAAATCCAATGTGAAACTTTAAACGCGTTTTTCTCAAAACTATGTTTATCGAATCGGTGACCACTGCAACTCAAAAACCGCTTAGTAGATTTTAATGAAATTTATACAGCTTTTAGAATACATAATAAACTCGTGCCTGATCGAAGGATTTTCATTTTTTCAAAAATTTGAAATTTTAAGACCAATTAACTGTTGATTTTTTACCCAAAAATCTAGATTTTTTCTTTCTGATGCTGCCATTTTGTTAATTTCTGCAAAAAAAGGAAAACCATCGATCCGGCCCGGGATTAACTATTTATAAAACTATTTTTTGAATTTGATTGATTTTAGATGAATCTCCAAGGAGTTATGGTGGTCACCGCCAGGACCGTTTTTCGAAACAAAGTCAACAAAAACAGCTATAACTTTGCAAATATTCATTTTTTTTCTGAAATTTTTGTTACATCAAGTCAAAACGTTGTATAATAATGCTGTATTAATATTTTTGTAGAAAAACATCGTTTAATAAAAAAAAATACTGAAAACACTCATTTTTTGTGCCTGCAAGT
This sequence comes from Ctenocephalides felis, assembly GCF_003426905.1. Taxonomy (NCBI): domain Eukaryota; kingdom Metazoa; phylum Arthropoda; class Insecta; order Siphonaptera; family Pulicidae; genus Ctenocephalides; species Ctenocephalides felis. The sequence continues at coordinate 60,266,295 of NW_020537646.1, read as the reverse complement.
ACCCCTAACCCCTTAAGACAGATCAACATAATGAGAGCAAATCTACGATATCAGAATATATTACAAAAATTGAACATTAAGTATCAACATCTATAATAACTAGCGATTTTACTCCAGGTGAGACATATACTTCAGTTGTTGTTTTTGAGTTTAAAAACAGTTCGACAAGTTCACAAAATACTTTTTATGTGAAACGTGGACCATATAGTCGAAGATACAAGGCTCCAAACTATGCCATAATATGCGACAGATTTGGAATTTCTGATAGAGTTGCTCCTGCCGTGGAGACAGCAATCCTGAAAGACCTGGACGTAAAGGATGATTGGGGCAATCCTGTCATTATGGATAAAAATAAAAGCCTTAGTGAGAAGCAGAAAAGTAGGCAAGCTCTACACAAACGATATGATTTTTTCTAAATTAATAGCATTTTTATTCGACGGCCGAAAAAATTATTCTATTGTCATGAAAATAATTGATAAGAAATTTTACTCACGCATGATTAAACAGGCGCATTTAGTTATTTTAAAGGAACCGAATTGTCAATAATTGGGTCACACAAAATTGGAAAATGAAGATTATGATAGTAAAGTAATCAAATCAAACAAGTTTTTCGCAGATAAAGGAATAGCACTCGATTCTTTGATAGGCATATGTTGCAAAGGTGAACCAGCAAATATTAGCGTAAAAAATGGAATTTTACGTCAATTTGAAATTCAGCTAAAGAGGCCATTGCATTGGTTTGTGTGTCTCCTCTACTTTTACGAACTTCCACTTCGGCATCTATGTAACTATCATTGATCACTGGACTACGAACAAAAACTGGAGTAATAAGCAAACAAATTGAAACGTGCAAAAATATGCCGGTAAGTTATAACATATTTACTATTTTTTAATACTTTCAAATAATTCAATATAATTTATTTTTCCTTATGTACTTCCAGCCGGTAACAGACTTTGAAGCAATCCCACTTGAAAATTCGGCTGATTTAAGTCCTGTTGAATCGACAACTGTCTCAAGTTATTTAGTAAAAAATTAAAAATATTTCTCATGAACATCTAGTACAATATCTAAAAAGCAATGGGTGTCCATGGAGTGACCCTAAAATTCCCGTTCACATTCAGGGAACTGAAAGACATGTTTAATTACTGGCTAACGTATGAAAACGCGTATTAGAGCAAAATCGCAAAAGAGTTATGACAGCGACAATATAATCTCGTGAAAAGCATCCTCGACTGGAAAGCAAGCAGGATTTCAGATAATAATTTATTTTAATTGTATTAGCTAAATAAAAGAAATTTTATTGTAGATGAAAATATAAAATAATAAAATGTATATATTGGAATAAAAATGTATTATTTAAACCTTTATTTACCTAAAAACCCAAAAACAATCTTTTTCTACAAAAGTAATTTGACCTGTTTCGATACAAAATTCTAGGTTACCTGCTATTTTATTTTTTGTTACAATTTATTTTTGTTAATCAAGACTTAAATGTCTTATTTACAAAATTGATATGAGCAAAAAAAAAATACAAAAAAAAAACAAAAAATGCAATACATTGAATATAAAATGAAAAAAGTTAAAATAAAAATTAAATTAAAACAGTAATACAAAAATAATAACATAAATGAACGATGACGTGATGAACCTGCTAATATCCCCTAAAAGTTTACTTGATGTTGTTTGAGGTACCTGTAAGTTACTGATTTCAAAAAGCCGAGAAATGTGTTTGACCTGTTTTGTAGCAAGATTTTAGGTCAAACTGAGTTACTATTTATTATAGATTTAGAGTATATTAGAAAAACTTAATAATAATGGCAACTTGCACGTTGTTTACATAATTGGCAACTTGCACGTATTTTTCATAATTAGCAACTTGCACGTATTTTACATTATTGATAACTTATACGTACTTTGCTTGATTATCAACTTGTACGCATTTGCTTTTTTTAGAAACTTTTACGCATTTTATTTAATTGATAACTTGTACGTAATTCCAAGAAACTTAGCAAAAAACATTCTCCCTTATTTAGAATTTAATGAAATATATCATATTTCAGTTTCTTTTAAAAACATGAAACATGGAGAAGTTTCTTTTAAAAACATGCTCTTTCGTTAACTCTCAAAAAATTTCAAACTATTTTCTTAGCATTATAGTTATTGAAAGAAATAATGAATAATTCTAGTATCGAAATTTGTCGATAATTTTTGACTTACGTGCTGACTTACGCACGTTGTACAAAATAGTTAAGTAGATACCAAAGAAGTTTCACATGTACAGGATGTACAAGTTTTCGATTGTCAAGTCATACTGATTGTGGCATGCTGCAATGCGACGGCTTAAGGCTTATGCTCTAATAGTGTGGGGTGACGTCAAGCCAACATGACAAATCTCCAAGCCAAGGGCTGACTCTCAATAGATCGCAGCGTGGTAACTGCTCTGCCGAGTACAACACCCTGCTATGTACCTAAGTCGTTTACAAACAATACCGAGTCTCTACATCGAACTAGAGACCCATGATCGACCGCTATAGGCAGGACAGATATAACGGATGGATACCGCCTCTGTCCAGCGCCTCATTCGGCTAAAAATGGCTCGTGCGATAAACGGCGTGGGCCGAATACCTAATAAATCACATTATATTGAACCTTTCGACTCACGAGCCTCCTAGAGATATCGTAGCTTACTTTGTCTAGAAAGGATACGGCCTTAGAGGCGATCAGGCATAATCCCACGGATGGTAGCTTCGCACCACCTGCGGTTCCTCTCGTACTGAGCAGGATTACTATTGCAACGACGATTTATCGGTAGGTTAAAACTAACCTGTCTCCACGTCGACAGAGTCGATGATTGGTTAGAGGTTCTGGTTTTGGTATTGCCGTATAGTTTCTCTAATTTTAATATGATCAGCGTTCTCTTGCTGGTCATCTGTAAGCAAACACTTTTTGAAAAGGACGTTTACGGTTTCTTCCCATATTCTACTGAAGTTTCCAGAAGAGAGTTCCAGTGAGCATAGAAAAGCCTTCCTGTTTATTTTATCACATACGAGTTTGTATATTATACTCCAGGGGTCTTCGTTACCTACACTTGTCACGAAGTCTCTCCATGAGGTTGTTTTATTTTTCCTTATTTCTCTGACTTAGTTATTTCTTGCCCTTTTATATGCCTGCACTTTGGTCTATATGTCATCAAGACATAGTCTCTTGACACGCAAGAGTCATTTTTTGGTTCTGGTTGTTTTCCGCCTTAGACAAGTCAGCTCTTCCGACCACCATGGCATGACCTTGTTTCCGGGTTTCCTTTTTGGTATGCATTTATCACAGATTGATTTTAGTTTTTTTGAAATATCTTAATAGCCTTATTTGGGTCTAACCTCTAGTGATCCAGACTTGTTGGTCGAATTTGCTTTCTACCAGATTATCGAATCTTTCCCATTTTGCCTTTTTCGTATTATAGCCTGTGTGGATTTTTATTTGACTTGTGTTTGGCGCTTCAAGCACCACTTCAAAATTTAAAAGACTGTGATTACTGGCGGTCGCTATGTAACTCACAATCCAGTTGACCACTTTTGAAGACATATTTAAAGTTGCCAGTATTACGTCTATGTTAGTATCTCCAGCTTTGCTCTGATACGTGCAATTGATGCTTGGATCTTTGAGTTTGGGGTTGCTTTCAATCTCATGAAATCTTGCTTTTATAGATTTCTAGTTGCTTTTCATATTCAGCACATAATTTTCAGGTCGCTTAGTGGCCCGTATCTTGCCGCTTGTTTCTAATACAGTTTACGCATTTCGCATCTCTGTCCGTGGTGCAGTCACTCAAAATATGGTCACTGCTACCACATTTTTTGCATACTGGTTTATCAACTCTACATACCTTCGCTATGTGACCGTATGCATGACATTTAAAATGTCATGTAGGTCATGTAGATTCTGTATTCATTTAGAAGTCTACTGGTGTATTTTTCTGGCGGTTAAATTATCCAATTCAATTTGCCTAACTTAGTAGACGACGAGGTTTAAGAGAGTCACAGTTACTTCCGCCGTTTACCCGCGCTTGCTTGAATTTCTTCACGTTGACATTCAGAGCACTAGGCAGAAATCACATTGCGTCAACACCCGCTAGGGCAATGCTTTGTTTTAATTAGTCAGTCGGATTCCCCTAGTATGTGCCAGTTCTGAGCTGACTGATGAATGGCGGCCGAAGAGGACGACAGACCGACCAAAGCCGGCACAGAAACCTCGCAGCAAGAAAGATCCGCGGGGAGCTTAGGCACGGGACCGAGCTCCAATCTAAGTCACAAGGATAATTTCTCCTCGCCCAGGCCCGGCACGTCGGCATCGCTAACCGGTAATAGAGTCCGTCCAAAGACACGGCAGCTAACAGCTCAAGGCGGCATCGATGCCGGACCAAGTCCGACGGCCAATTACCGTTTGTGCTTGCAACCAGTCGAACGCTTGAAAACGACTCTATACCATATTGTTTATACCGTCTGGCAGTCGACCGGAGCACGCGGGGTCTGATGCGAATAAATTCGTGACAAGCTACCGCCGCGGTCGTAGGTCGACAGCAAACGAGTCGCGACGTCCCACTGAGAGAGAAGTGCATGCCATCGCCGCTTAACGCATAAACCGACGACGTATCGCAGGACGAATCCCGGTCACTCCGACGCCAATAAATGGAAAACAACATTGAATCTCTCCTTTCGATCTTTTGGGTTTCTCAGGTTTACTCCTAAACGGTTTTTCGTGCTTAGAACTGCTCTTTCAAGCAACTCGAGTCTGATGAGATATCCTTTCGATACGCGCAACGCAGATGGACTTGAACTCGCCGCAACGCAACGAGTTAATCGGATCCTCGATAGCATTAAATTTCCCAGCGTTCGTCTCCAGCCGCTTGATTTAATGCTGGGCTCTTCTCTGTTCGTTCGGCGCTTCTAAGAGAATCATACTTAGTTCTTTTGCACCGCTAAGTAATATGATTAAATTCAGCGGGCAATCTCATCTACTCTGAGGTCGTATTATGATTATGATCTGCTCGCAAACGTTAGTAAGCAACCGCATATAAAATTAACGAGAAACCTTTGAATCGTTCAAATTTATATATATTTATACATGTTTTGATCGTAATTTCCTCGAAATCGTTTAAGATAACTCGGGCGATTCTGAAACCAGTATGTTTATTATGGTTACAATTAGTACACCGTAAAGCATTCGCTTGCGGTCCAAGGTGGAAGATCTCATTTCAAAATTGAAATATGAATATTTCATTATTTATGAAATTGAAAAATCTGCTTTCGCTGATCTTTCATTTTCTTAAAACAACGCAATTAAGCGGCTGCTGGCACCAGACTGGCCCTCTAATAGATCCTCGTTAAAGGACTCATTCAGATTATGGGGCCTCGGATGAGTCCCGTATCGTTATTTTTCGTCACTACCTCCCCGTGCCGGGAGTGGGTAATTTGCGATCCTGCTTCCTTCCTTGGATGTGGTAGCCGTTTCTCAGGCTCCCTCTCCGGAATCGAACCGTGATTCCACGTTACCCGTAAGAACCATGGTAGTCGTAGAAACTACCATCAACAGTTGATAAAGCAGACTTTTGAAAGAAGCGTCACCGGCACTAGACCGTTCGATCAGCACAAAGTTATTGAGAGTCACCAAGTCAAACGGTGAGCAAATAATCCTAGACCCGGTCTACGACAGATTGACTTGCAATCGCGGGTTACCGTGCGAATCATCACAGCAATGGTCTGGATAGGCTATACGGCAGGTTGCAAAAAAATAAATTCTTCAGGACACACCACTACGATAGAAATTTTAGAGCACTTTGTGGTCAAAAAGCAAACGTTCTTGCTTTAAAATTGAAATATGAGTATTTCATTGTGTGTGAGAACGAAAAATCTGCTTTCGCTGATCTTTCATTTCCTTAAAACAACGCAATTAAGCGAATGTTTAAATCGCGCAATTTGAGTAAAATTTGCAGAGTATATAGAATACTAACGCAAGCGTTTACTACGTTTTAACGACGAACTTCGTCATTTTCTCAGACATCTCACGATACCAAGCAGATATACATGGCAGTGCTCTTACACAATGCATAAGCGCGCTAAACGAATGATCATTGCTAGAGGCTTTTTGCCCACAATATATTATACTATGGGAGCGCACTTGATTACTGCGATAATTTGTTAAGTAACCATAACATTTAGTTTGCGACTAGCTCCGGTTAAATATTAATGAAACGAATGATCATTGCCAGAGGCTTTTGGCCACAGTATATCATACTATGAGGCGCACTTGGTTACTACGAGAATTTCTTGAGTAACCACAACATTTAGTTTGCGACTCGCTCTGATCGAACGTTTATAAAACGAATGATCCTTCGCTGCAAGAAGCTTTTGAATTATCAGTTACACTTTCAAACCAGCACTCAATATATTTGACCGTAGTCAATTTATAAATATTCTATATTATTAAAATATATAGATTGCATATTTGCGGTCCGCAAGCAAAATAATTTCAAGTCGCTCCGATCGAACGTTCATTAAACGAATGATCCTTCGCTGCGAGAAGCTTTTGAATTGCATATGACTCTTTCTAACCAGCACTCAAAATATTTGACCGCAGTCAATTTATAAATATTGTATATTATTAAAATATATAGATTTCATATTTGTGGTCCGCAGACCCAAATAATTTCAACTCGCTCCGATCGACCGTTCATAATACAAATGATCCTTTGCTGCAAGAAGCTTTTGAATTGTCAGTTTCACTTTCAACCCAGCACTCAATATATTTGAGGCATTGTGATTTTCAGTTCTACACATATACAATGCAAAAAGATATTCCAAAGAAAATGACGATAACTGGCATGAATCCTGGAATCACTGAGACGGAGGTGTTCGAAGAACTGAAAGCCAAACACATTAAAGTAAAGCAAGTGGTACAAATAAAGAAGAAAGAGTCAGACGGCAGTCAATGCAAACTACCCATCTATATTGTCCTTCTAGATAAGGAACAAAAAATGGCTAAATTAAAAGAAATCAACAATATAGAAGGACACATTTTAAAAGAGAAAATTGCAGGCTACTCAATAAGACCATACAGTGGCACAAATGCCTCAACTTTGGCCACACTTCGTACAAGTTCGAAATGCGCTACAGGTGTATAAAATTCACGAGCGTACACCCACCGGGAGTGTGCACGAATCTATCAACCGAAAGGCCAAAGTGCGTAAACTTCGAAGACAACCACCCTGCTAATTACTCCAAATGCCCTGCTTTAATCAATTATAAAGCTAAAAGAGATAATGATGCGCAAAAACGACAACTAGCATACAGGCCAACGCCAACACCTGCGCCGCTGACGAGGAGCTTCTCGTCAGCTTTACAACCCACCAGCGATGACCATAATAACAGATCTGCTTTTTCTGAACTCCCGGTACCATCATCATTACGTACACGGCCGGCTTCCCAGCATGCATAGTCAAAGATTCAGCCAACACCAGAACCGATTCGGCCAGAATCCTCACAAATTCGGCCTACCACCAACCAGTCCGAACCAGACCTGAACACACCGGAGAGACTTTTTACTGCTATGGGTGAGATCAGGAAGTTGTTTGCGGATCTTGAGGTAAGACAAATTTTCAGTGAGCTTTACAAACTGACAAAAACATTAAACATAAACATGACTTACAATGACAAATATACATCTATACTTAACTTTTTAACGACATGACCATAAATCATACACGCAACATACACATAATGTACTTCAACTCTAACTGACTCAAAACAACGTAGACGAACTGAAACAGACTATAACAATTTATGACCTGGGCATTGTACTAATTAACGAGATACACCTGAAACCAGACTCAGCATCAACAACTACAAAGTATACAGAAACGACAGACCAACAAACTCACGCGAATGGGGAGGCACTGCGATATTGATCAAGTCTAACATCAGACACGAGCAAATGCCAAACCTGACAGCGGGCGGTTCTGAAATAACAGCTATCAATGTATACAAAAGAGAACAAAAAGTAATGTAGATATCGATTTACATTCCGGCAAACGGACTGCAACTCACGGACTTACAAAACATACTTAACTCAAATACACAGATCTTAATGGCAGGAGACTTTATCGCACAACACACATCCTGAAAGTGCAACTACAACAACGTGAACGGAACCCTACCTTACGAATATCTGATCGAACACAACACCACGGACGCACAACTACTCGTACACTATCCGTATACCGAACACAACACCATATACGCCATCGTACAAACACACCACCATAGCGCGATCGATTTGGGCTTGACAAAAAATCTACACGTAACATCCGAACCCATAACAAGAACACTTTTCAACCCTGACCATAACCCTGTTTTCATGACTATCTGTGACAGACACGACGCCGACCAGACTCCTGAACGCAATATTTTTGATCATTCCAGAGCCAACTGGCCACTTTTCAGAGACATTATTATAGACAATATACGACACACGATACCCATAGAGACCAATGCAGACATAGAGAAGGCTGTGACACATCTGACACAGACGATCACGGACACCATCCAACACACAATACTGTTACGACACGCAAATACATCATCATTTGACACACTACCCCGACAAACGTACTGTGTGGTAACGTACTGGTGACAGACTACTAAAGTATTGTTTCTTCTCTATATTTAATTATTTGTCAGGAATCTATAAATTAAATAACACGTTGCAGTAATCTTCATAACCCTTATTCCATAATCTCTCAAGTCCGTCTCTACGCGTTCACTCTGTTCAACTCTCTGTTTTTTACACTTTCTCCTTCATACATTCACTATGTTTGTACCGTCACTATTGCCAACTGCACAAACACTTCGTCTTACCAACTGCACGGTCTGAAATGATCCGCGCCATATTCAAACATGCATTCAAACATTCACACAATATATTTCGCTAACAAAAGGAACACGTGAACAGACTGACACAAATTATTTCTTATGAGATACGTGAGCACCGGAACGAAACTTGGACTAAAAGACTAGAAAACATCAACACTGACCCACACAAAGTTTGGCAAACAGCCAAAAGACTGACCAGGAAAACAACGCCCATCCCGCCACTTAAACTACCTGATAACAACTACGGCACGACACCAGCAAACAGAGCAGAAATTTTGGCGATAAACATTGAAAACGTACACAGACAAGACGCCGACATCTTCAACGCAGACTTAAGACGAGACGTACACAATTCTATTGAAAATTTTACTGGACAATTTAACGACAAAGACTTACGAATAGATCCTGCCACAGTTTCCAAAATAAAAACTACAATCAGAAAACTACCAAACAGAAAGCACCAGGACCGGATGGACTACAAAATATTATACTGAAACAACTGCCAACAAACGCTTATATACTGATTACATGACTAATGAACACGACGAATGGCCAAAGGCCACTTTCCTGCTTTATGAAAAACCTCTACCATATTTCCTATTCTGAAGCCAAGGAAACATCCAGACTCTCCGCAAAATTATAGACCAATCAGCCTCCTCAATACAATGAGCGAAGTGACTGAAAAGATACAGCTCAAACGCATTCACAGACACATCAGACAAAACAAAATCATACCAGACATACAGTACGGCTTTAAGGAATAGCACTCTACGTTACATCCACTCACACATCTAATAGAAAACACTGTACTCAACTTCTATAGACGAGACCATACCGGATTGGTGCTGCTCGATTTCGAGAAGGCCTTCGACACCATCTGGATGTACGGACTATTACACAAACTCAAAATTCTTAACTTTCTACGGAACATCACAAAACTACTCCATTCTTACCTCACAGACCGTAATTTTACAGTTCAAGTAGATAACACACCCTCGACGATTAAACAAGTGACGTCTACATTACGCCGACACAACGCTATTGACATTTGCTGACGACACTGACATTCACAGATCATCACGATCACCTATGCTACAGACTACAAAAATATAAAGACGTTGACAGAATTTACAGACAAATGGCCAATTAAAATTGACCCTATAAAAACAAAGGCTATTTTCTTCACTAAAAGTCGTTGGACCATTACACTTACTGACTTTAAAAAACTAAGAGTAATGGGCTATGAAGTTGGGTGGTCCAAGGAAGTCAAATACCTTGGCGTGACCTTAGATCATAAACTCAGCTTCACAAAACATGCAAATACTAAAATTGGACAGGCTCACGGGATGTACATCTACTGAGACCTCTTTCGAACCACAACAGTCCGCTTAGGGTGAAGAACAAGCGGACACTCTACTTACGACCTTTACCATTATACACCGCTCCAGCATGGAACGCGACAACCAAGACCAACCGACAGAGACTACAAATTGTACAAAACAAAGCACTGCGACTGGTACTCAACAAATCAAGGGACAAACTAACGAGACACTATTACCAATGAAATATTTACATGAACAGATGTATATACCAGTTATACTTCAACAAATCAAAAAGTTTACTGAAATTTTTTACGGAAGTGTAGGGATCATCATAATAATACCATACGAGCCCTAGGCCAATATACAGCGAAAATAATATGGTATGGCAAACAATTTTATAAGTAAGAAAATACTGGAATTAGGATTTTTTTGGAGAGTAATAAACTTTTTTCCTTTTTTTGTCCTTAGTATATGTCTAAAGTATTGTATATATATACCAATAACAACTGAACAAATTGTAAAATTATAATTTTTTGAGTGAAATACCCGCGGGTAGAAAGACTCACTTTATAAATCACAGTATATATATATATATATATATATGTATATATATATATATATATATATTAATTGTAATTAATATATTGAAATAAATTTGTCTTTCTGTCTATTATAACGAATGTGCAAAAAACCTAAGTTTGTAAACGCGTGTTGTTGCTAAATAGTTATGTTTTTGTGAATATTTAATAAATAAATTTAATATGGTGACGTGCCACGTTATTTCAACTAATGAATATTAAATTACACGTCTTTCTTGCAAGTAATGGCCAGGTATGTATAATGATGTACTATATCTATTATATAAAAATAAGTCGGGTTTTCCTTCCTGACGATATAACTCCAGAGCGCTCGAACCGATTTCGACGATTTTGTATTCATTGGAAAGGTCTCGGGCAGAAATCCAAAAAAGCGGAAAAATTGTTTTTTACATGCAGCGTCATCTCTGATATTTAGCTTGTACTACAAACCAATATTTTAAGTAGATGGCACCGGTATATACATTGTTTGACAGCTGCTTTGATTAACTACTTTTACCAACGTCTTTTGCCAATTTGTAGACTCTCAATTTTCTCTTATTGAAAATGTTTTCTCAAACATTAGTGAGAATTATCAGAATTATGCTTGATTAAGCCAAGAGCAATCATTGCCGCAAAGGATAATGATGTACACGCACTGAATTTTACCATTCAATCAAAAATTGATGGCAATTTGATGACATACAAATCCATTGATTCCATAACAAAATTATCCAACGGAATTTTCGAATTCTCTGGATTTACCAGGATTTCCACCACATAACTTGCAACTCAGAGTTGGTACAGATATTACGATATAGCGTAATTTGAATCCACTGCAACTTTGCAACGGTATTCGACTTTCGGTAAAAAGACTTATGCCGAATATGATTGAGGCAACCATTATTAACGGAAAGTACGCAGGTGAAAATGTATGTATTCCTCGAAAACCAATGATTTCGACTGGTCTTCCGTTTGACTTCAAATGATTGCAATTTCCAGTTTGCAATGACAATTAACAAGTCGCAACGCCAATCGCTTAGTGTTTGCGGGGTAAATTTAGATAATCTTTTTTTTTCACATGGGCAGTTATACATTGCGTGTTCACGAGTTGGGATACCATTTGCTTTGTTTGTGTTAACGTCAGGCCAAAAAAAAAGTGGTTTATAAAAGAACACTTCAATGAAACGGATAATTTGCGGACACGTATAACTCTTCGATTCAGTATTTACTTTGGATTCACGTTCATTTACTTAGAGAAGTTCAACTAAAAAATACTTCATTTTTGTAATCGAAATAAATTCATTACTGTTGTGTAATGAAATAAAACTTTTCTTTTTCAAATATAAAACAAAAAAAATCTTGATCTTTCTCACGAAACCATCTGGTGGCAAAACATAGTTCGCCGGGTTTGCTAAATTATTTTTGTAATGAAAATGTATAATAATAATATGTTGAAAATGTCAGAAGTCAAAAACTTTTCAATCAATTTAAGAAAGCATCCTAAAATTCATGTTCTCCCTACCCTAAATATACTGGCTTTGTACTATAATATATGAATGTATTTTAATTATAATTATTTTAGAATTTGGTGTATCAATGTCAATTCGTAAAAATGATGTAGAAGCAGTGACAGATTGTCGAAGGAGAGTAATCTTACCTCAGGTAATTAAATACAAGTTGCTTAGATATTTATTTTGAACTATCAGATCCGGCAAACGTTGTTTTGCTAAGTAAGGTATATTCTAAACAATTTCTAGAGAATCAAAAATTTTAACACTTTAAGTTTATAAGGATGTGTTGTTTGAATGCTATATACAATGAGGATGGACTAATTTTTGTCAATACAGTCAAACTGGAAGTTTTCTATAGAAAACATGGTATAATCCTATCCGAGTTTTTTTTTTGGTCTTTCGACTTATTGATTACGTTTCAAGTTTTTCAGATTATTTTTGGATCCTGTGTATAATTGTAAATAATACTACTGAGCTTAGACAAAATTTTTAAATTTTTGCGAGAGGAGATAGAAAATGAATTAAGTATTTCATCTTTGACCTTTTAAAAAGTTTCAAGTAACATTCGATGAGTTAAAGTAAATTTAATAAAAAGTATATATATAGGGCAGGTCGAGGCACAAAGGTCCAATTTGACTTTGAGCAAAAATAAACTATATTGTGAATAACATAACAATTATATCTCAACAAATAACACATATCAAACGAACAATTATCTGACTACTTTCAGTAAAACTGCCAGCTACTTCATCATTGTAAAAATGTGCTTTTTTGCTGTCTTTCAAAAATTTGTTATCTAGACATTTTCACCCTACAGGCAAAAAGGTTTGAAGCCTTATTTTAATTTTAAAGGTATTTTACAAAATAATTACACTTTTAACTAATGCTAAAAAACTACCAACGGAAGAAAATACTTTTATTATGGATTTTCAAAAATTACAGTTTATCTCCAGATAAAAAAGTCATAAGAATCAAGGTTATAGCTAGTTTCTACTTTTCAATTCCTTGTTAAACAATGCTTAACTTTACTGGTTTTTGACACATTGCTGGTGGACCTTTTTAACCCCGGACCTTCATATATTACTATCTATTCTTCGATAAATTCTGCGAAATTATAACTGAAAAAATGTTATTCGGCAAAATGTCTCCTTGATCGATATCAAATTTAGGTTTTGAATTTAAATAACATAAATAAAAAATAATATAACCTAGAAAATGTTTTATAAATAACATTGAGTATATAATTATACCAATGAGATGTTTTAGAGCACCGTGTTTGAGAAAAATATGCCAAAAAGTACATTTTCATATTAACATTTAAAAAAAGTTGATATTTAGTTTCTAGTAACACTTCTATATAAATAAAACTACAAACCAAACTACTTACTACAATTTATTCATAATTAAATAATATTCACTTAAAACATCATATTAAAAGTTGTTTTTTTTAATTTCAATAAGTATTACAACTGTTAAATTATTAACATAGTAATATTGTTAAATAATAACATAAATTTAAATAAATAAAAGTGCAAAGAATAAAATTTACATGAAAATAATATCCGTAATATGATTTGATATAAAATATAAGCATTAATTATAAAAATAAAATTAATAAATAATATAAATAAAATCATATTAAAAGTAATTGAACATCATCTGTAAAAAACGTTTGACATTTCACGTATTAGTCACCGTCAATTGTTTTATTCAAATTACGCTTCTACAAAAATTTTCAAATTAAAAATGTAAAGTTTCTACGCGATTTTGAAATAATTTCTCACCTTTCCGACAATCTCTGGATTGGCACGAATTTTTCAAGGCTAAGACTGGCCAAATCGGTTTAGCCGTTTTCGAGTTTTACTTGGAAATTTGAAAGAGAGCTCCATTTTTATATATAAGACTAGCTGACCCGGCAAACGTTGTTTTGTAGAGCTGTCAAGAACCGTCATTTTCAAGAACCGGTCCCAAAGTCCAAAAAGGACCCGGTTCCGGGAGAACCGTGAACGGTTCCAACCCGGAAAAGTCCGGATCGACCCCGGAAAATTCCGGACGGCTCCGAAAAAAATCCTGCTACTTTTTTCTTATTTTTTTTATTCAGTCACAAACATCCGTTTCAAGCTACGTGTTTCGCTTTTTGTTCTTGAATTTTTTTTTTGTAACCCTTTGAATTTTTTAATATAATTATAATTAATGCTTTTTTGTGCATTTCTATTTAGTTTTATATTTGTTTGCCATGAATGCAATTCTCAAATTGGAAATTGTACATTCGAATAATATTTAGTCTGCTTTCATTATTAGCTTTTATATGTAATTTTCATAAACTTCTAAATAAATAATTATAAACTTTTTTATAAACCAATACACTTCTTTAATTACTTTGAAGAATATTTTTAAAAGTAAGTTTAATATTTTTAAAAGTAAGTTAATTTCTAAGTTGTTAACATCATAGAAGTATAAAAATTTCATACCTAAGCTTTTCCCATTATGTAATTCGACTCTTGCAGTCAGAGGATAGTACCTTATGATCATAATATTAGTAAATGTACTAATACATATATATCTAAAGATTTCAAAGCAGGAGCGTACTTTTAGAGCCTGGCGATTGTACATCGACTCATAAATCGTAAAACAACAAATTTTAAAAATTCCTTCGAGTTTGCAAATTAATTTTGAAATATTGCATATTTTAAAATATTTAATTAAAATAGTGTTTCATATATAAATAACAAATATATAGAATAATATATACTTGAAACATAAACTAATATATGTTACAGTTAAATGGATAAATATTTAGTTTCAGAAATAATAATTTAGACGGATTAACGAAATGCGGCTCTTGTAGTCGGGTGTAGTCTATTGAAAATAGTTGGAGGTCTTTCTGAAAACAAGTGTCAAAGTATGATTTGGAGAAGTCATTAAAATCAATATTAATGGGCTAAAGACTGATGGCTCGAAATGAAAAGATTCAGGCTAATACATATAACAATGTTTAATTTTTTATATTGTGTCGCAACACGTCTCCTTTCCCTATCTAGAAACAAAAAAATTCTTCGCATGTGGTCTGTTTATCTGTGTTGCCAATGCTTTAAAGGGACATAAGCGATGAACAGCGGCAGTTCATCCCTTATTCTGTCCCTTTCAAGCATTCGCAGAAGTTCCGATCTCTCTTTCTGCCCAAATACAAACTGTTGTGTACAATTGTACATAAGTTAAGTGTACATATTCGGTAACAATTTATTAAACAAAATTATTAAATTTATAAATTCTTAAAGCTGAATATTGAACTGAAATGTACTTAATTTATAATTTATTATTATTATTGGTAAAAAATCATTGTAGATTTAATTAAAATCGTAAATAAAAATATTTTAACGGTTGATTACGAAAAAAATACCCCTTCGATGTACTAATCAGTACATCCCCAAATTTTTCGAATAGTAATATTCAAAATCGAATTAAATTTTTTTAAGAAAAGGTTTTGAATGAACAACAGCTCAGTTTGTGAGAAAGTGAAAGGTAAACTAGTAGTGCTTGGCATCGTGCCTTAAGGCAAATTGCTGGAACTTCCCGTACCTAAAATCATTTAAAAAAAAAAAAAATTAACTTTGAAAAACAGGCAAATGTGGTCTCTAACAATACAGAACGACTTATTAGCATAATATTATCCAGTCAGATTTTCTGGCTAAAACAAAGTACTCCTTCGCGAAAGTTATAATAGGTTTAACTTCTTAATTCGAATAAGTTAATTAATTTTGAATCGAAATTAGGCTTCGAAATGGAAATAAATAATGTCTTGAGTTCTTATATTTGAATATTTGAAATGTTGAGTTAAAATTAATCAGAATTAGAAATAATAATATAGGGTATAAAAATAAAACGTTGTAGGTGACAAAAAAATTAAAACTAGTGGGGTGTATGGCATCGCGCCTTAAGGCAAATTGCTGGAACTTCCCGTACTGTAACGAAATGATCGAGAAATATTAAATGTTTTAAAATAGATTATTATAAATATTGTAACATTGTCTATTTATATTTATAAGAATTATATAAACTAAATTGGGAAGTTGAAATTATTCGTTTAAAGTATATTAGAACAGAAATAAAATAAAAATCTGAATTATTTTCAATATACAAAAAAAATTTTTTGGAAAAAAAAATAAAAAAAAAAATTTTGGAGCAAAAAAATTTTTTCCAAAATCAATTATTTTGTTAGAACAAGCAGAAAGTTTTTGGAATCATTCAAATCGGACGCTTAGTTCTCTTAAAAACTGCCATTTTTTGCACATTTAGCTCTGTATCTCCGAAACTGCTGAACCTGCCTTTGCCAAAAACTAACCACCCCTTCTCCCCGTCATTACGAATTGAACCCTAAGGGAAGTTAAAAAAAATGGAACCGTCGACGGTTCCAAAATTTGGGAACCGGTTCCAGAACCGGAACCGCGCTGGACCCGGATCCGGTTCACAGCTCTATTGTTTTGCTAAATAAGGTATATTCTAAACCATTTCTAGAGAATCAAAAATATTAATACTTTAAGTGCATAAGGATGTGTTGTTTGAATGCTGTATACCATTAGGTATTATAAAAACAATAAACCCCATTAGTTTGTCTATATTTTGTCAATACAATCAAACTGCTAGTTTTATACACTTTCTATAGAAAACATCGTATAATCAACCCGAGTCTTTTTTGGTCTTTTGGCTTATTAATTACGTTTCAAGTTTTTCAGATTCTTTTGGAATCTGGATTTTGTGTATAATTGTAAATAATATTACTGAGCTTATACAAAATTTTCAAATTTTTGCGAGGAGAGATAAAAAATGAGTTAAGTATTTCTTCTTTGACCTGCTTTTTGAAAAGTTTCAAGTTACATTCGTTGAATTAAAGTAAATTTAATAAAAAGTATATATGTAGAGCAGGGCGAGACACAAAAGTCCAATTTGACTTTGAGCAAATATAAAGTATATTGTGAAAACCATAACAATTATATCACAACAAATAACACATATCAAACAAACAATTATCTGACTACGTTCAGTATACTGACTTCTACTTCATTATTGTAGAAATGTGCTTTTTTGATGTCTTTCAAAAATTTGTTATCTAGACCTTTTTATTCTATATGCGGGGTAACTTGTAACGGGCAGGTGGCCTTATTATAATTTTAAAGGTATTTTACAAAATAATTACGTTTTTAACTAATGCTAAAACTACCAACGGAAGAAAATACTTTTATTATGGATTTTCAAAGATTACCGTTTATCTCCCCCATTTCAAAGATTATCGTTTTCAAATCAAGGTTGTAGCTGGCTATACATCTTTTTTCCTCTACTTTCAAATATTGTTGTTAAACATGCTTAATTTTACTGATTTTTGGCACATCGGTGGTGGACCTTTTTAATCCTGGACCTTCATAAACGAGGTCTGTTCAAAAAGTTTTCGTAATTTTCGTTTTTTCAAAAAAATATTTATTTATTCGTCTACATTAATGTGGTCCCCTTCAAAGTAGTCCCCGCCAGATATAATACACTTATGCCAGCGTTTTTTCCAATTTTCGAAGCACCCTTGATATTCACTTTTTGATATGTCCTTGAGCACTCTCGGCGATTTTCTTCAATCGAGGAAAACCGCCGTCCTTTCATGGGTCTCTTCAACTTTGGGAATAGGAAAAAGTCACACGGAGCCATATCTGGTGAATTTTTGCACTTGCAACACTTTATTTCATTTTTTACGCAAAATTTAATACAAATTCTTTGACTTTTTCAATTCTTCCATTGTAAAAATCGCCGAGCTCAGAAAAACACGTCGAACCTTAGCGACTACCACAGACAAAGTAAACAGTGAATATAGCTGAAAATTTCATCATACTTTAGGGGCATGTATACCAACACAATAAAAAAAAAATTTTGACAATCAGACACTCCAGACCCGCGAAATTTAATTATTAGTAATTCCGGGTACTTTTTGAACAGACCATGTATTACTATCTATTCTGCGATAATTTCTGGGAAATTATAACTGGAAAAATGTTATTCGACAAAATGTCCATTTGATCGATACCAAATTTAGGTTCTGAATTTAAATAACATAAATAAAAAATAATATAACCTAGAAAATGTTTTATAAATACCAATGAGTATATAATTATACAAATGAGATCTTTCAGAGCACCGTGTTTGAGAAAAACATGCCAAAAAGTGCATTTTCATATTAACATATCAAAAAAGTTTATATTTTGAGTCTCTAGTAACACTTGCGGCCCGTTTACTAATACGTTATGTTTTTGTATATAAATAAAACTACAAACAAAACTACTTACTACAAATTTATCATAATTAAATAATATTCGCGTAAAACATCCTATTAAACGTAATTGAACATCATCTGTCAAAAGCGTTTGACATTTCACGAAATTGCAAACGTCTATTGTTTTATTTAAATTACGCTTCTACAAAAAATTTCAAATTAAAAATGTAAAGTTTCTACGCGGATTTGAAATCATTTCTCACCTTTTGGACTTTCTCTGGATTGGCACGAATTTTTCAAGACTAAGACTGGCCAAATCAATTCAGTCGTTTTCGAATTTTACTTGGACATTTGAAAGAGAGCTCCATTTTTATATATAAGACTAGCCGACCCGACAGACTTCGTCCTGTCAAAAAAATTGTAATGTGGCGGTGTTTTGTTCCTACCTTTTTTCTATTCTTTGCAAAAAATTATCCTGAACAGAACCGTCACCCTGGTAATAATTCGCTGTGAATTAAAAATAATTAAATAAAACACTATATGCATTTAAAAGTGAGTAATTTTAATCATGTAAATCATAATTCAAAAATCAGTTCAATTTTTATTGTAGTCCTTTGTGATAAACGATATTTTTTGTTTGATTACCTGGCGTATAGACAAACAAATCTGATGGTTTTCCAATACGGGAGCAGACAACATACAATTTTCCATGTGAGAAACATGGGTTTTCCAAATTAATACTACAAACACTTAATGATACCATAAACGCACTGGATACTGTAGTCGTTTAATCTCAAATGACATATCAGTCGGAATCATTGGGATGCACGGCGCGAGAACATCTTCTGCTTTATACTATCCTTTCAATATAGTTGCTTCCATCGCGTTGTTTGGTAGTTTTTTTATCGCTAACCTTTTGCCGTTGCAAAGGCGCGGTTGGTCGATATTTTGCAACATTATAATTGCCGAACCAACCTTTAATTGAAGATTGTGAGGTGACAATCCTAGCAAATCCAGCGAGTTTAAAAACTCCGGTGGATCGTCTTGGTTAGTTGCCGAATCAACTGATTCGCCTGTAATTTGTTCTTGAATTTTGAAATTTAATTCATTTACATCAATGTTTTTGACTGCCAATATAGCTCGTTAATTAATACAAAGATATTTTTATGTTTATATAAATCTATTAAAAATTAGATTATCAAAAACTACACAAAATGTCATGACATAGATCATTGTTTTTTCTACAAATTTTGTTGCCTACTCGATTAAAAAAGAAAAGGGCTGTTTTTAGGGTTTTCCCGGCATTTATTCGATTTTTTCGTAAGAACCATCCTTGGACATCAACGAACATTTTAAAAAAAGAATTGGCCAAATTAGTCCAGGCGTTGTTGAGTTATGCGCTTACCAACACATTTTGCGATCCATTTTTATATATAAGATAAGGTAGTTGTATTTTTAACTTCCCGAAGAAGAAGTTTATGTTTTCATCAAAAAATCCGATTTGCTAATTTTATGTTTTCTCGACGTTTCAAGCCATTCTGAATCGAATGAAACCAAATTTGGAAAAAGTATGTGTGTGAACAGATTTTTTGCCGTAAATCGACGTTTTCTCAAAAACAGCTGGACCGATTTAAAAAATTTAAAAGTCATTCGATGTATCTTGATGAGGATTATTGTTTGTCACTTTTGTGCGACGATCGGCTAAGCCGTTTCCTTATAAATAGCAGAAAAGTGAAAAATTTTTCGTCCGCGTTTTAGCCCGCAATTCTAGATCGATTTTGAAAATTCAAAAACTGTTCGAAAGATATTGGTTGGGAATCGTGCTGATTAGTTTTTGGTAGAGATCAGCCGGGGGGCCGTTTTCTTGTAATAACGTGTTAAAATAAAATTTTCGACGATTTTTTTTATTATTTTTTTTACGGTGGATACCATAGTCTTGTAGATCATACTAAAATATTACGGCCCTACGACAAGTCGTTTAATTTTAAAAATTCATCAAAGTTTGCAAAAATTAGTATCATTTCTTTTGCATTTGTCAAAATTAGACCTTCGATTGACGTTTTTTCAAAAACGCCTGAACCGATTTCAGAAATTTAAAAGCCATTTGATGTATTTCGATGAGGACTATTGTTTGTCAGTTTTGTTCGACGATCTACCAAGCCGTTTCTTTGTAATTTGGAAAAAAGTGTTAAACCTTTCGTCCACATTTAAGCTCATACTACCGAACCGATTTTCAAAAATCAAAAACTGTTCGAAAGATATTAGTTGGGAATGATACTGATTAGTTTTAGGTGAAAATCTACCGAGCCGTTTTCTTGTAAATAACTGTTGAAAAAAAATTTAAGCCGATTTTTATGGAACTTTTTTTAGCGATATATATCATGGTCTTATAGAACTCACTGAAATATTACGGCTTTACGACAAGCAGTTCAATTTTAAAAATTCATGAAAGTTTGAGAAAATGAGTAGTTTTTTGACGTTTGCTAAAATCAAAATTGGACGATTTACTTGGTATAACTATAGAGTACTTGGTCTCAATGAACACACTTAATCATTAAAGTCCTACGGAAACTGGTTCAATTATAAAAATTACCGATTTTTGAAAATACTCCGAGTTAACGTGTTCGTCATGCGTAATAAATCCACTCGAAATACTTTTAATCACTCATAAGTTAATTTATTTTTTATTAATTAAATCGATTATACATTTCGGGAAGTTCACTTGCCTCAAGGCAAAATACCAATACCAACTAGTTAAATCAAGTAACTGTCTTTCTTGTAATAATTTATATAATAATATGCTTTCTGTTTAGGCTTTTTCGAGCTTTATAGAAGTGGGTAGATTAGACAAATCTCCTTTACGGGAATCATGAAAGAGTTCTCCTCTCATAGAGTCATGACTGGGAGAACATCCTGATGTGGGATCAGGCGATAATTCTGATAGAGGGTAAACAAAACAATCTAATACAAAACCACAACAGTGTGTAAATCCAGTGAAAAGGCCAAGTAATTTTAATTTTAAATACCATTTGCAAAGAAAAGAAGAAAATTTACAGCAAATGACATAATTCTTGCTATGAAGCTGTACAAAAAGTCTGCAAAGGCATCAAATGCATAAATTTTCATTCTGTTTATTGAAAACACTTGGTTTTATAGGTTTTTATATTTTATGAAAGTTTTAGTGTTAATGTTTTCATCATGATCATAATATGGGTAAATGTGATGTTTAAAAACACGCATACACAGAAACTATTGAAAGATTTCGTCAAATACAACTTTATTAATGATTGATTAGATAGCAAAATAACTATTAAATGGAGACATAATAAAAAAGAATGTCTCGTAAATGAATTTTATTCCTATAAATTTAGTTTTATCTCAATTTTGATGTGAATATATATATTTTTCGTTTTTAGGATTATTTGGTTTGGGAAGTATTCGTTCTTTTTTAAAAATTTGCTGTTCCTTTTATCCTTTTAAATTTTTGCATTACTTGTCATTCCCTCTAAATTTGTCATTCCATCGTCAATAAACCTGCGCTTTTCACTTCTTAGTTTTTAAGTTTTTAATATATTATTATTAGTTTTAAGTAATTAATATTAATAAGTTTTTCTCTTTGATTTGTAGCACTTTAAAAATATGTCTGTAATATACTTTAATTAATAGTAGTCAGTTATTTAATTATATAATTCTTCAAAAATATGTCTGTGTTATATTTGAAAATATATTTTGTATTTCGTATGTTTTGTTCTTTTTTCAAATATTAAATTTTTTTCAGATTTTTTGGCTGTATTGATTATATGTAAAAATGTAGAAGTAATACCAGGGGTTAATTTACATACTGTATGTACATGTGCTGCTATGTTGTGATCAATGCGTAAATTAAAATGGGTGTAACGTCAAATCGCCCAAGATAGCGATCTATTTATACTTATTTATCTATGCCCGTGTTCATTTATTTAATCTATTTTGACGTTTCTCGGCGGCACCTCTTACCATAGTACATCTTTTGACATTTTTTTTACCTGAGAAATGTATGGGGATTAGCCATAGACCCATAGACCTTATACAATTTCATGGACTGCTAGTCCCCATACATTTCTCAAGTAAAAAAGTGTCAAAAGATGTTCTATGGTATGAGGGCAAACGAGGGTAATTTTGCGGCCGAGATATGTCAAACTCAATCGCTTGAACGTCAAATGAAAGTCCGTGTGTTCGAAATTGTTGGGAAAATATTATATAATATACAATTTATGTTAAACTAATGAATGTAATGAACTATTTATATATTTATTTATTTATTTTAGTTATACAAAGTGTTTAAGGAAAATAAGAAAAAAAATTTAAAAAATATTTTACATATTATAAAATTCACTGAAAATAAGAACAGTTGGCTAGAGCTATTATGGGAAATTAGAAAGCAACAATGAAATATTTGTTTAAATGTAATATATTTATTATTGGTGTTTAAAAAGCACAATTTTTGTGTGAAAGTGGCGTACATATTTATCAACTTTGCTTTTTTTATGTTCTTCATGGTGCATTCTAATTGTTAAATACATTTTTGCGTCAAAGTTGATAAGGTCATGATAGTGCTGGACAAATTGCTGGAAATGGCTTGATCTAAAAAAATGTGCAAGTCCCAAATCATTCAACTTTCGGAGAATCGTGCTTTCATATGAACTTTTGTACATTAAATTTAAAGAATTTCGAATTAGGGTTTCTATATATAAATTTAATTTAAACATTTTATCGGAAGGATATGAAAGATATCCTCGATTTTTTATATCGATGAATGTCGAATTTCCCGGAATACTTGCGAAGCATTCAGAACAGGTTTTACTGCAATCAGGAACTTTACCACAGACCAAACACATTTTAGAAGACATTTTACTTTTAACAATTTTACAACAGGTATATTTTTATCCTCTTTTAGTTTAAAAACCCGAGCGATCAAACATCACGTGAACCCAAGTAACTGTAAAATTTAAGCGATCGAGTGCATTCGACTAATCTCGGTAAAGCTCGTGTTCGTATTTGACATATCTCGGCCGCAAAATTACCCTCGTATGCCCTCATACCATAGAACATCTTTTGACACTTTTTATGCGCTCAACTAGCAGTCCATGTATTGTATAAGGTCTATGCATAGACCTTATACAATTTCATTTGTATTGTATAAGGTCTATGCCCTGTCTATGCATAGACCTTACACAATACATGGACTGCTAGTTGAGCGTATAAAAAGTGTCAAAAGATGTTCATTACATTCATTAGTTCAACATAAATTGTATATTATATAATATTTTGCCAACAATTTCGAACACACGGACTTTCATTTGACGTTTAAGCGATCGAGTTTGACATATCTCGGCCGCGAAATTACCCTCGTATGCCCTCATACCATAGAACATCTTTTGACACTTTTTTACTTGAGAAATGTATGGGGACTAGCAGTCCATGAAATTGTATAAGGTCTATGGGTCTATGGGATTAGCAGTCCATGTAATATAAGGTCTATGCGTTTGACAGGTTTTATTTCGTATTTTGAGTTTTTTTTTCAAACTTATGTGCTTGTTAAAGATTAACCATCGTTCTTATAATCGCAGATTTTATTTATTTTTAATAATGCCTTTCTGTGTCACCAATTATGTGTAGAAGTGAAGAAAGTGCATGAATAAGAAAGTGAATTCACTAATTTGTTATGATTTCGAATAAAAATTAACGAAGAAATAAATTGCTTCGTTGGATGGATTCAGTGAGGTATGTAGTCATAATTATAATATTTATGTTATTGGCAAAGTAGGAAATTATTGTTCCGCCACCTGCAGGTATGTTTTGTTTTATTGATTGCAAATATAAGCTATAATTTTAGGAATATATTGTATCAGTATATGTAAGGAAGAAAAGTTTCTTAAAGTTTATACCAATACTGGAACTGTTTTATTTTGAACAGTATTCACTACTATTGATAGAGAGGGCCGCCTCCACAGATTGGTAACTATTTGTTTGAATTTAATATTATCTACCTGTTAAAAATTATATGCTCAAAATGCTTTTTCTTTCAGATTAATTTAGTTACATTCAAGAAGTATTTTTCATTGATTTCCAAAAGCTCTCAATCTATTTTATATACATATAAAATTAATATGCAGTTATTACTATACAAGTCTAGGGTCATGATACATATATATTTAATCTAATATAAACTATTTAATCTAATATAAACTAACATTTCTTTCATTTACTGTCCTCCCCTTATCCATAATGTGAGTTTGTAGGTTCACCAAAATAGGACTTACAAAAACAATATTCTCACCCAAAAATTGAAGGTTCTTTGGTATATTATGTCGAATTTTAAAAATGTTCATTCTCTGTATGACTCGTTCTACATGTATACCAACACTAGCTACAGAGTATGCTTCAATAATATCTCCTAGTGAAAGTAATCCATATTAATTTTAAACAATTGGCGGATGCACAAGCACTGCCATATTAATTTATCTAACTCAGTCCATATTGATAAAAATCCTGGATATGAGGAATAATTAAAAATTTTGCCTTTTTTACTCATGAATTCAGCTTTATCGGCTAATACAGCATTATATTTTTGTCAACCTACTCACTAGCAGTGCAGTTTATAATGTGACCACATCCTGCTCGAATCAACATGCTTTCAAATATTCTGCAAACTGTCTGCGAATGATCTGAAAAGTAACGCTTCAAACAAGTGCTTCTCGTCGAATTTAGAAATACAATAAGTGCACTTATGTGCTTAAATTACTTACCTAGGCCACAAAATGTGCAGAGAACATAATTATTAATAAATTAATCTGTTTTTACATTTGTTGATTTTAGTATGCGATCGCGCACTCTATTTGTTTACATTATAATAATATACATCCTGTCTCTTCATCTTGATACTTAAAATTTGTTTAAAATATATCTGTATGTTTCACATGTTCTGTGTCAAGCTCTGCAAGTGATGGTGTTTTTTATTTTTTTTTAAATTAAATGTAATTTATGAAATATTAAAAAATGTGTAGTATATAAGTAACTGTTTTGAAATTACACTGAAGATGAGGCATACCTATAATTACATTAAAAATAAACATTTGTGAATATTTCATATACCAATTTATTAATTTTAAATTTTTGATTAAAGTTTTTTGTTATAACTATATATAAAATTAACAATGAAACTTCTGAAACTGTAAATATTGTAAACAATGAAACTGTTTATTACATTATATTATTTTACATTTATTTCTAGACAATTATTCTATACAATATTGTTTTTAATATTTAACACTTCAATAATTTAATATCATAATGTCTTAATAATATGATGTCAATTATTCGAATGAACTATTGGTATTGACACAATATATTTTCTAGTAACATATGGCAAAAAAGGCACTATTTTTTTAATTTGCTGGGCGGATATTACAACTTCATTACTATTGTTGTCATTTAAATCATATAGATATATATGAAAAATCGTAGAATCACATGTACTCACAAACAATGGCTTGTAATTTTTAATTAATAAACAAACAATTTGATTGCTTGAATTATGAATATGCTTAACACTGAATTATAGAGAATTATCTAGTGCTCATACAAAGAATGTCCGGAGCGCTATTACAAATAATAAAATCTTTATATTTTATTTTTATCTGTCCATTTCTTTCATACTGCATATTTGGATATCTCTGTTCATTAGCAAACATTGCTTCAAGCATTCTGTTGACCAGCTGGTGGAGAGGTTTTGGCGAGTTCTGTAGCTTACCTTGTATCTTCTTGAAATAGTTTTCATAAGAAAAGCAGCTGAACTCATCTAAGCTACAATTGAAATTCATCACATCAGCAGGAAGATGTATCAAATTGTGAGTGTTGAAAGTCATCCGGCCAGCTCCATATAGCCTTGAATATTCATTTACAAAATTAGTGAGATACTTCTTTGCTGTATCGTTTTTCTCGAAGCATATCTCTGGATCTAACTAAGTTGTATGAAATGGATATACTTATCCTTTTCCCGTACAGGTCGTAAAACTAGGTCCAAAATATAGCAGAAACAACCTGAACTCGGTGGCCTTCCAATGGTTAACATCTTTAATAGGTCTTAGTATCCTCTAGAAAACTCAGGTGTTACACATTTTTTACAACTTACCAAAAATTCACTTACTCTTTCAGTGGCAAGATAACAAATATCTAATTTGACATCTCTCGAACCTTTCACCCACAGACTTAATCTTTTGGTGACACCTAAACACACGAGATGCATATAGTCCAATGCCATCTGATATACCATGCCAATTTTAAGCTGCTCTAAAATAGAGTCCCCTGTGTAATGCCCTAGATGCAATCTCAATCGAAATGATTCGTTCGTTCTCAAGTGTGAATGTGTGTTGTTTAAAACAACATGTGTTTCAAACTCACGTACCTCTTTGAGTACATTTGGTGCCCAGTCGTTTTGGTTATGAATGCACGTGCTGGAGTGTAACATATTACCTTTGATATATATATATATATATATATATATATATATATATATATATACACACCCAAGTCTGTTTTTACATGGAGATTGGTTCCAGAAGAATCCGTGTAAAAAAAAAACGTGTAAAAAAAGACATTGATCTTATACAAAAATGGGTGATTTGTTCCTGATCTCCAAAACCTATTAAAATTGGTGAAAAACAAGAATTTTTAAGAACAAGAATTAAATTAGTGCTATTCACATTTGCTTTGACCAGTAAAAATTGTTTGTACGCGCTAAAGGGGAATTCACTTAAATCTTTAAGCTAGTGTTCGCAAACTATCGATACTATCGATGGTTTCAGACTTTTTTCTTTCATAAATACTTTTTTGTGATATGAACATACTTCGCAAAAATTTAATTTGACAAAAAAAATTTAGGTACATAAAATTTCAAATCGTGCTAAATGGAATAAATTCGTGTAAAAAAATTAAAAATATTCAATTTTCAAACCGTGTTATATCAAAACCGTGTACAAAAAGACCGTGTAAAAACAGACTTAGGTGTATATATATATATATTAACAAAGTCTAATAATCAGGCATAACATCAATAAAAAACATGAATTTCTTTCAAAAATTTATTTTAATACATGCATTTTGGCTATAATCCTAGCCTTCATTCAGTGGAAAAATTAGTTAATCTTAGTGTTAAATTGGAAGATTTAACTGATTTTTCCACTGAATGAAGGCTAGGATTATAGCCGAAACGTATGGATTTTAAACAATTTTTTGAAAGAAATTCATGTTTTTTATTGATGTTATGCCCGATTATTAGACTTTGTTTATACATATGTCAACATCAAATTCAGAATCATACAATATATAAATATATATATATATATATATATATATATATAAATAAGTCGGATTTTCCTTCCTGACGATATAACTCAAGAACGCACGAACCGATTTTCACAATTTCACACACACTCGTGTGACCACTTGAGAACTGTAAGGATGTGTGTGTGTGTGTTTTTATATGTTCGGAAGTGAATACTTAAATTATTGATCTTAAATGGAAGTCGATATTAATTGTTTGTCAAAAAGTGTAAAAAATTTAAATATCACTTCCAAACATATAAAAACACACACACACATCCTTACAGTTCTCAAGTGGTCACACGAGTGTGTGTGACTCAGAATCAGTTTATTACAAACAGCCGATCTCATAACATCGAGAGAATAATATTGTTTGGTTTTCAAATAATAATTTTAAAAAAGACAGAACTTATAGTAATTTTGATTTACAAAATTTACCTATTCGGCTGAAAAATAACTCATAAATTAAATTTTTGTTAAAATCTTTTTTAGTGAAAAGGTGCTAACGTATATTCAAACATACAGGTAATTAATTCAATTTTGTCATTAACCTTTTCTTAAAATTTTCCATAACTTTCAAAAAAAATTTATCATTTTTAATATACTGTTATTTATAATCCACTCATTTATTTTTATGATTTTCATTTTGATCATATTACCATATTCCTGTACATTATTATTTTTTCAACTATTTTGTTAATTAAAAAATCCATTTTCTTTTCTTAGATTTAACATTT
The DNA here is from genome assembly GCF_003426905.1 of Ctenocephalides felis. NCBI lineage: Eukaryota > Metazoa > Arthropoda > Insecta > Siphonaptera > Pulicidae > Ctenocephalides > Ctenocephalides felis. The sequence continues at coordinate 60,237,615 of NW_020537646.1, read as the reverse complement.
TCTTAGTTTACATTGGTTCAGATCTTTTGCAAAAAACTCATTTCATTTACAAAATCCTCATACACAAACCTTGACTATAACTATATCTTAAAAGATCTGAAACAATGTAAACTTTTTTTTGAAAAATAATCCAGAAATCATTATCACTAGAGCCGATTAAAATTATTAAATTTCTTCTTTGTTTCAATTTTTCCAATGCATTTTGTTTCTGCGCTTCTATGCTAGCTAGAAGCTGTTATGGCGACGATATTAGAAAGCCATGCAAAATTTTCCAGACTTGAAACTAAAAAAGACATCAAACAATAGTTTATGAGTTTTACATAGTTTTATTTACATATCTTAAATAAATGTTATAATAAAATTAAATCGCAGATTTGTCATGCTGAAGTACCCAAAATGATGCAACTTTTTTATGCTGGACCTCTAAAGGGAGGTCCCAGGGGGTGAACCATGGGCATTTTTAAAATTTGACCCAATCTTTGGGTGAATACACGGGACATCAGAATTCATTTTAGAGATATGATTTCTTCGACAAAGAATCTTATTCTGATCCCTAGTATACGAAAATCATATGTGCCTATGTGACTTTTTTTACCCATACAAATCGACCTGCCCTAATATATATTTATATATAAATAAATAGAATTGTCATGGGCTGGTTGGTAGTGTCTTTGGATGCATGTTCTGGATAACCAATACGACCAGGAACTGTACTTGGTAGGCTGGACCAGAGCGGAATAGTTCAGTAGTTGTTGAAGTGTAATAATTCTGATGTGGACTCTCCGGAGGTTGAAACACTTCATCAGCGATTTGATAGTAATTCGGAAACACTTCTTGCTTGGGATGATACTTTTATTATTCACTATTATTACAATTAATATTTATTGATAACCTTTTGATCATCATATCAGCAAAGACTGCATTTTATTTAATACTAAGTCTGACTAACTCTATGCCTGACTACTTCTCTAACTTTAATATACTAATTTCTTCTATAGAAACATATTTATGAAATCCAACAGTAAGCACTAATGATGACCAGATAACCTACAAATAACTAGCAACGTGTATTGTAATTATTAAACAAAAGTAATTATTCGAAATGTTATTACAGTTCAATATACCTATGTATAAAAATTCACAATGTCACTGTATGATTACACCAATGTTTTATTTTATTTTATATTACGAATGTATTATTATGACACTAATCTAAAAAACATCAAATTTTAAAAATCTAATATTTCTTTTGTCTATGAAATTGACTTAATTTCAAAATATATAATATTATATTACAAAACAAAATAGAATTTATTTAAAGAAATATTCTACATAATTTACTTAGTACAGTGATGTATTATGAAAGCTAGTCAACTTACAGTAAACTTAGAACTTTTAGTATTTGAATTCATATTAGTGTTATCAGAATCCTCTTTAGAGTATTCATGAGTTAAATAATCAATTTCAGTGATTTCTTTGAATTCAATATTTTGATCCTTCATAGCTTTCTGGAAATAATACATAAATTTCAAGCATATAAGTAAAGTAATTTCACAGAAATACATAAATATTTTTGTCTACCTTAACGCACGCTTGGTACAATTTAAAAACTGCTGCACATGCTGTATCTTCAGTGTTTCCTCTGAGAAAATTTTCGGCAAACCAGTTATTAAAGCAAGTGTCATATTGTTTTTTTAATTCGTTGCAATTTGATCCGATGCTATTCATTATTAAAATTACACGTGAAAACAAAGATGTTAATACGCGAGACTCACTTCTTACGTTATTGACTTACGCCTAGACAATATAATAATATAGATGTATAGATGTTTCATTCTCGCAATATTTTGGTTCAAAAAAAATAATTATTGCTACGGGCGCTACAGTGCTATGGCGCTCCAATCGCATATCATCTGCAATTCAAATTAAAGCGCCAAAGTTTGAAATAAAAATATTTGTACTTCAAAAATAATGTACTATAAATAAAAAAAATATATTATATATTATATAGCCTTAAAAATAGTTTATTAGAATTTGAACTTTGCATTACAATTGTTTTAAAATTTGTAAAAATATAATAATAATAATAAAATCATATTAAGTAATAACAAAAACATTTCAATCAATAGTATATATTATGATATATGCTAGGGTCAAATCAAATCAATAAAAGAAGAAAAACAAATATGACTATGTACAGGTTTAAATATAAATCACACATTATCATAACCATAGATAAATAAGCATAAATAGATCGCTATCTCGGGCCATTTGACGTTACACTCATTTTAATTTACGAATAGATCACTCCATGGCAGCACATGTACATACAGTATGTAAATTAACCCCTGGTATTACTTCTACATTTGTACATAAAATCAAAACAGCCCAAAAATAAGAAAAAAATTATTACTTGAAATAGGAACAAAACATATGAAATACAAAATATATTTTCAAATATATCACAGACATATTTTTGAAGAATTATAAACTAAACAGAAATAACTGACTACTATTAATTAATTAAAGTATATTACAGACATATTTTTAAAGTATTTATTCTATTAATATTCTAGAAATAACTTATTCATATTAATTACTTAATGACTGATAATAATATATTAAAAACTTAAAAACTAAGAAGTAAAAAGCGCAGGAGTATTGATGATGTAATGACAAATTTAGAAGGAATGACAAGTAATGCAACAATTTAAAAGGATAAAAAGAACAGCACATTTTTAAAAAAGAATGAATACTTTCCAAACAAAATAATCCTAAAAACAAAACATATATATATTGATATCCAAATTGAGATAAAACTAAATTCCTAGGATTAAAATTCATTTACGAGACATTCTTGTTTATTATCTCTCCATTTAATAGTTATTTTGCTATCTAATCAATCATTAATAAAGTTATATTTGACGAAATCTTTGAATAGTTTCTGTATAAGTGTTTTTAAACGTAAGTAACCAAAACCCTGAACTACTTTTAATTTATAATAATTGTAGCTCAAATCTATCTATCGTTTTAATCCAGTTTTTATTGCAAGGAGGTTTAGTTAAAACTATAACTAAACCCTTGCGCTTTATAAACTGTCTGGTCTTTGAGTATGCTCTCTTAATTGAGACATTATCAAAATTCTTGCCCTTACATTTTAAGTTTCCGGAATGTTTGAAAACTTCTCAGAACATTGTATACTCTGTTGGAATTTATCCTTTAAATTATTGCATTGCATTTTAATCCCGAAACAAAATTTGATGTATCATACACCTTCTGGGTGTTAAGGCACTCCTACGCCTTATCATTGCATTCTGCAGCAATTTGCAGCTACCATCAAGGACTTCTATTAAATATATTGTTATATCATATTAATTGAAGATATTGTAATTATCATATTAAATATTTTTGCTGCAATTAGTATGAAAAAATACCTTTTCGGAAAACTGGTGTCAGAATAGGTGACTTTTAACCTGCACTTCACAATCTTAGAGGTGCTGCAAAAATCTTTTTCAAGGTGTTTAGGCTTCCATGTCCTAAGAACATAAGATTCATTTATTAATATTTTTTTGCAAATGTTATTGAAGTATTTAGAGTTATAATTACTTGGCTTTGTCCTTGGAGTTGCAGATTTTTCTTCTGGTTCTGTATCAGAGCATTCTCCAGTGACTTGAAAACTATTTTGTTATTGCCGTAAAGGAGACACTTCTATTTGGTTTCGATTTCAAATTATTGTTGATTTGTGCCACAAACCGAAGAGTTAGGTCATCCATTAAAAGATTATTCGTCCTCTGCATCCAAATTGAAAGCATCTTTTTACACACAAATTTTTACACACAAATATATATATATATATATATATATATATATATTTACACATATATATATATATATATATATATATATATATATATATTCTGATACATATTCATTATATATACACCTGATTCATTATATATATTGTGATGATACATATTCATTATATGCATAATACATCATTATATACACACCTGATAATTAGATGCCGGAAAGACATGCATTTTTTTATTATATTTGGGGTTATAACAATTTGGCACATAACACTATCATTTTAACTTAATAATAAATGAAAAAAGTATTCACCAAAACATAATTATATATAAACAATCACAGAAAATCTCAACTACAATACGCGATGACAACTTGACAACTTATAGAAAATGGCCGATCAAATCAATGTAGATCAAGCCAGCTGCTATTTCAATGAAATTGGAAATCGTAGCGCCATCCTTCGAACTATTCAAATACCAATCCATTTCAAAACAATCTTCATTTGTTCGGAGATTACCGGCCATGATCATAACAATTTTTATTGGACTCTAACTTGTTATTACGTTAGTAAAATACAGTCATATGTCATTAAAAATTATAATACATGATTCAGAAATACAATATCTAATGACAATAAAATGAATTAAAATACAGTCTTGAGTATTCACATTAGACGAAGTTGGAATATCTTCATAGAAGCTAGACTAGCATAAGGCATTGACTGAAGCATTAGATAATAATAATGCTTTTAATGAATCAACCCATAGCCGGTAATCTCCGAACAAATGTAGATTACCGTGTTTTGAAATGGATTGGTATTTGAATAGTTCGAAGGATGGCGCTACGATTTCCAATTTCATTGATCTAGCAGCTGGCTTGTTGATCTACATTGATTTGATCGGCCATTTTCTATAAGTTGTTAAGTTGTCATCGCGTATTGTAGTTGAGATTTTCTGTGATTGTTTATATATAATTACTTTTTTCATTTATTATTAAGTTAAAATGATAAAGTGTTATGTGCCAAATTGTTATAACCCCAAATATAATAAAAAAATGCATGTCTTTCCGGCATCTAATTATCAGGTATGTATATAATGATGTATTATGCATATAATGAATATGTATCATCACAATACTATTAAAATGTATATATATATATATATATATATATATATATATATATTTGTGTGTAAATATTTGTGTGTAAAAAGATGCTTTCAATTTGGATGCAGAGGGCGAATAATCTTTTAATGGATGACCTAACTCTTTGGTTTGTGGCACAAATCAACGATAATTTGAAATCGATACCAAATAGAAGTGTCTCCTTTACGGCAATAACAAAATAGTTTTCAAGTCACTGGAGAATGCTCTGATACAGAACCAGAAGAACAATCTGCAACTCCAAGGACAAGGACAAGTAATTATAACTCTAAATACTTCAATAACATTTGCAAAAAAATATTAATAAATGAATCTTATGTTCTTAGGAGATGGAAGCCTAAACACCTTGAAAAAGATTTTTGCAGCACCTCTAAGATTGTGAAGTGCAGGTTAAAAGTCACCTATTCTGATACCAGTTTTCCGAAAAGGTATTTTTTCATACTAATTGCAGCAAAAATATTTAATATGATAATTACAATATCTTCAATTAATATGATATAACAATATATTCAATAGGAATCCTTGATGGTAGCTGCAAATTGCTGCAGAATGCAATGATAAGGCGTAGGAGTGCCTTAACACCCAGAAGGTGTATGATACATCAAATTTTGTTTCGGGATTAAAATGCAATGCAATAATTTAAAGGATAAATTCCAACAGAGTATACAATGTTCTGAGAAGTTTTCAAACATTCCGGAAACTTAAAATGTAAGGGCAAGAATTTTGATAATGTCTCAATTAAGAGAGCATACTCAAAGACCAGACTGTTTATAAAGCGTAAGGGTTTAGTTATAGTAACTAAACCTCCTTGCAATAAAAACTGGATTAAAACGATAGATAGATTTGAGCTACAATTGGTATAAATTAAAAGTAGTTCAGGGTTTTGGTTACTTACGTTTAAAAAAACCCTTATACAGAAACTATTCAAAGATTTCGTCAAATATAACTTTATTAATGATTGATCAGATAGCAAAATAACTATTAAATGGAGAGATAATAAACAAGAATGTCTCGTAAATGAATTTTAGTCCTAGGAATTTAGTTTTATCTCAATTTGGATATTAATATATATATGTTTTGTTTTTAGGATTATTTTGTTTGGAAAGTATTCATTCTTTTTTAAAAATGTGCTGTTCTTTTTATCCTTTTAAAATATTGCATTACTTGTCATTCCTTCTAAATTTGTCATTACATCATCAATACTCCTGCACTTTTTACTTCTTAGTTTTTAAGTTTTTAATATATTATTATTAGTCATTAAGTAATTAATATGAATAAGTTATTTCTAGAATATTAATTGAATAAGTACTTTAAAAATATGTCTGTAATATACTTTAATTAATAGTAGTCAGTTATTTCTGGTTAGTTTATAATTCTTAAAAAATATTTTGAAAATATATTTTGTATTTCGTATGTTTTGTTCTTATTTCAAATATTTTTTTTCAGATTTTTGGGCTGTATTGATTTTATGTACAAATGTAGAAGTAATACCAGGGGTTAATTTACATACTGTATGAACATGTGCTGCCATGTAGTGATCTATTCGTAAATTAAAATGAGTGTAACGCCAAATGGCCCGAGATAGCGATCTATTTATGCTTATTTATCTATGAATCAACCGCACCTTCTGATTTATCAAGCGTAATACACAGTACACTACATTATGTATTACATAAATTCTATACTTTCTATTATGTACACTACACTTCTTCTGCATTTAAGAGTCATACTTTTTGTTTAAACAACAATTAAAACTTTATAAACAATTATACACAATACCCTTTAACAGAACAGTCACAAAACAATAACAACCCCGATCAAAATGGCCGCTTAATGCTAGAGAATAGGGAACGGGCAACGGGAAACGGACTTCTCGGGGTGGCGAAAAAGTGCAAACCAGGTGCCCAAACAAGATGGCGTTTGACAGGTTTTAATTCGTATTTTGACAGGTTTTATTCAAACTTACGTGCTTGTTAAAGATGGTTATTGCTTCTTATAACCGCAGTTTTTATTTATTTCTAATAATAATGCGGCATATCAGTGTCACCAATCATGTGCGTATATTAAGTGAAGAAAGCGCATGAATAAGAAGGTGAATTTTGTTATAATTAACGTTAGAAGAAATAAATTGCTTCGTTGGATAGATTCATTGAGGTTTGTACTCATAATTAAAATGTATTTGCTATTGGCCACCATATTAAAACAAACATATGTGTTGCTTAATGGTATGATGAAATTTTCAGAGAAGGCCATAAGATATTTTATGATTTGCATGTTGTGTTATCAGCTTAATAAAGTTTAGATCTTTCTATTAGCACTTTGTTGCAGAATGAATCTCGTATTTGATAGGATGTCAGGACTTACAGGATTTCTACACTGCAATTTGATTTGATTTAATTGTTTTGTTACCTGCAGGTGTGTTTTGTTTTATTGAATAAAAAGATATTACTTTTAAAAATTTTAGGAAGCTATTGTATCAGTATGTGCAAGGTTGAAGAATTTCTCCAAAATTTTATACCGATGAGCAGTATTTGCTAATATTGATAGAAGAGCGGGTCTCCTCCATAGATTGGTAATTATTTGTGTGAATTTAATATTACATACCTGTTAAAATTTTATACTTTAAATTATATGCTCTCAATGTTTTTTCTTTCAGATTAATTTAGGTACATATAAGAAGTATTCATCATTGATTTCCAAAAGCTTTCAATTTATGTATTACATATAACATTTATGTACAGTTAATATTATTATACAAGCTAACAGTCATGATACATATATATTTAATCTAATATAAACTAACATTTCTTTCATTTACCATCCCCATCTTATACAATAATGAAAGTTTGAAGTTTCACCAAAATAGGACATAAAAAAACAATATTTTCACCAGAAAATTGATAGTCCTTTGGTATATTACATAGAAGTTTTAAAATTTGCATTCTCTGTATGACTCATTCTACATGTATACGCACACTAGCTTCAAAGTGAGTTTAATTAATATCTCCAGGTGAAAGTAATCCATTTTAAATTTAATTTTAAACAAATAGCGTATGCACAAGTACTGCTATATTTATTAATTTGTCTAACTCAGTCCATATTGATGAAAATCCTGACTATAAAGTACAATTAAAAACTTTGTCTTTTTTACTCATGAATTTACCTTTGTCAGTTAATACAGCACCTCCAGATTTTACTTTCTTTTTATTACGCCCGAGAGTACATTAATTTGGGTAGGAGTGATTCTGCCTAAGCCCACATTATTAACAAATGAAATAAAGCCATCTGGAGTGCAATAAATAAGAACCTACTTTCAAATACCCTGGAAACTACCAACGAATGAATCTGAAAAGTAAAACCTTAAGCAATATAACTAATTTCTAACTTTCATAATTTGTGTTTTCTAAGAATCAAACTCACAAATGGATTTTTAATAATACTTTTATGCATTTAAATATGATCATTTAAGCAAATATTGATTTAATTTACTAAAGCCTCTTCAAACTTTGAACTTTCTTCATATTTTTCTGATTGAATATCCTTCCTGACTGTAAATAGTATGCATATTGGTAGTAGCAAACAAAGTTTATATTTTGAATTTCATTATTCTTACCTCTGTTATTGTAAAATCATAAAAAATAAATGATGAAAATATGTAAGAAATATGAAACGTCTAACCTAAAAATGCACGTTTAACATCAAAACAAATATTAGTTGACAGCAAATTCAACACATAAATGTGTCATCCGCCATATTTGTTGGGCTCCAAGTTGCACTTAAAATCCGCTAGAGGAGAGCTTGCCCGTTCCCTATTAAATGAGAATTAACAACTTGTCACTTGGTATCGGCGCACTAGCGCCAATTTCTCACCTAGATGTCGATAACACGAAACACGGTTTTTGAACGAGGATTTTGCCATAGATAAAAGAAGAGTATATAGATCGCTCTCTCGGGCCATATTTCGTTGCCACGTTTTTCGGTCAAAACTGTCAATTCCCAGGTTAGTTTCCCTCTCCCAATGTAGAAGGTTGGTTTTTGGAACCAGTGCAGAAATTTGACACTGCTGTACAAGCATTAAATCAATTAAATATTCCAGACCTGTATGATTTTTTACTAACATCGATCGCTCTATCCAAATTAGATACCAATTCACAGGAAAAATTTGAAAATAATTTTCAGGGCGAATATCCTTCCTATAAAGAATTATTACAATTCATAAATAAAGTGCAAAAAGGTCAAAGTTATATATATTTATGATTTGCGCGAGAAGATTACGAAACCCAACATTTCTCATGCTTTGGTAACCAGCGGTGTCAAATTGCTTCAATGTTACTTATGCAACGAAAGTCATAATATTTTTAAATGCTCGCAATTTCTAGAATTAAATATCAATGACAGATGGTCGGCAATTAAAAGATTGAATCTTTGTTCGAATTGCCTGGGTCATAAACGTAACAGTCCGTGTCATTCTAAGAAAACATGTCTGTATTGTAATACAAAACATCATACTTTATTACATTCAAATAATTGTGTTGACAATACAAAACAATTTCCAACAAATATTCATTCCAAAAATTCGAAGCAAAATATTTCCGATTCCAATCCAAGTAATACTTTATGCGTTGTAAATGGATCAGATTTATCACATTATATAAATCTTATGCCGACCGCAACTGTTTATGTTTTGGCAACAGGTATTAAAACTAGTCCGTTACGTGTCATTATTGATACCGCAAGCGATCGCAACTATGTGACTGAGTCATTCTGTAAATCCGCTCAACTAGAGATAACACCGATCGAGACTCAAGTCATTTCTATAGGTAACTCTTCACAAAAAATTACGGGCATGACAAATTTTATTATTATGTCGAATGATTGTTCCTTTCAAATGTCTGTATGTGCCTATGTAATTCATGAAATTGTCAAATCACAACCGACCATTAAAATTCCCTTCGATTCCATTAATAAATTTTTATCTTTACAACTGGCTGGTAATAAATTTTTCATTCCTCAAACTGTTAATGGAATCTTGGGTTGTGATGTATTTAATGCTATTATTATGTCAAATCACATAAAAACCGTCGATTCACTTATCGCATTGGATACAAAATTGGGTTATGCAATAATGGGATCTCTTCCAAACGTTGCATCGCCTGATTCAAGTTCGACAAATCTGTGCACGATTGAACATGATTCCTTATCTAAACAAATGAAAACATTTTTTGAGTTAGAAGATGTACCTGACATGATTGTTTCGGAAAACAGTTCTTTACGTCCACCTCAATACGGAATTTCGATGGACGTTACGTGGTCGCATTACCATTCCGTGACAATGTTAATGTAAATTTTCAGAAATCATATGAACTCGCGCATAAACATTATAGTATTTTATAACAAAAATTTCGGAAATCTTATGAATTCCATAAACAATATTCAGAAGTAATTCATTATTTCATTATTTACAACAAAAACACATGTCATTTTTAGGCCATGTAAATGATTCTGCAGCCAATGAAGGGTATTATATTCCACATTTCGCCGTGATTAAAAACAGCTCCTCCACACCGTTACGAATTGTATTTGATGCATCAGCAAAGAATGCTGAATTTCCTTCCCTAAATGATACTTCCGTTAAAGTATTGGGATTGAGATGGGATCCAATTCAAGATTGTTTTAAATTTAATATCAACCTTCTCCATCAAAATTGGACAAAACGCCATATATTATCCACCATTGCTCGTATTTGGGATCCTTTAGGTTTCATTACGCCTGTTACCATCAGATTCAAAATGATCATGAAAGAACTATGGTTATTAAAATTGGATTGGGATGAGCCATTACCTTCCTCATTAGTTGCAACATGGCTTAGTATTTATAATCGACTTCCAGAATTAATTAATCTTTCCATTCCTCGATTTGTAGGTACCAAAAATTATATTCGTTGTTCTCTTTACGGTTTTGCGGATAGTTCAGAAAAGGCTTATGGGGCTGTGATTTATATCAAGCCTTGCCATGATAATAAATATTACCTTCTTATTTCAAAATCAAAAATTACTCCAATTAAAGTTCAAAGTTTAGCTAGGTTAGAGTTGTGTGCGGCGCATTTATTGGCAAAATTATTATCCTTTGTCATATCTTCCAATCATCATTCTTTATGTATCGAAGAAATATATGGTTTTACGGACTCGATGATTGTGTTTCATTGGTTAACAGGACCAGCTCATAGATGGAAAACTTTTGTCGCAAATAGAGTAACGAAAAATCATGATTTACTTCCTTCTGCCAAGTGGTATCATATTCCTTCCAAAGCAAATATTGCTGATTGTGTTTCTCGTGGTTCATTACCAAATACATTGCTTAATAATAGTAATTGGTACACAGGTTCCTCGTGGCTTTACTCTCAAAGAAGTCATTGGCCCATACGTTCTGCGTTAGATTCCATACAAAATGTTCCAGAAGAAAAAGTTTCATCTTGCTTAGTGGTAAACTCCTGTAAAAATGATCTATACGAATTTACTTCCACTATATCTTCATGGGCCAGACTATGCAGAATATTTGTATTTATTTTACGTTTCTGCAAAATTATTCCACCTAGAAGTGTAATATATTTTTCAGATTTCAACAAAGCAGAATTAACTATAATAGGACTTATTCAACAAATCTATTTTTTTGAAGAAATTGATTGTTTGAAAATGAATAAGTTTCCTAAAAAGTATCGGACTTTACGACTATTTTTACATGATGCGTTCTTAAGAGTTGGTGGACGTTTAACACATGCTAACCTAAATTTTGATCATAAATTTCCCTTGCTTTTACCCAAAAAGGATCACGTGATAAATTTAATAAATGATTATTATCATGAGAAACATTTACATGCTGGTCCACATTTACTCACTTCCATTCTTCGTCAAAAATACTGGATTTTATCCATTTGCAGTATTGTACGCCAACGTATTCATAAATGCAATAAGTTCTTTAAGAGTCATCTTAAATCCTTCACTCCTATTATGTCTGATTTACCTTCTCCTCGGGTTATAGAGGCAAAACCTTTTCAGCATACCGGTACTGACTATGCTGGTCCATTTCGCGTAACCATGGGAAAATTTAGGGGCGTAAAAAGTTCAGAAGCATATATTTGTTTATTTATTTGTTTTTCCACAAAAGCAATACATATTGAACTTGCCTCCGATTTAACAACTTCGACGTTTTTAAATTGTTTTAAGCGCTTTATTTCACGAAGAGGTCCAGTTTCTCGTCTGTATTCAGATTGCGGAACAAATTTCGTTTGTGCCAAATCAGAACTGAAAGATATATTTCAGCTTATTAACTCAAAAACATTTAGTGCATCATTAAACTCCAAACTTCACAAGCATAATATCAATTAGTCTTTCAATCCGCCAGCCGCATTTTCCAATTCCGTATTCAATTCGCTTCTAGTTCCATCAGTACGCTTTCAGCCTGCTTTCCTTCTTTGGTTCAGTTTAGAGTTTCCTTCCGAGTCAGTCGAGTTTAGAAGTTTTGTTGAGTTTCCTTATATTGTTCAAAGTCAGGTCATATTTTAGTTTGTTATTATCATAGAAGAAGAACGTTTTTTAGTTTCAAATACAGTCCATATACAGTCCAAGAATACCAGCCATCCGTGTGGTCTGCTAATCGCATCAAGGCCACAACAGCCGCATTGTTGGAGAGTTGAGAGAAGCTGGGATTGTTACGGATACTGAGTCCCCTTATTGAACTTGAATACTATATTGAACTTGCCTCCGATTTAACAACTTCGACGTTTTTAAATTGTTTTAAGCGCTTTATTTCACGAAGAGGTCCAGTTTCTTGTCTGTATTCAGATCGCGGAACAAATTTTGTTTGTGCCAAATCAGAACTGAAAGATATATTTCAGCTTATTAACTCAAAAACATTTAGTGCTACTTGACCAAGAAGAAGACCGGAGAATCCCGCATGGTGGTTGACTATAGGGCTCTAAATAGACGGACAGAGCAAATGAACTTACCTTTGCCAAACATGCTTTAAGAGTCATCCTAAATCCTTCACTCCTATTATGTCTGATTTACCTTCTCCTCGGGTTATAGAGGCAAAACCTTTTTAGCACACCGGTACTGACTATGCTGGTCTCTTTCGCGAAACCATGGGAAAATTTAGGGGCGTAAAAAGTTCAAAAGCATATATTTGTTTATTTATTTGTTTTTCCACAAAAGCAATACATATTGAACTTGCCTCCGATTTAACAACTTCGACGTTTTTAAATTGTTTTAAGCGCTTTATTTCACGAAGAGGTCCAGTTTCTCGTCTGTATTCAGATCGCGGAACAAATTTCGTTTGTGCCAAATCAGAACTGAAAGATATATTTCAGCTTATTAACTCAAAAACATTTAGTGCATCATTAAACTCCGAACTTCACAAGCATAATATCAATTAGTTTTTCAATCCGCCAGCCGCACCCCATTTCGGGGGTTTGTGGGAGTCCAACATAAAATCTATAAAGGAGCATTTATATCGAGTAATAGGTGAACAAATTCTTACTTACAAGGAATTAAATACCGTGTTAATTCAGATTGAGGCGCTTCTCAATTCTCGACCATTATGTTGGATGAGTTCAGATCCAAGTGATCCCCAACCTCTTACGCCAGCTCATTTCCTCACTTTGACTCCCCTAAATATCCTTCCATCAAAAAACATATTGCAAATAGATTTACCGACGCGAAAACAATTAATTAATAAAATAATACAATCTTACTGAAAGAGATGGCATTTTGAATTTTCAAGTGATTTACAATCACGTCAAAAGTGGAACACCCCTTCTCTCCCGGCTAAAAAGGGTATGTTAGTTCTAATCAAAAATGAAAATTTGCCTCCTCTTCAATGGTCTATGGGGGTTATTGAAGACGTTTTACCCAGAAAAGACGGAGAGGTGCGCATAGCTTTAGTAAGAACCAGGGCTACGTTATTGAAACGCCCTGTAGTAAAGCTCTGCCCCCTACCTACACCTACCTACCTACATTACCTACAGTAATTTATGGTGAGGAAATATGTTCTTTCATATTTGCAAATGATAAAAAAAAGTCTAATGCTTTTATTTGTTACCTTTCAATTAATTCCTTTCTTTTACCTTTTACCATTATATGTAGTAACTTTATCAGTAACTTGCTTCTATTCAGAGGAATCGCATGACAACTCAATCACACTCAAGAGCAGCAGAATGTTATTTGCTCAGTTGTTTTCACAACTTTTGATAATATTCAAAAATCTGTACATTCAAGAATATCAAACGCTATGAATCATCATTAATGTATTGCAGTTATTGTGAAAATGCCTTTAATTTGGAAATGAATACAGTCCATATTGGATACACTCCAAATCCGAACTGGTTGTTCAAATCATGCTGGTTACTCAAAAATAAACTACAACCATCATCAACAAATTCACGAAACAAGGTCAATAAAATTTTAATTCCTATTCAACATAAAGCCATCTTAGATATGGCAATTAAAAATTCCACCAAGGCAAATTCTCATGTGTTCCGAAAACAAGCATGTATGATGCAAACCTAAAATAATTTTCAGTGGTGCTATGCAAGTCTCATGGAAGTTATATCTATTAATAGAATATTTTATAATCATTTGCTATAATAGCAGGAAAATGAAATTTGGCAGCATTATTACAGCCAGATACTGAGCAACTATAATATATTTTAAACAAATAACAAGGTTACTGCTTTCCTGTCAAGATTACTTATCCTTAATATTGATTCTGATTGGTGAACATAGAAGCATTAGATATTCCATCAAAACTTAACTTACTTCCTAGATTCAATTAAGAATCAACATGTTATTTCTTCACCATCTCTCATGTGTTTTATTCTTCGCATAGTTTGACTAATGGTTTTGATATTTCCATTTATATTTTCTAGTATTTAAAAAGGTACCCTTTTCGCCCGGGGAAGAAATGGTGACGCCACTGACTATTACATGCGTCGATAATAATAATATAGTCGCCATCTCGGGGTTGCAATATGTCAACCGATTTATTCCTTTCTTATCCAGACTACCTGTCTCTTTCCTTCGAAAAACTTGACCTAGTTTTCCGACATGTAGTCAGTCTATTCCAGTTGATTCCGAGTTCTGTTTCGTTCTAGTGCTTTTCCAATTCCGTATTCAATTCGCTTCTAGTTCCATCAGTACGCTTTCAGCCTGCTTTCCTTCTTTGGTTCAGTTTAGAGTTTCCTTCCGAGTCAGTCGAGTTTAGAAGTTTTGTTGAGTTTCCTTATATTGTTCAAAGTCAGGTCATTTTTTAGTTTGTTATTATCATAGAAGAAGAACGTTTTTTAGTTTCAAATACAGTCCATATACAGTCCAAGAATACCAGCCATCCGTGTGGTCTGCTAATCGCATCAAGGCCACAACAGCCGCATTGTTGGAGAGTTGAGAGAAGCTGGGATTGTTACGGATACTGAGTCCCCTTATTGCACTTGAATACTATATTGAACTTGCCTCCGATTTAACAACTTCGACGTTTTAAATTGTTTTAAGCGCTTCATTTCACGAAGAGGTCCAGTTTCTTGTCTGTATTCAGATCGCGGAACAAATTTCGTTTGTGCCAAATCAGAACTGAAAGATATATTTCAGCTTATTAACTCAAAAACATTTAGTGCTACTTGACCAAGAAGAAGACCGGAGAATCCCGCATGGTGGTTGACTACAGGGCTCTAAATAGACGGACATAGCAAATGAACTTTCCTTTGCCAAACATGGTTGACCATTTGGCATTATTGGCTAATAGTATAATGTTCATTGTTTTAGATTTAGCACACGGATACTTCCAGGTTCCATTGACGAAGGAGGCAATGGAGAAGACTGCATTTATTACTCCAGATGAGACAGGCCAGTTCACGAGAATGGTCTTTGGGCTGATGAATGCACCGTTTTACTTCTCCAAACTGATGACAAAAGCATTGGGACCTCTGAGGGATAAGGTAGTATTATATTACCTTGACGATATTTTAATTCCAGGAAGAAACTGGAATGACTTGAAGGAAAGATTGATAGCCGTGCTAGATGCATTAAAGAAAGCAGATCTGACTATCAAGCTATCAAAGTGTGAGTTCTTGAAGGAGAAGGTGAGCTACCTGGGGATGGAAATCTCTGGCAAGGGCATAGAGCCTTGTTCACGGAAAGTGAAAGCCATAGAGGAATTTCCTGCACCAAGGAACGTTCATGAGGTGAGGAGATTCATTGATTTGGCCAGCTTCTTCCGTCGCTTTGTGCCCCGCTTTGCAGAGGGGAGCAGGTTGCTTATAGGACTTCTGAAGACTGATGTAAAGTTCACATGGACAGAGAAACATCATGGAGTATTCAATGATTTAAAGAACGCACTAACGAGCAGACCTCTGCTTAAAATATTTGACTCTTACAGGCACACAGAGCTGCATACAGATGCAAGTTCTCTGGGATTAGCAGCTATGCTTTTGCAGAGAGGAGATGTTCAGCTGATGCACCCTGTGTATGCTATCAGTCGCAGGACTAGTGAGCCAGAGGGAAATTACCATTCCAGCAAGCTAGAGCTCCTGGCCATAATATGGGGCGTAACTAGACTGAGGAGTCAGTTAATTAATTTGCATTTTACTATTATTACAGATTGCCAGGCATTAGTGTTCCTGAATGCAAATAAGACGAATAATTCTCAGATTGTGAGATGGTACACCATTTTGTCAGAGTTTAGCTTTGACATTGAACACAGACCAGGTGAGAAAATGCAGCATGTGGATGCATTGAGCAGGGCTTCAACAGAAGAAGCTTCTGCTATGAACCAGCTGGAGGATGTGGCTACCATCTATATCTTGACAACCCAAGAGGACGAGGTGTTACTGTATCAACACCACGATCCATTATTAAAGAGAAAAATAGAGATTTTATACAAACAGAGTGTTGAGAGAAGTCCATACAAAAAGTCGGAGGTTGAGGGATATCTAGTAAGGCCAAATATACTTTACAAATTCACAGGTGATGGAGAGAAGTACGTGATACCCAAAACTATGAGGAAGGTGATGGCAATCAGATTCCATGATTATGGTGGACACTTTGGACTGGATCGTACGTTGCATCAGATGCAGCGGTTTTATTTTTTTCCAGGAATGCGTCGATATATTAGACAACCTATTAAAGCGTGTTTGCATTGCCTGATGACAAAGGCCCAAACTGGTAAAAAGGCAGGAGAGCCAATAACACCAGGCGAGAGACGGTTTGCAATAGTTCATGTAGACCATTTGGGACCTTTTGTCAAGAGTGGCAAACAGAATAAATATAATATATAAATTGTATTTGATAGCGGGAACACGACCGTTTCCTCGGACACCTTGGGTTCTTTTATATACGATATAGACAGCACACTTTCCTTCGGATACTTTTGGTTCATTTCCTTGGTATTGATAATACAATTTCTACTTAATAATTTCTTTATTGCATAATATATACATAATAATAACAATAACATAATAATAATAATAATACATAATATATACTATATATATATAATATATACATAATAATAGTAATAATATATAATAATAATAACAATAATATGTACAATAACTCCAGTCGGCGACTGTACGGAAAATGACCCCGACTAGGCCCATTGCGTCGGTTTTATACTGGGTCCGTAACGGTACCCGCCAGGGTTACAAAACCTGCTGCAATGGGCAGGGGTATGAAACTTTTACATAATTTTAAGTTTTTATAAAACAAGGTTCGTTACATATCACGCCCCTCCTAAAGCATCTGATTTATTTTAGATTGATTTAAATTTTCTCGAGCTACTGCGTTTATTTGCTGTAATTTGGTTTTGAATTTACTGCTAAAATTTTCATAAGTATTTTGTATTTTAAGTTCCCTATTTATAAAGGCAGGCAAATCAACTTTACGCCCAAATACAAGCTCAAATGGTGTAAATTTCGTGGAACAATGCGGTGTTGTGTCGTGAACAAAAACGGCGTAATTTATCCATGTATCCCAAGTTTTATCATCGCCCTTATAAAATTTAGAAACATGTGATGACACTTTTCCCAGGAGGCATTAGATTCAGGATGACACATTGAGATATTTATTTTGTCAATTTTTAAAAGTTTGAATACGTCCTTAAATACGGCGCTCATAAAATTTGTACCTTGGTCCGTCAAAACCTCTTCTGGTATACCAAACCTAAGAATAATTTCATTAAGAAAAGCCTTGGCTATGGTTTTGGCTTCTTGGTTTGGTATCGGTATAGCCCCTGCAAATTTTGTTAAATCATCAATGAAAGTTAGCATGTATTTATTTTCATTGTTGGAAACAGGGTATGGACTACATATATCATAATTCTTTTGAAGGGATATGTAGATGTTGTAGTTATTAACATTGGTTCTCTTGTCGTTTTAGAAGCCTTGCTTAGTTGACATTTTTCGCATTTATTTATAAATTTTTCTATGTCCTTCCTCAAATTCGGCCATAAATACGATTCTCAGATTTTGCTGTAAGTTTCACCTATACCTTGATGTCCACCTAAAGTATGATTATTATGAAAATACTCTAAAATAGAATTAATTTCTTCGTGGGTTAGATTAGTCTTAACAAAATCTTTATAAAATGTTATTTTAACACCAGTCTCTTCGGAGACGTGGGTTCAAATCCCACCGCTGCCACCATGAATTGTATTTGATAGCGGGAACACGACCGTTTGACAAAATATATGAATCTGACACGACCGAAGATGGAGGACTTTGTGCTGACATATGGAGCCACAATGAGGTTGATTACGAATCGAGGAACCTGCTTCACAGCCAAGGGATTCCAGGACTTCTGTACGAGACATGGAATTGTCACACGCTGAACTTCCCGCGACATGCACAGGCCAACGGACAGTTGGAAAGGGTAAACCGGACACTACTACCCGTAATTCAGGCAACACTGGAGGACGAAACCGGCAAGGATTGGAACAGAAAGCTGAAGACTGTAGCGTGGGACTTGAACTCATCATTCAACAAGAGTACGGGACGGACCCCCTTTGAGCTGCTGTATGGATACACACCAAGGAGGGATGATGAACCACTACGGGAGCTGACTGAACGAAAGGAGCGCTACACAGAACCAGGGATATTCCAAGAAGATGCTTGCGAGAAAATTGAGATGACACAGGCCAAATTCAAGGAGAGATATGACAAACATGCTCATCAAAACGTGCATTTCAACATAGGCGACATGGTGTATAGTAAAGCTGCACCAATCCTAACGGGCGATTCCGTGAAGTTGCAGAGGAAGTAACGCAGACCAATGGTGATCTACAGAATACTACCAGGAGATACTTACGGCATCATGGACATGCAGGAAGATGCAACCGGAAGAAGATACCGTAGTACAGCTCATGTATCTCAATTGAAGCTGTGGAAACCTGCCGCAAATGAAGAAGAGGATGACGCTGAAGCCGAAGAGGACAACGACGGACTGGGAGAAGACTAGGAAGAACTGGGAGAAGACCGGACAGGACTGGGAGATGATCAAGCAGGACTGGGAGAAGACCGGACAGTACTAGGAGAAGACCGGACAGGACTAGGAGAAGACCGGACAGGACTGAGAGAAGATCAAGCAGAACTGGAAGGAGATCATCTGAGACAGGAAGATTCCAGGAGTCGCCCACAACGTCAGAGCCATAGACCAGCGCGTTTTAGAGATTACTTACTCGGGGACGAGTAAGGTTTAGGATGGCCGAGTGTTAGCGGCATTTTGAATGTTCGCGCGTTACGATTGCGTAACGAAGAACTACTTTATGGTCGTCGAATTCCCGCACTTTTGAGCGCGGGAATTGCGTGGCTTAGCTTGTAAATGCCTAGAATTAATTCCGTTTTAATCCTGCCGTCGAAGGAGTAAGACCGAATGTAAATATAACTATATAATATACTGACGATTAAATAGAGTATTGATAAATATACGTGCATTATTATTATATTGAATAATCATATATGTGTGTATTACTTTTCAGACGAAACATTGAGGTTAATTAAAATAATCGTATAAATAATGTTTCTAACAAATATTTTAATAATATTATCATACCGCTGGCGTAAATAATCCGCAAACAAATTTCGATTTACACCGAATACCACCAAATACATTCGAGTGAGTGCTGAGTTCGAAACGTGTTGCATGGATCCAAACCAAATTGTTGCCTACCATGCTTATTTATCTATGTTGCCGACTGCAATTAAAAAATCAGATTGAGTTTGTGACAGTTGCGGATAGTCAGATTGGCTTGGATGGAACGAACCCTTGAAACAAATTTTTAAAAACTTACCTTTGTAAGTGAGTCGGTTAGTCTGACGGCAATTTTATTTTTCAATATTTATAACTTGAAAATTCCTAGCATTGTTAAATACAGTATCAGTAATTATGCTATAATAAAAACCTATATCAGACTAGTAGTAATAGATGCGAGTATTTTGAAGTATGCGTATTGATAAAAATACTTACTTATTGTTGAAGGCACGTAAATATTATTAATCATTTTACATACTACATCGATTCTATCAGGAAACACACAACTATTGCGTTTTTCTTGGTATTTCTGCATTGTAAAACCTTGCAATTTGATATATTAATTGTTTTATAGGATTAACAAACGTTTATTATATCGTCGAGTTTTGACATTAATCAAAATTAAAAATTCGATATTTACGAAAATAAGTGCTACTAGTGAAAGCAGCTCCAACTAAATCCCAGATACAGACATTTGTTCGGAGATTACCGACCATGGTTAAAACAGGATAAAGCGCATTTGTTCGGAGATAACTCCCCATCTTTATCCCATATACTCCTCTTTTATCTATGCTCACCCATGGTATTAACCATAGATAAAAGAAGAGTAAACTGGTACTAACATGGTACTAACCATACTCTTCTTTTATCTATGCATAGACCTTATATTACACACTATATTATTGTGTAATAGCAATCGATAATGCTGTATTGTGTAATAGCAATGCTGATATGCCAATTAACTTAAATTCGATATCGATTGCAGTAATTATAACTATCAGCAAATATTTCAAATACGCCATCGTAAGGTGTTTGCAGTCCCATTTAATCAGTATATAAAGTACCGACATTAGTTGGTAAGTCAGAGATGCTTGAATCACACCAGAGTTGTTTTTAATTGCATCAGAGTTGCTTTTAGTTGCTGTTGGCCACAGCAGAGTCGCGGTATTAGTCGTTATAAAGATAATAATTAATCGTTGTAAGTGGGTTCTTATAAAGTATAGTCAAAAGTAGTCAATCAGTGTTGTTTCTTAGAAGTGTTAAGATATTTCAGCCAATATCTTTATAAGAGCTCAAGGCATCCGAAGCTACTTTTATTATAACCACCGCTCGGCAAGGCTGTATTGTCTAGGAGGTCAATACGAACCATGCTACCAACCAACCAGCATTACATATCAATATATATATATATATATATATATATATATATATATATATATATTAAAAAATGTCACAATTTCCTCTCCTCACTATGTAAAGAACTCTTACCAATTTGTGGATCTAATCAAAGACCGAAACATTACGGACGATCAAATTTTTTAATATATTAAAAAATTAATATTAAAAAATGTCACAATTTCCTCTCCTCACTATGTAAAGAACTCTTACCAATTTGTGGATCTAATCAAAGACCGAAGCATTACGGACGATCAAATTTTTCTAAGTCTTGATGTAATTAACCTTTTCACATGTGTTCCCCATGATTTAATACTTGATTCAATTGAAAAACGCTGGCCCACTATTTGTAACTACACCGACTTTCCCATAACTACTTTCAAACACATCATTAACACTGTCCCGAATTGCTCTTATTTTAATTGTTTCAATAATTTTTATCTACAAATCAAAGGTACTGCTATGGGTTGCCCATTATCCCCTGGCATTATATTTACAAACTGAAATTTCTGTTTTCTCCACATTAAATTTCCAAATATATTTTTATGTTAGATATGTAGATGACACTTTTTTTATAATAGACAAAGAACAATCAGATATGATACTCGATACCTTTAACAATTACAATAAGAGCATTCAGTTCACACATGAAACACAAATCGACAACAAATTAAACTTTTTAGACGTGACTGTACACAAAATTGACAACATTTTTTGCACAAATTGGTACAGAAAAACTACATGGTCAGGAAGATACCTTCATTACGCGTCATATTGTCCCAAAAATTATAAAGTCAATACAATCATTTCTTTGATAGACCACGCAATCATGTTGTCTCACTCTTCTTTTCATACCCAAAACACAACATTAGTAACTAAAACTTTATTAGAAAACGGATATCCCCTCACCCTCATCAATTCCATTACCAATAAAAGACTTTCCTATCATAAAAGTAACAATTATCAATCTATCTCCAAATTATTCCAAGACAACAATATTAAACCAACTTTTCACAGCATGCCTTACATTGAAGGCTTATTTGATTATTTTGCCAAATTACTCAAAGAAGAAAATATTTTTATTTCAGGAACAGCTCTATATTCTTTTAAAGAAATGTTTTCAAAAATTAAATCCACCACCCCTCCTAAATTCAATACTAACATAGTATATTCCATCCCTTGCAAAAATTGTCAAAAACAATACATTGGTCAAACATCACAGTACATTCATAAGAGAATGAGACAACATGAATTAAGCGTCACTCATCATAAAAGCCGAAATTTTCAAAGCACTCTTGTCCAGCATTCCATCGAAAACACACATAATTTCACCTTTGAACCCAATATTTTATATAGAGAGGATTGTACTTTTAAAAAACTTTTTTCTGAAAGCAGTTTAATCTTTTTGAATTTGTCAAATAGTGTTAATAAAAGATCAGATCACAATATCATTCATGACTCATATCTAAATTTTTTAAACCTGATTAAAAACAATTAATCCTAATAATTTTTGAATATGTATATATATATATATATATATATATATACATGTATATGTGTTATAATATATGCACATCCATATATGTGCTTATATGTATGTTTTTGTGTGTACACTATATACATGCACTTGCATATATGTTCATGTATATAATTGTGGATACATTAATATATAGATATGTGCATATGTATGTATGAGTATGTAGTTGTGCATATGCATGTGCATGTATATATATATATATATATATATATATATACATAATATTTCTCAACATTTACTAAAGCAATATTTCCTCTTTTTTCGTAAATTACCAATACAAGAACCATAAAAAATCATTTTTGCCAGGAATTCCGTACGTTGTCCTTTACATCTGGCCGACAGAACTCCATATCAGTGTGTTTAAGTCTTGTAGTCGTAACATCTACAAATATTCTCCAAAAAAATCGAGTGTTTTTAACAAAAAAATATTAGTGATATGGATATATAAATTATTACAGGTAAATAATTTTTGCTTCTCAATTTTATATAAAACATTTTTTAGTTAGTTCTTATTACTCTTTACCCCGGCACATAATCCATTCCTTCATAATTTTTTTTTCTAATTAATCTGTATTGACCATCATTAATTAATGTTAATCAATATTTTTAAAAAAACATTGTATTTGACAGAATAAACCTGATGATGGAACGTACCTAGTTCCGAAACGTCGTATTAAACATCTTCAAAAAACAAATTGTTTTTTATTATTGGATTTGCTGTTTGGAAAAGAAACAATCAATATATATATATATATATATATATATATATCTTATATATAAAATTCTTCTGTAACAATGTAAGTTTCATTAATCCTCCTAAACTATAATTCGGATTTTCATGAATCTTCCTGAAATTTGTTCGGGAAATTTTCTAGAATGTATTGATTCATAGAAATATAGTTAGATTGTAGAAATAAATGAAAAAAATTACAAAAAACCGCTTATCATTGCTTGACCTTTGAAATATTTAAGGCATGGTTTGACATTAAAAACAAATGACAACTGTCATTTGCCAAACATTTCTATTCACTTATAAGCTAAGGCAATATTAAAATATAATAAATTCATGATAAAAAATAAAGAAAATGTAATGTCTACATTATTATTGCCGAAAAGCAGCTGATATGTGCCATAATTAAAATAATATAAGATGCAAATAATATAACATGCTTCTGATAGTCTGCGCATGCGACTGACGCGAACGGCGAATCGTGTTCTCAACGTACGCTTTGCTTGCAATAATTTTGTTTGCGCACTTTGCGAACAGATTCGCCGTACGAATTCGTGCAAAGGAGACGAGCCATAAGTGATTGCGCTCAAAAATATTCAATTTGCGGTCGTTTTGTCTTACTATACTAAGTCACAATACAAAAAAAATTACTTATTCAAAAAATTATTTAGAAGTTTCATTGTGTCAAAAATTCATATGGTTGGCATTTTGTACGGAATATTTACTCAATGGAGCGCTTTGGGTCTGAACTTTTTTTTACTGTTTTCCAATTGGTTTGGAATTTTGGAATTAGGCTCACCTTACTCTCAAGTTCAAAAGTGCAAACAATTTAGACTCCGTTGCACTACCCGGGGGGATGCCATTTCTTTTCAGTGGTGTAATAACGTTGGGTTTGGATGAAAGAACTAATTATAAGAGAAAAATGTTTATTAATGTTTTTCAAAAAAGCATATACTTTTCAAGTTACTGGCTACTGAAAATTTGTTTCTTTTCTGCGTTTTTCGTCGTTTTTTTTCTAATATCTTCAAAAATATACATTTTAACGAAAATTATGTAATGAACAAAATTATATCAAAAAAATCCTAATATATCGCTGTTTTACAGTGTTCTATTCACTTACAGTGTTCTAGGATCTTATGAAAATGGGTTTTTATAGTTCTCCAAATAAGCTTTAAAAGAAGTACTTCTGCGTGTAAAATGAGTGAGCTATCATGCAATTAAAAGACGCATACAATGTTTTTTATATTTAAATCAAATACTTTGTGAGTGCCATTTCCACAAAAATTAAAAATAATCGTTTTCCATCTAGAATTACTTACTTGGTTTGAGAGATCTTGATGGACTCTAGAAAATACCATAACATAGTACAAACGATTTTCAAAAAACTCATGATTTCATAAAAAAATCCATTTAAAAAAAAAACAATTTCTCATTATAATATCTCTGAAAGAATACGTATAAAAGTATATATATATGAAAATTTAAAGTATTTTTCAGACTAATTATTGCTTTTTATTATTTTTTTGTTACACAAATATTGATATAGTTCTAATTGTTTAAAGAGTGCGCAGCTGTCCAACCGGAGTGTCTTTCGAGCCCTTTAACCCTTCGCCGTTTCAAAATAAGAGAAGTTACGGTAAAATTTATGATAGAGAAAGTTGTACCTCATTTAATTACCTCTAAAATAGTATATTACAAGTTATGATAAAATCAGAATTAAAAGAGTTATAATCCAATTAATGCGGGGGGTGGTGACGAAATGCAAATTGTTTTCACTTCTGAACTTTAGATTAAGATTAGCTGGGCACACGCTTTTTTCCTCTCCATTTACTGCAATAATTTTGTTGATAGTAGATTGAATAGAGCACATGTGAACAAAATTTGACAAATTAATTCACTTCAAATATGAACTTAAGTAATAATGTATATTGAATTATTAGTGTGAAAAATGCAATTTAGATATTAAAATACTAAAAGCCAGTTAAAATATGATACGAAATTATAAAAATTGTAGGCAACATTATTGAAGCAATTATTTTGGGTAGAAAAATCGAAGGTGATATTGTACCTTTACCGCATGCTATATATTAATTCTTTCTGAATTTGTTATACTTTTTAATAGATTTCAATTTTCAACACGTGTATATATGCTATGACAATAAATACATGGTGATAAATTTGGAAAATCAATGTTTTAGCCGTGAATAAATAAAAATCATTCATTTATACATCCACATCTACAGGTATGACTGAAAAATTGTATAATCCTTGGCATTAAAATAAATTGAGCTATTGGAAATAAATTTGCAGTGTATAATTTTTAATATATAATTTTATTGAACATATTTTAATATTTGTTAAAGGGATAATTAAAGTGTTAACTGTGGGAATTGAGAATAATCATTTTATTTGAAACAGTACTACATTTAACGTCACTCATATATTGGTGTAAATAGTAACTCAAAAAACAATAATGATTATTTGTAACTGAACGGTATAAATATTAGTATAGGATATTAAAAAAAACGTAGAGGTGGGTACAGGACAACGTCTGTCGGGTCATCTAGTATATATATATATATATATATATATATATATATATTGTATGATTCTGAATTTGATGTTGATATATGTATTAAATATGTATATCTATATATAAGTGATACACAGCTACACAAACTATTGTTGTGCTCGATCTCTTGTTTGGAGTGATAGATCTAAACATCTATTCATTCTTCAATATCTAAAAAAATATGCATTTTTGTAATACTTTATGTTTAGGATCAGTAAAATGTAATTGTAAGCTTTGACATTTGAACGAGAACTGTGAAATATCATTGAATGACCAATTTCTTCTTGTCGTGTTATGTGTCTAAATGCTAGAAAGTCTTCCGTTTCATTCGTCCAGTCATTTTCTCTCATTTTTGGCTTAGATTTTAGAAATGACAAATAAGTCATTAATGCTGGCAATTAGATTTATTGCAACATATAAGCGCTGTAAAATATGAATTTTATTTTATTCGTATCGTCTCTTCAAATATATTACCTTGAGATTTGGGTATTGTAAGTGCACAAGCAGATTTTCTATTTATCTTGTTTTGTTTCTATTCTTTGTAATTCAAAAATGTCATTAAAATTAACATACATTCATTGACTGCTCGTTTTTTTACTTTTTCGCTGGCGATACAGTCTCATGCTTTGAACCACTATAGTATCTGTCTTGCCTATAAAAGTAACTTCCATTTTAATAACCTCAAAAATATGTAGTAAAAGAGCTACACTAGCCTCCACACTATTAGGGACCCTAATGTGTGGAGATCTCTTTTCTTCTCTACGGGTCGAGCAGCCAACACCTGGAAAAACTAGGAAGTCCAACCAAAGAATACCGAAGAAGATTTTGTATGATGTCTTGCTGATGAGCTACAGGTTTTGTGGGTCTTTGCTGGGGAGTTAGCGGTTGAGTGTATATGACCCTTCGCTGGTGAGTTGGCGGTTGAGTGTATGTGGCCCTTCGCTGGTGAGTAAGCGGTTGAATGTATGTGGCCCTTTGCTGGTGAGTTAGCTAATGGAGTTAGAGAATGGTAGCTGCTTATATCGTTATATACCTGGTAGCCTGACCTCCTCCACATATTAGGGTCCCTAATAGTGTGGAGGCTAATAATACAAATTACCACTAATTAACCACTAATAATACAAATTACTTCAATAAATTTACGTTTCTTACACGTCACAATTTTGTTTGTTTTATTATTTTCACAATACAATCAAAGCAATCATACTCAAGTGGCACGACGACAAATCATAATCGACTCATATAGAAATGATATCATCGAGAGCGAATGATGAATCATTGGCACTCGACTCGAGCGTAACGGTTTTCTACTTTATACAGTAGCAAATTAGTTTTACTTCAATTGCGTGTGATCCTTACGCGCACTCTTTTTTTTGTATTTTTTTACGTTTCAGAAATTTCTGAATATTTTGGCATACCTTAAAAAAATTTGATGTGTGTGTATGTCTATATGTTTTATTCCCATTTTTAAGAAAACGTTGTGATTAGTTTTTGGCAAAGACAGGTTCAGCTGTTTGGAAAATACAGCACAAAAGTGCAAAAATTGCAATTTAGTCTTTGAAAGAACCGAGAGGCTGGTTTCCGAATAATTAAAAAAAAATTCACTTGTATTAACGGAATGAAGAATTACCTAAATTTTACCGATTAGAAAAATTGCCTTACCGAAGAAGAGAGAAAAAAATCGTCTACGTTTTCAAAAATTCAAAAACCATTCAAAGATCTTGGTTGGAAATCGTGTTCATTAGTTTTTGGCAACAACCGGCTGGACCGATTAGGTTTGCGAGACGATTGGCCAAGCCGGTTCTTTGAAATTAGCATAAAAGTGCAAAAATATTAAACATTAAGCAGTAAAGACAGAAACCGATTTTTAAAACTGAAAAAAGATTTTAGAAAAATATCAATTAGGAGGAGTTAAAAAATTTGACAATTTTAAAAATTCATCAATGTTTTATAAAATTTCATAGTCAAAATTTGTGTCAAAAGTCGCTTTTGTAATGTGATAAATCAAAATTCAATTTTCAAAAACGCCTGAACTGATTTCACAAATTAAAAAGTCATTGGACTAAACTCGATAAAAATAAATTTTTAATTCTTCATGCCATTAAAATAATACAAACAAAATATTTTTGAGTCATTTCAATCGGATGATCTGTACTCTCAGATCCTGCATGACTACTTTTGCGCCTCCTGCGCTCTGTACCTCATAAAATGCTAAACCTGCCTTTGGCATAAACAGTACGCCTCGCGGTCAAGGCCAATTGGCGGCTTTATTAAATATTATTAAATATTTTTTAAATCATTCATGTCGATTGATCCTTGCAAAGGACACTTTAACTATCTAAATAAACTTTAAAAATTAAAAATTTTGGTACTGAATGATTCAAAATAATGAAAACAAAATTTGTAATAGTTAATCAATTTTTTATAAAAAATCTGATGATTTGATGTGCATATGTCCGATGATCATTTTATTACCATCAAATGACACTTTTTTGGATCACCAAAAACGCTGATCCTGCTCTATCGCAAAATTTTCGACAGTTCTTTATTTCGCCACAAAATGTATTTTGAATTATTCAAATCAGACGCTCCGTTCTTTGAAAAATTGAATTGCCATTTTTTTAACTCTTTGCCTCCTAATCCGAAATGGATGGACCTGTCTTTGCAAAAAACTAATCAGCACGTTTTCCAGATATTATAAATCGAATGTCAATTGACAAAAAATTGTAACCGCCAAACACATGCATACATCCATTTTTTTTAATTATAAGGTATGTCAAAATGTTCAGGAGATTGAAGCGTAAAGATATATAAACAATTTCATTTACTATTTTTTGAGGTTTAGTGCAGTAAACGGAGAGGAAAAAAGAGTATAACCTCTGAATTTTTTTACTGTGCTCCGAATTGAATGAAATTTTGGAATTACGTTAATTTTACCCTCAAGTTCAAAAGTGAAAACAATTCGGGTTGCGCCATCACCCCCCGGGGGGACGACACCCCTTCTCAATTGTGCAATTACATTTTTTCAAAATAACGTCGGAAATCGATAGAAGAACTAATTATGACTAACTAACTTTCTCAACAACCGGCTGGACCGATTAGGTTTGCGAGACGATTGGCCAAGCCGGTTCTTTGAAATTAGCATAAAAGTGCAAAAATATTAAACATTAAGCAGTAAAGACAGAAACCGATTTTTAAAACTGAAAAAAGATTTTAGAAAAATATCAATTAGGAGGAGTTAAAAAATTTGACAATTTTAAAAATTCATCAATGTTTTATAAAATTTCATAGTCAAAATTTGTGTCAAAAGTCGCTTTTGTAATGTGATAAATCAAAATTCAATTTTCAAAAACGCCTGAACTGATTTCACAAATTAAAAAGTCATTGGACTAAACTCGATAAAAATAAATTTTTAATTCTTCATGCCATTAAAATAATACAAACAAAATATTTTTGAGTCATTTCAATCGGATGATCTGTACTCTCAGATCCTGCATGACTACTTTTGCGCCTCCTGCGCTCTGTACCTCATAAAATGCTAAACCTGCCTTTGGCATAAACAGTACGCCTCGCGGTCAAGGCCAATTGGCGGCTTTATTAAATATTATTAAATATTTTTTAAATCATTCATGTCGATTGATCCTTGCAAAGGACACTTTAACTATCTAAATAAACTTTAAAAATTAAAAATTTTGGTACTGAATGATTCAAAATAATGAAAACAAAATTTGTAATAGTTAATCAATTTTTTATAAAAAATCTGATGATTTGATGTGCATATGTCCGATGATCATTTTATTACCATCAAATGACACTTTTTTGGATCACCAAAACGCTGATCCTGCTCTATCGCAAAATTTTCGACAGTTCTTTATTTCGCCACAAAATGTATTTTGAATTATTCAAATCAGACGCTCCGTTCTTTGAAAAATTGAATTGCCATTTTTTTAACTCTTTGCCTCCTAATCCGAAATGGATGGACCTGTCTTTGCAAAAAACTAATCAGCACGTTTTCCAGATATTATAAATCGAATGTCAATTGACAAAAAATTGTAACCGCCAAACACATGCATACATCCATTTTTTTTAATTATAAGGTATGTCAAAATGTTCAGGAGATTGAAGCGTAAAGATATATAAACAATTTCATTTACTATTTTTTGAGGTTTAGTGCAGTAAACGGAGAGGAAAAAAGAGTATAACCTCTGAATTTTTTTACTGTGCTCCGAATTGAATGAAATTTTGGAATTACGTTAATTTTACCCTCAAGTTCAAAAGTGAAAACAATTCGGGTTGCGCCATCACCCCCCGGGGGGACGACACCCCTTCTCAATTGTGCAATTACATTTTTTCAAAATAACGTCGGAAATCGATAGAAGAACTAATTATAAGAAAAAAATGTCTTCTATAGTTTTTTAAAAAAAACTAATACTTTTCAAGTTACTGGCCACTTAAGATTCATATATTTTTAGCGTTTTTCTTCGTTTTTTTGCAAATATCTACTAAAATATACATTTTAACGAAAATCATGTAATGAACAAAATAATGTCAATAAAAATCTTAATAAATCGGTGTTACATAAAGTGTTCTAGGAAAAATATTAAGCAAGATTTGAAAGAGAAAAGTCGTTTTTTATTTCGTTCAAGATTTAATTGTTGTATTTAAAGCCATCAAGTGTCGAGGTTCTACATTTTATGCATTTCGGTGAAATTGGGTTTTATAGTGCTCAACATGAGCTTTAAAATGAGTGCTGTTATAAGTTTTTTGCGTGTAAAATGAGTGAGTTGTAATGCAGATAAGAAGCATATACGAAGTTTTTTTCCTTTTAAATCATATGGTTTAATGATCGCCATTTTCACCAGAATTAAAGTAATTCACATTCCATCTAGAATTCACTTCACTATAGACATCTTGATGGATTCTAGCAGATTCACTACTTTAGTACAAACTATTTTCAGAAAACTCACGTTAGTGCAATTTCATATTGGAGTGGCAATAATACTTGACACTTTGCTATATTAAATTTCACTTAAACAAAATTAATTAAAAACGACGCGAGTGTACAACCTTTCCAAAAGCAATTATTTTGATGAAAGAAGCAGAAAGTTCCTTGAATCATTCAAATCGGACGCTTAGTTCTCTCAAAAACTGCCGTTTTTGCACATTTAGATCTGTATCTTCGAAATGGCAGGGCCTGCCTTTGCCAAAAACTAACAACCACTTCTCCCAATTTTTACTAATTGAATGTTTTTTAGATCATTCAAATCGAATGCTCCGTTCTCTCAAAAACTCGATTTCTATTTTCTGCAGTTTTTGCTCTTTATCTCCGTAACTGCTGGACCTGCCTTTGCCAAATTCTAATCAGCATATCTCCCTATCAATAAGAATCGAATGTTTTTTGAACCATTTAAATCGGTTGATACGTGCGCCCGAAAATGTGGCCGAAAAATTGTATCCACACATACATACACACAGACATCCCATTTTTCTGGGGTATGCCAAAATGTTCAGAAACCTTCAAAACGCGAAGAAATGTAAAAAATTTCAATTTTGATTTTTGGACGATTACAATAATTTACTCTACGGGAAGTTAAAAAACTTAAACGCATCCAAAACGATGAACCACAACCAATAAAAACGACAACCTGTCTGACTATTGGCTAAACTGAACACCAACAAGGAACTTTTTAGAAGTTTCAGCCAGCCCCGATACTGAGCAAGTGATCGAAACGATTAAAGCTGTGCACAATAGACCGCCGCCTATATTTATACATTATGTACGTGACATAAAACCATCATCGGTACTTTTAGAAAGCGAAACAAAAAATTGTATAAATTGAAAGTTATTGATGATACAGAATGAGAATAAAACTTAACAATCTTTTCAAGATAAAAAAAATCGCATTTTTAAAATTGTTGTAATAATAAAATATCGAGACCACCCGCGCGGCGAATCCAAATTTCTGAACTAAGTCTTCCTAATGGATCAAGATTTTCGGATTCACACTCCAATATCCCGCGCAAAGTAGATATTTTGATAGGTATTGATACGTTTTTTGAAACTTTACATAACGAAAAAATTATTCTAGGTGGACAGTTACGGGTAGATATCAAAGAAATATTATTAATAGCAAGGCAGGTAATAATCATACATCCGTCACAGAATCTTTTACAGAATTTAGTAAAGTTACACGCGTTGAAAAGTTACACTAATTGTCGACTCACAAAGAAAGTGTGAACTATCGTTTTCAGAAAATTCGGATGTAATTATGGTACTGTTTGCGCACCATTTCTTGCACATACACGTTTAAACGTTAACTTTTGACAAAGATCATAACTTTCGTTTGGCGACAGATGCATTGCGCAATTGGGCTATGCCTATTTAGTTTTAAAGTAGTAAATATTAAAAAAAATTAGAAAATTTCAGTTTTAATAATCTCAGTAGACTAATTGCAAATTACGTAATATATTTTTATGATTGCAACATTGTTCGCAAAACGAGACAAACGGATAGAAGTCGCAATATTAAATTCGGTTTTACAAGCTTTTATGCAACACACCGATCACTCGCGTTTATGAAGATGCTTCCGATCCTTTCAATCTATCACGTGGCCCGGCCCATTTTTAATTATACGACGCGTTAACTGATGTATTGCGTAATCATTAACTGCATAGATAAAGAAACTGATTAACTGGCTTGCTAATTGTGTTATCGCTAAGAATAATAAGATTTTCAATTTTGATTTAAGTCAGCATTAAATTATGATTCAGGGCCGACAGTGACAAAGTCGGCATCTAAAGAAATTAAAATATTTTTTTTTACTAAAATGGGATTTGTAGTATTGTTAACTAATGTATTATAAAGTTGTTTATATATGTTTGGATAATTTTACCTAAAATATTATCTTTATATATTCAGTGTTAATGTTAATCATTCATATATAATTTTAATAATATATTTTTTTGTGCTATAAGCGCCCCTATAAGCTAAGCATCGCCCCCTAAATGCTTCAAATTCCATCACCGCCCCCTGGATAGTCGCAGCGCGCCCACTTTGGGAATCACTGCGCTAGAGTATTGTTGGCGATCGGCGCTAAGCTTCACACCACTCTTATGCTCTTGGCTCTAGAAAACCGTGACAGTCGGAACGCAAGTTTTTGACGCACGCTTTCCGCCCAATCGAGTAAGTAAAAAAACGATAAAAGTAGTGGTATTTTACTGACGATACTTTCATGTCATCTTGCAATGCCAGACTAGAGTCAAGCCCAATAGGCTTTTCTTTCCCCTCTATTTTTTCCAGGCCCGTTTCTTGGCACTGGTTTCGCTAGAAAGTAGATAGGGACAGTGGGAATCTCGTTATTCTATTCATGCGCGTCACTAGTTAGATGACGAGGCATTTGGCTTTTTTTTTGCTAGGAGAGGAATGCAGTTCACGCACACCGGTCGCTAGGTTAACCAGATAGTGTAGGACTCGGCCCGAGAGCAATATCCACTAAAACTAACTTCTAGTATTTTGCCTGGAGGATGTTGGCGCAGGCAGCACGCGTTAATACAGATAGTTAGCCGATCCCCTATCGCTCACTTCTTACCGTAGTTGTTCGTGACCATTTGCAAAATCCGGTTAGCCCTCCTATCAGTACTCTGGTAGAAATCACTTTCAGTTCATCACTAGTTAATATATTTTTCGACACTAAGAACTTCGCGGATTCATCATGCCATACGCCTCTAATGTTCAGTGTGATGGAGTTGTATGCCACCGTTGACACATTGTATTTTTCTTTCACCTTGTTCTCCAGATATTTGTTGTACTCCAGTTTGCGTCAGTGGATTCTAGGCATGTCCATAGATCCCCCAACAATTTGAGCATCTAATGCATCTTTCACTTTGCGCTGCTATTAAATTTGCTTTTCTGGTGCCTGCCGCTGTTTTCAAGGTTGGTTCTAGGTCTACACGCGAGTGCGTTTTCTCTAGAGCTTTTTTAACATATTTACATACAGCGTTATGTCTCTCAATTTGCTGACGATGACTTCTATGGCATGTTTGTACGACGTGGTCTAAGGTTTCGGGAGCATTAAAACCCGCCCGACAAAGCATGTTTTCCTTTCTTTCTCTGGTGGTACGGGATCTGGTTGGCATTACATTAATCCTAAATTTGTTGCAGTTCACATAGTCTTTACTTAACAGGAATCTACTGCCATCAATTATCTATCGATGTTGTGATGGGGCTTTTACGATTTAGCGAGTGGTTCTCCGTCCACTGATTGATGCAGTAGCCGGGCCCATTTCTCATCTAATTGCTTTTAAGAGGACAGGACGTAGTTATTATCTTTTAAGCGTTTTTTGCAGTTGGCAATCTCTAGATTGTGGAATTCATTTTCCCCCAGTTTAATTTCATTAATCGGCATTTACGCCTCAGAGGTACCAACCACTTTAAAAAGGGGAATGATAAGCCTCCATATTTAAAGTGCGCGAAAAAATAAGCTGTTGTAAGATTATGTGGTGATCTGAGCCAAGACTTAATCGCTTTTCTTATGACACCATCGAGTGATTTGAGAAAACCCAACTTGACATTTACCAGGGTTAGTTGATGTAACAACCAGGGGTACTCAGTGAAAATAGTTGTTGTTGCGGCTTTAATGGTGCTCAAGGCTCTCCTGGGATAACACAAAACGTCTCAATCGGTATCTACAAGAAATTTGATGTTATTATTTTTTCAAATACGAAAAGGCGACTTTTGGCGGATTGATGATCAGTTGTCGCCACTACTGATCTGTTTCCTCGTTTTTTGTGTTGCTTATTCTGCTATATGTTTTCCACGTACATGGTTTTTGTAATTTTTTTGCCTGTTTTCAAATTGCTGATGACACCAGCATTTCGTGGTTTGTTGTCGTTCGCTGCTTCTCGATCTTGATCTACCTAAACGTCAAATTTGTTCTTGCAAAGTTCATACCTGTTGTGTTAATTCCTCCAGTGTGTTTTTGTAGTGGATGTCGGTAGATTGATTGTGGTGCGGCTGCTTTGTTGAATCTACATGCGAGACGAACGGTTGAGCTTCTAGTATTTTGTCCGCTGTGATTGCCAATTTGTCTAAAGGTAGGTCACTTTGGATTTGTAAAATGCCGCGAACGAAAGCGGGCAGCCGTTGTATCCATAAAGATTTGAACATTGTTTCGCCTATTTTTGTGTTACCAGCCAAGGAGCGAAGATGTCGCAAAAATTGTGATGGGCTGCGATCCCCTAATTCTTCCTCCGAAAGTAGCTGCTTGATCTAGTAGTCTCTTCTGATGCGCATAGTCTGCTCACAAGGACCTCTTTCAAATGAGAATAGGGATTCTCTGCTGGTGGCTGACGAATCACGTCCTCCAATTCGCGTGCGTGCTTCTCTTCCAGGTGGGCGACTACATGAAAAAATGTGTTTTTGTCGGTTATTGATGCGATTCCGAACTGTGCTTCTACTTGCGCAAACCTTAGGTCCGGGCTATTGTTCCAGAACGGTGGCATTTTTACTGCAACTCAGTTAATTGTGTCGTTTGCTGATACATGATTTGAGGCAGATTTAGATGTGGAACTCTTCGGTATCTTCGAAGGCGTTTTGTCAGTATTCTTACCTGTTTTTGCCATGATGACCAGATTAGAGGATTAAGTTGGCGTCACCAATTATGTGGATATCTTCCACATATATTTCTACTTGAATAATTCAAATATTATAATTTAATATTATTTATTATGTTAGATATATTTACATAGAAATTATAATTTATTATTTTCTTGACTTCTTGAATGGTTGAGGCGAAAGAGAATTAGCCTGTGTTGCGCATGCGTTAAATACCCTCAGCGCCAAGAAGTGGGGATGTCTGAAGGGTATATCGTGGATGTCTGAAAGGTATATCGTGGTGCCATCTGGTGCAACATAGGCGGGTCCCACAAGCGGTGACACAATTGAAGTTGAGGCATAACTGGTGACGCTCAGTTGTCAAACCTCTTAGATGGTTCCCACACGGGGTATATTATTCTAGATATGGCTCACAACGTTATTAAAAGTTACGCTAATATATCGTTGACAGACTAAGAGTATCGAATATGATGTAAAAACTACGCTGGTCTTATTCTCGGTAATATTCGTACCCGCCTGAACAGCATAGCGTACATTAGTCGAAGCTTGCTCGCATCGCATTCGACGCGACCTATCCCCCTATGGGTCATTCTTTTACAAAACGTACACCAACCTTACCTTGACATTTTCGAATTAGCTGAATTATTTTATATAGATATTATATATAAAATCATATGACACGTATTTCAGGATTTTGCCGGCAAAAATTTTTTTCGTTGATATTTACGATTGAAATATTGCCGATTTTCTCAATGTTTATGAACTTTCTCTGCATTATGTTAATTATCTTCAGTTGTGTTGATCAGATCAGTATTGTTTTTTTTTTTTCATTATATTTATTATGAACTCATTAATTTGAAGTAATTAAAAAAAAATGTTTTTGCAATTATTTTAACATTAAGCGCCCCTATAAGCTAAGCATCGCCCCCTAAATGCTTCAAATTCCATCACCGCCCCCTGGATAGTCGCAGCGCGCCCACTTTGGGAATCACTGCGCTAGAGTATTGTTGGCGATCGGCGCTAAGCTTCACACCACTCTTATGCTCATGGCTCTAGAAAACCGTGACAGTCGGAACGCAAGTTTTTGACGCACGCTTTCCGCCCAATCGAGTAAGTAAAAAAACGATAAAAGTAGTGGTATTTTACTGACGATACTTTCATGTCATCTTGCAATGCCAGACTAGAGTCAAGCCCAATAGGCTTTTCTTTCCCCTCTATTTTTTCCAGGCCCGTTTCTTGGCACTGGTTTCGCTAGAAAGTAGATAGGGACAGTGGGAATCTCGTTATTCTATTCATGCGCGTCACTAGTTAGATGACGAGGCATTTGGCTTTTTTTTTGCTAGGAGAGGAATGCAGTTCACGCACACCGGTCGCTAGGTTAACCAGATAGTGTAGGACTCGGCCCGAGAGCAATATCCACTAAAACTAACTTCTAGTATTTTGCCTGGAGGATGTTGGCGCAGGCAGCACGCGTTAATACAGATAGTTAGCCGATCCCCTATCGCTCACTTCTTACCGTAGTTGTTCGTGACCATTTGCAAAATCCGGTTAGCCCTCCTATCAGTACTCTGGTAGAAATCACTTTCAGTTCATCACTAGTTAATATATTTTTCGACACTAAGAACTTCGCGGATTCATCATGCCATACGCCTCTAATGTTCAGTGTGATGGAGTTGTATGCCACCGTTGACACATTGTATTTTTCTTTCACCTCGTTCTCCAGATATTTGTTGTACTCCAGTTTGCGTCAGTGGATTCTAGGCATGTCCATAGATCCCCCAACAATTTGAGCATCTAATGCATCTTTCACTTTGCGCTGCTATTAAATTTGCTTTTCTGGTGCCTGCCGCTGTTTTCAAGGTTGGTTCTAGGTCTACACGCGAGTGCGTTTTCTCTAGAGCTTTTTTAACATATTTACATACAGCGTTATGTCTCTCAATTTGCTGACGATGACTTCTATGGCATGTTTGTACGACGTGGTCTAAGGTTTCGGGAGCATTAAAACCCGCCCGACAAAGCATGTTTTCCTTTCTTTCTCTGGTGGTACGGGATCTGGTTGGCATTACATTAATCCTAAATTTGTTGCAGTTCACATAGTCTTTACTTAACAGGAATCTACTGCCATCAATTATCTATCGATGTTGTGATGGGGCTTTTACGATTTAGCGAGTGGTTCTCCGTCCACTGATTGATGCAGTAGCCGGGCCCATTTCTCATCTAATTGCTTTTAAGAGGACAGGACGTAGTTATTATCTTTTAAGCGTTTTTCGCAGTTGGCAATCTCTAGATTGTGGAATTCATTTTCCCCCAGTTTAATTTCATTAATCGGCATTTACCCCTCAGAGGTACCAACCACTTTAAAAAGGGGAATGATAAGCCTCCATATTTAAAGTGCGCGAAAAAATAAGCTGTTGTAAGATTATGTGGTAATCTGAGCCAAGACTTAATCGCTTTTCTTATGACACCATCGAGTGATTTGAGAAAACCCAACTTGACATTTACCAGGGTTAGTTGATGTAACAACCAGGGGTACTCAGTGAAAATAGTTGTTGTTGCGGCTTTAATGGTGCTCAAGGCTCTCCTGGGATAACACAAAACGTCTCAATCGGTATCTACAAGAAATTTGATGTTATTATTTTTTCAAATACGAAAAGGCGACTTTTGGCGGATTGATGATCAGTTGTCGCCACTACTGATCTGTTTCCTCGTTTTTTGTGTTGCTTATTCTGCTATATGTTTTCCACGTACATGGTTTTTGTAATTTTTTTGCCTGTTTTCAAATTGCTGATGACACCAGCATTTCGTGGTTTGTTGTCGTTCGCTGCTTCTCGATCTTGATCTACCTAAACGTCAAATTTGTTCTTGCAAAGTTCATACCTGTTGTGTTAATTCCTCCAGTGTGTTTTTGTAGTGGATGTCGGTAGATTGATTGTGGTGCGGCTGCTTTGTTGAATCTACATGCGAGACGAACGGTTGAGCTTCTAGTATTTTGTCCGCTGTGATTGCCAATTTGTCTAAAGGTAGGTCACTTTGGATTTGTAAAATGCCGCGAACGAAAGCGGGCAGCCGTTGTATCCATAAAGATTTGAACATTGTTTCGCCTATTTTTGTGTTACCAGCCAAGGAGCGAAGATGTCGCAAAAATTGTGATGGGCTGCGATCCCCTAATTCTTCCTCCGAAAGTAGCTGCTTGATCTAGTAGTCTCTTCTGATGCGCATAGTCTGCTCACAAGGACCTCTTTCAAATGAGAATAGGGATTCTCTGCTGGTGGCTGACGAATCACGTCCTCCAATTCGCGTGCGTGCTTCTCTTCCAGGTGGGCGACTACATGAAAAAATGTGTTTTTGTCGGTTATTGATGCGATTCCGAACTGTGCTTCTACTTGCGCAAACCTTAGGTCCGGGCTATTGTTCCAGAACGGTGGCATTTTTACTGCAACTCAGTTAATTGTGTCGTTTGCTGATACATGATTTGAGGCAGATTTAGATGTGGAACTCTTCGGTATCTTCGAAGGCGTTTTGTCAGTATTCTTACCTGTTTTTGCCATGATGACCAGATTAGAGGATTAAGTTGGCGTCACCAATTATGTGGATATCTTCCACATATATTTCTACTTGAATAATTCAAATATTATAATTTAATATTATTTATTATGTTAGATATATTTACATAGAAATTATAATTTATTATTTTCTTGACTTCTTGAATGGTTGAGGCGAAAGAGAATTAGCCTGTGTTGCGCATGCGTTAAATACCCTCAGCGCCAAGAAGTGGGGATGTCTGAAGGGTATATCGTGGATGTCTGAAAGGTATATCGTGGTGCCATCTGGTGCAACATAGGCGGGTCCCACAAGCGGTGACACAATTGAAGTTGAGGCATAACTGGTGACGCTCAGTTGTCAAACCTCTTAGATGGTTCCCACACGGGGTATATTATTCTAGATATGGCTCACAACGTTATTAAAAGTTACGCTAATATATCGTTGCCTGAACAGCATAGCGTACATTAGTCGAAGCTTGCTCGCATCGCATTCGACGCGACCTATCCCCCTATGGGTCATTCTTTTACAAAACGTACACCAACCTTACCTTGACATTTTCGAATTAGCTGAATTATTTTATATAGATATTATATATAAAATCATATGACACGTATTTCAGGATTTTGCCGGCAAAAATTTTTTTCGTTGATATTTACGATTGAAATATTGCCGATTTTCTCAATGTTTATGAACCTTCTCTGCATTATGTTAATTATCTTCAGTTGTGTTGATCAGATCAGTATTGTTTTTTTTTTTTCATTATATTTATTATGAACTCATTAATTTGAAGTAATTAAAAAAAAAATGTTTTTGCAATTATTTTAACATTAATAACAATTGATTGTTCACATTGGTTTTGCATACGCGCGCCCCAACTTTTATCTACTACAAAATTATTTTTACAATTCGATCGAGAGGCTTTTACATCGAAAGATATTAAATTTTTTCGAGCGCAAGTCGCGCCGCACGCCCATTTGAAAGACGCATCGCGCGTATTAAATGAGTACAAGTACTATTTTTAACTAAAATATTTAAAACATACCAACAAAATGCCACATTGTTGAAACAGTTTTTTCCATAAAAAATATAAATCTTTTACATACGGTAGGCAAATGATACCAGCATATGACTCCAAGTCTCCAAAACTTTCATGGTATTTTCATTGATGTAACGTCCGACTTTTTAACTCAAATTGAACATGATATATCAACATCAAATTCAAGACTATTCAATATATATATATATATATATATATATATATATATATATATATATAGCGACCTGTCAACACACGTCGCATTTCAACTTGACAGATGTACATTATTTTGGCTCATCATAGTGTCAGCGCAAAAACAAAAAGTTCATATGTCAGTTCGGATCTCTCTATTGTTTTTCGCGAGTCTCATTGTTAAAATTATAATTCTTGAAACCTTTTCTTTTTAATTGTAAATTCGTAAATACCAACTATATTTTATAAATGATCAATATGATTATACATAGTGTTGTCAATACTAATCATACATAAAATAAACCAAGTATAAAACATAATATTTCATGTAATTTGTTATGTCTACAATTCTGGCATTTAATATGGACCACTGCTTCCATATTTTGGTGACCCCGAGAGTGAAGAAATAACACGCAAGGAGGTAAGAAGATCAAGACATATTTAGAAGTAACAAAAATTAAATTGAAGTCTCATGAATTATTAAGAAAAGAACTTTTAAAAATATAAATAATTAATATAAATGGCTCACAACTGCCATAACTCGAAGAACATTCTAATCATACAATTGAGACTCCGACCTCGCACTTCGAGATCAACAACAACACGTAATCAATAAATCACTTATTATCCTGGTAAATAAGTCGATTATAAGCACCATGGCAGCAGACAGGGAGCATCAGCAAACAATTTGGCAACCGCCATACACACTAGGCCACGGCCACGTAAGCAATCAATGGACTAAACAAACATGGCAACCGTCATACGAAACGGCCACAAGCAATCAAACAATGCACCAAGTAAACACGGCAACCGCCATTCAAAACGGCCACAAGCAAGCAACCAACTCACCAAGCAAACATGGCAACCGCCAGCAAAAACGGCCGGGGCCACAAACAACCAAAAATTAATCACACAATTAAAATAGAAAAAATTGCAAGAAAATTCAAGATGGCAGT
This sequence comes from Ctenocephalides felis, assembly GCF_003426905.1. NCBI lineage: Eukaryota > Metazoa > Arthropoda > Insecta > Siphonaptera > Pulicidae > Ctenocephalides > Ctenocephalides felis. The sequence goes on along the minus strand of NW_020537646.1, from coordinate 60,195,999 downwards.
CAGAGATGCAAAACAATCTTTTCATTGGGGCGGAGTGATCTGTAGCGACCTGTCAACACACGTCGCATTTCAACTTGACAGATTTACATTATTTTGGCTCATCATAGTGTCAGCGCAAAAACAAAAAGTTCATATGTCAGTTCGGATCTCTCTATTGTTTCTCGCGAGTCTCATTGCCAAAATTATAATTCATGAAACCTTTTCTTTTTAATTGTAAATTCGTAAATACCAACTATATTTTATAAATGATCAATATGATTACACATAATGTTGTCAATACTAATCATACATAAAATAAACCAAGTATAAAACATAATATTTCATGGAATTTATTATGTCTACAATTCTGGTATTTAATATGGACCACTGCTTCCATATATATATATATATATATATATATATATATATATATATATATATATATATATATATATACAAAAGAACATCACAAAA